>NW_006780838.1:2730120-2734025 GCF_000442215.2 Lipotes vexillifer | reverse complement strand
GGAATGCCTTTGATTAGGGGCCGCAGGTGTCTATAGGGAGGGCGGCCTGGGGGTAGCCCGGGAGGTAGAACAGAAAAATCACAGGTAGGTGGGTGAAGCTACTGCTGAGAAATCACACGTAGGTGGGTGAAGCTACTGCTGTTATATCAGTGGGTGCTGAGTTTGGCACTTCTGAGGGTCAGCTTTGTTGTGTAGTTAGTTCTACAAGTGTGAAAACAACAAAACAGAGATTCAGCTGGTTTCAGGAGAGAACCTTTCTTTTTTTTCTGCCACCCAGTATATTCTGTAACCATTTATGAAAGTGGAAGTGTCTGAAGACGTGATCCTGTCAACCTGAGGATACTCGAGATCTGATATCTGAAGAAAGGTCCAGTGCATGGTCAGAGCCCTCTCTCCTGCAGGACACTGTCATGTTAAAGGCTCTGAGCAGTAGAATGCTGAACTTCGTGTGGTCCAGGATTTCCCAGAACTCATTTGGCCACGGAACTCCTGCTTGTCTACCCACCCAACCCCAAATGTGAAATGCCTGGAAACATGGTGCAGAGCACACTTTGGGAAAGGCTGATCTTAGTTATAATCTGGACTTTACAAACCTCAGAAGCTCTAAGTATGGCTGAGCTGTACAGTGAGGATGCTGTCACTCATGGTCTTCACGTCTGTCTCCTGGGTTAGGGGTCTGTGTCTGCAGGGAAGGGTGCTAATGCCGGGTACCTCAGATGGCCTTTGGGAACAAGGATTTGTTCTCTGCCTTCAGCGAATTCTCAAAGACGAAAGCTTTCTCTGGTTTCTCTTTGTATAAGTCACTCTTCATAAAATAATTACGTACTACTCACTTATTCATTTCATCTCTCCTCAGGGCTTGCCTTACTGCCTCCATTATCATAACAGATTGGGGTGGGGAGGGGCATCTAGAAGGTCTTTTGTTCACCCATCAAGAAATATTTAGACAGCAGCTCTCTTCTCAATCTTAAAATATTGATTGTTTCTAACCACTCAAATTCACACATAGTTTGGGAAAACTCTTAAAAGAGTCAGAAGGCTGGAGGAAAAGGAGCAAGGTGAGGCGGGTGGGTGGATGGGGTGGGGGATGGGTGTTCTCCATCTTTGCTCACTAGTTCGGAGTGTGTCTTTTGAATTGGCTAATTCTCTTGGAGGCAAGGCTAGTTGGTTCCCTCTAGAATTTGCCAACCAGGGATGCCTTCCTGTTTTTAAAGCAGGGTCTTCAATTTTAACAAAATATCTATTCAACAAAATAGTTTAAATATCACTTGGAAATTCTGATGGGATTTTTCTTGTAAAGTAGGTTTATAGCTTCTGATAGGGTAACAGAAATATGCATTTCTTACTGTTCTGAAGCCTCTGGGAAGGAAGGACAGCTGTGGGCAAAACGTTTATAGTCTGAAGAGAAGAATGCTATTGAATTGCAAAGATGAGCTGTTCTCTTACAGGACCTATAATAACGATCATTAGCATTTGCATAGCACAGTACACAACAGTTTCATACGCATATAGCATATGATCCTTATAACAGCCCTTGTGAGGGAAATCATATTGACATATTTTTCATCTCCATTTACAGTTGACGAAGCTGGAGCTCAAGAAGGTTGAAATTACTTGTCCAGAGCCATTTAGTAGTAAATGAGCAAGCATGAACTTAACACTTTTTCTTTTTAAAAAACCTTTAAAGAACATAGTATGTATTCATTACTTACAGGCCAGTCATTCAGAAATACACAATTTAGAAGTAAGCTGGAACTCTGGACCTTTTAAAAGTTGCACCATACCAATTCCTAGAGCAGAGTAATCCATATGGTAGCCGCCCACCCCCCCCATGGCTCTTAAGCACCTGAAACATGACTTGTCTGAATTGCAGCTGTGCTGTGTTTAAAATGCATACTGGATTTCAATGACTAAGTATGAAAAAAAGAATGTAAAATACCCTGTCGATACTTGTTTGCATTGATTATATGTTGAAATGATACTGTTTTGGATATACTGAGTTATCATATATTAGGATTAATTTCACCTTTTTTTTTTTTTTACTTTGTTTTTGCGGTACGCGGGCCTCTCACCGCTGTGGCCTCTCCCGTTGCGGAGCACAGGCTCCAGACGCGCCGGCTCAGCGGCCATGGCTTACGGGCCCAGCCGCTCCGCGGCATGTGGGATCTTCCTGGACCGGGGCACGAACCCGTGTCCCCTGCATCGGCAGGCGGACTCTCAACCACTGCGCCACCAGGGAAGCCCTTTTTTTTTACCTTTTTAAAGGTGACTATCAGGAAATTTGAAATAAGTGGCTCACATTATATTTCTGTGGGACAACAATGGCTAGAACCATTTTCCATGGTTTTCCATAGCATAATTTGTGTCTTATGCAAATAATATGCCTTTATATTTTACTCTTCTGGCATATAACCCCTCTCCCCATTATTTGGGGGGAGGTTGATCTAAATTTCCCTTTCTGTTTTGAAGACTGCTTTAAGAAGCCTGTAAATTATTTTATAATTTTAATATAATTTCTGTGGTTTTAATGGCACCGCCTTCCAGGAGAGGCTTGATTCATCGGCACCGTCCTCGTTTGGGAGCTGTTAGATCCATGGTGCTCTTAGTGTGAGTTTGTGTGTGAGGACACGTGTGTGTATGTATGTGCTTGTGTGTGACCACGAGAGACGGGGAGAGGAGGATGGGAAACGGATTCTCCAGGGGCTCTACAAATTCTGCAGGTCCCCACCCTTAAAGAGTCTTATTCTTGACAGGTGGGGAGTAAAGATTTGGATTCTCCCCCTAGCTCCTCCTCTCCTTAAAGAAATCCCACCCTGCGGATGAGTCCCCGTTGCCAATGGGAATGCACTGAGCCACAGCAGGGAAAAAGGCTGAAAATCAACACATTAGAGAGGAACACTTTATAGCCCTCAGCTCGTGGTAGAAAGGACTGTTGGGAAAGGTTTTCTTTTATGAGCATTTTCTGATTGGTTTCATCCCTTCCTCTGCTCCCTGGTGGTAATGGGATATTAGGAAAGTGGAGTCAGTTGTTCGTAGGATGGGGGGCCAAAGTTGGGGGACTCACAGGTGTCTTTCTCCACTGACCATCCCCATTTGCAGCCTGCATGGCCAGGCCTTCCCCACGCTCTGTAGGGCTTCCAGGATAACTGTTAAATCAGCAGATATTGTTAGGCATGTACAGACAGAGTTTGGTCTAACTCAGTCTAATTATTAAAATTCTTGGCAGGAATTCTACATGAATCACCTCCAAAGAAATTTACATTAAAATTAATGCTACAAGTCTGGCTCCAGTCCACAGAACTGAGAAAACTACTCCGAGTTCTAAGTCCACAAGTGTGGCCTTAACTCCTCCTTGTCCACAGGCCTAGTGACTTTTTTCCCCACCAACAAGGCCACGTGAATTTTCGTAAGAACCTGGAAGGGTGGGGAGGGCTCTGAGGGGATCACTCCAGAAGGGAGTTATTCTGATCTTCGAATTAAGGCAGGTGTTCGGTCCTCAGGCTGTGGAGTTAGACAACCTGGGTTCACATCCGGCCAAGCCGCTTATGGGTAGTGTGGTTTCGGGCCGGTTCCTTAGACTCTCTGAACCTTAGTGTTCCGTCTGGAAAATGGGGATGATAACACCTAGAGATTTGTCTGGATACTAAGTGAGCTAATGCACATAAAGCTCGTGGCAGAATGGAGGAGGTAAGAACCAGGTAGCTGTTAGCTCTTTGGTTGCTGTTGTTCATCATTCATTGCGGTGAGCTGTTCTGGGGGGCAGCGTTAAAATGCTAAGTGGTGGGACTTCCCTGGCGGTCCAGTGGTTAAAACTCTGTGCTTCCACTGTAGGGGGCGTGGGTTCGATCCCTCGTCGGGGAACTAAGATCCTGCAAGCCGTGCAGCGCCCCCCCCCCCGGAAAAAA
>NW_006780838.1:2644158-2730059 GCF_000442215.2 Lipotes vexillifer | reverse complement strand
CCCCCCCCCCCCCGAAAAAAAAAAAAAGTAAAATGCTAAGTGGAGACAGGCACCACCGTAGGCTATGCTCTCCTTTCTTCACTTCTTTGTAAACAGGTTTTTGGGGAAAGAAAACAAGTCCTGGAAAGCCTGTGGCATTGCCACCCAATGACTGTTGACTTAAATAGACTTCTCTGCTCACCCTTTTGGGGGGGCAGGGCAGGGTAAGAGTCCAGTGAGGCAGCATGTTTTTGTGTGTCTTTTGTCATCACTGTTGTCCCCCTAATCAGTCTGTGCCAGTCTCTGTGGAGGAATGCTTAAGACCTTGACCATGATTTTCAGGGTTCAGAAAGACTTTCTGATACCTTCTGCCTGAAGGTCATGGATATCAGATGTTGATCCTCAAAATTAAAAAAAAATTTTTTCTATTCCCTTTATAGTTTCTAAGCATGATAGAGCTAATGTTGACTTATGTCTGGGATGGATTATAGATATTTGTTCTTTGAATGTATGGGAGCAGTGAATAATAGATAACATTGGTGAGAGGTAGGTGGATAGCAATAATACTTGCCCTTGGTTTCAGGTTCATTCTTGACTCATCAGCTGGAGCAAACACTGCAGGGGTATTTTTGGGAGATGACCATGGAGGGCTGACTGGTATTGCTGTCAGACAGATGGAGCCATGTGTAAACAGCAAGTCGAGGGAAACTTGCATGGTGAGCATTTATAGGACAAAATCCAGTTGATGTCAGATTTAGCTAACATTTATTGGGTGCCTACAGTTTGCCAGGCATTGTTCTGGTTTTAACTGATGAAGTGTCATTTGATCCTGTGACCATGATCTGAAGTGGGGACCAGAAAGGAAACTGAGGTCAGGGCATTTGAAGGATTTGAATCACACTGAGTCAGGGCAGAGCTGCGAGGTGAAACCAGGTCTCTTGTTTCCCAGGCCAAGGTTCTTACCTGGTATAAACTGCAGGAGAGGCAGTGTCCACTTCTGTGCCAGGTACTGTTATCCCCCTTAACTTAGATATCATACCCCCTCCCTCCAAACCCCTGAATTTGGAGAAGCTAAAGTAGATGCAGATTAGAATACAGACCTGTCTTCCTGAAGTCCGTGCTCGTCCCTCAGAGCCATCCTGCCTCTCAGAAGACGCTTCCAACCCAACAGATTGGGTCATTTTTAACATCTGTGCAGAACGATCCCAGCTTTTATATATTACAAACCTTTCTTTCCTTGAAAAGAAAAAAGGCAAACATTTTTGGCCCTCTTCTCTGTAGGCGTTAGTCTTGGAGTGATTTTTGGCCCTGCTAGTAAAGTGCTGAAGTAGAGGCTCAGTCCCAGTGGTAAGAATCTGAAAAATTAATGTCATTCATTTTTCTTCTCCTTGAACTGGCAGCTCCCTTTTGCCTGTAAATAAACTCACCACCTCCCCGTTCCCACCCAGGGAGGATCCCCAGTGCTAGCCACGGTTTGCCAACAGCCTTCTGTCAGGAAAGAGATTTTCTCCGGACATTTTTACCTAATCTGTGCCTGTCTGTTTCTACAAGATGCAGTGATATGTGGTGGGGAAGAAAGCTCGGTTTTTGAGGCAGATGTGCCTCGTCCAGTTTACTGGCTGTGTGACCTTGGGCAAGTTGCTGCTTCTGTTTCCCCACCTATTAAATGCTTGTCTCTCCTCTTAAGCTTTTTAGCTATATCTTTAGTAAAATTTTAGGGTTCAAAACTATAGCTTGAGGAAAATCATTTAATTGAACAAAAACCCTGTGATTTTCTCTCTGTAAAATTTATAGGTTGGGCAGTTCCTCCCTTCAAGAAGTTTATTGTCCCCCAGGAGAGAACCCCTCCCAGATCCCTATAACAGAGAGCAGAAAATGACATATGCCTGGAGAGAAAGGAGGAAAAGGCTAAGATTTTTTTTTTTTTTTTTTTAAGGCTCACTGCTAATTCCTGTAGATAAAATAATGAATAATGCGGTCTTTGCTCTTAAGGAGCTAAGTCTGCCTTGGGGGGAGACACCCGCTGTATTTTTTTTTGTAGCTCTTATTAATATCTGCCATTTTCTTGTTCTTGTTTATTACCTGTCCTCCATCACTAGAATATAAGCCCATGAGAGCAGGAACCCAGTGTCTTATTTGTGGTCCTGTTTCCTTTACCCAGCACTTCAGTATTGGTTGAATTAATGAATGGATGGATGAATTATTAAATGAAGTAAGGAGACAATTATCCTGTCACATAGGTGCTATCAGAAAAGCATGTACAGGTTGGGGAGGGCACACAGGGGAGGAATCCCAGCCCTGCTCCTTTTTGGGGGGAGGGGCGTTAGAGTAGTTTTCCAGAGGAGGTGATGTCCATACTGGTTCCTGACAGCAAAATGGAACCAAAAGTATTCCAGGCAGTGGTAAGTTTTACCCCCAAAGAGTGCAAAGTAAGCGATTAGGACAGTGGTTCTCAACGGGGCAGGGGCGGCCGGAGGGGGGAGCTGCGGAGAGTATTGCCCTCAGGGAAATTTGGCATGACCGGGGGAGCATCCTGCAGTGCACTGGACGGCCCCCACCACAGAGAAACTATCTGGCCCCCTAGAGCCCAGGTTGAGAAACCCTGAGTTAGAGGAAGAATGGCCCAGGGAGGAGGGGCAGGTGCTGAGGTGGGAACAAAGATGAACAGCAGGAGGAAAGAAAGGGGCAGCCGTGGGCGGGTAGTTATTTGAGAATTGAATTTTGTTCGGCGGCTCAGTACATGGAGAACTTCTAGATGCACAATGTCCAGTCATCCTTAAATAATCCTGAAGCAAGGACTCATTTCCCGCCGAGTTGCAGAGCACCGTATATTGAAGAAGTCTTTGCTGATTACCCTGGGACAGGGCATTATGAAGCTAATAGCTTATGCAGCCTGTAATTTCTTTATTTCCTTTCAATAATAGCGGAATATGCAGGATGTCAATAAGGCAGCTTAGCATTTTCCTTCTCTTATTAAATTGAAGTGATTGCCTTTCTGCATCTGACTGATGGGAGAAAAATGCATCCGACCCTGGAAGGTGCTTTCAAACAGGAATGGAGTTTCTTTTTTCTTTCTGGACCACATGACCCATCTTGCTAATTGACCGTCCCCTAAGCAGTGTTGAGCAGCCCATGGTGGCTTTGTTTCCACTTTCCTAGGAAAAAGCCAGGTGTCTATGCTGCAGCCTTGATGCTCACCCAACTACTGCCTTTCTCAACCAGGGCAAGTGAGGGTGGGAACGGCCCTTACCTCCAGCCCCCGCTTCCCAAAGACAGAACATTCAAGTTCTCCAGTGAGCCTGGCTTGGGCTTGCCCGGGACCTGCCAGGAGCTGAAGGTTGTTTTCTTTCTCCCACAGGAAGTAATTTTCCTGGGCATGGCAGCCCTGGGTTGCCAATCCCTTGGTTTCACGAAAGCTCACGTGTGTGTGACAGTGGCACTATTGTTGGGCATGCTGGAGTTTCCATTCCAGATCCTGTGTTTATCTGCTGCAGGGATTTTTCTCTGAGAGGCATAATTTAAACAGTAAGGCATAAGAAGGGACCGATTTGGAAAAAGAGAGAATAGTCTCTGATATCTGGCAACTGAGAAGTGGGTGAGTTGTAATCGAGTGGCCACGTGCAAGTGGTTGAGCCTGGGTCAGTTTCAGTGGCTGAGGCTACTTGGTCCTTTAGAAGTTTTGAACTAGTTGAGAAAGTCCTATTACCAGGAACAGCTCTCCCTATAAAAACAAATGTCAGTTCCAGAGAAACTTCCCTGGGCTACGGTGGATGAGATGAGATGTGGGGGGACTGGGTTTAATAAATGTTTATTATTTTTTAAAATTTATTTTAATTTTATTTATTTATTTATTTTTGGCTGCGTTGGGTCATCGTTGCTGCGCACGGGCTTTCTCTATTTGTGGTGAGCAAGGGCTACTCTTCATTGTGGTGCGCAGGCTTCTCATTGCAATGGCTTCTCTTGTTACGGAGCACGGGCTCTAGGCATGCGGGCTTCAGTAGTTGTGGCACGCGGGCTCAGTAGTTGTGGCTCACAGGTTCTAGAGTGCAGGCTCAGTACTTGTGGCGCACGGGCTTAGTTGCTCTGTGGCATGTGGGATCTTCCCAGACCAGGGCTCGAACCCCTGTCCCCTGCATTGGCAGACAGATTCTTAACCACTGTACCACCAGGGAAGTCTCATTAATAAATGTTTAGATTCAGTTAAAAATGAAGTTGAAGTAAAAATAAAGAGAATAGGTGAAACCATCTAGTGAGCATGGCTACCATGCCAGGCACTGTGTTCAGTAGTAGAGACACACTTAATCCTCCCCCTCAACCCTGGAAGGTGTAGGAACAATTCGTGAGGCCCATTTTACCAAAAGATTTAACCTTGGAAGATATCAACCATGTAGAGAAAAATGAATGATGTTGGGAAAGATGAAGTCTCGTTGAGCTGGGAAGTATTATTGTATCGGCTTTCGAGTGATATTTAATTCCGTTTTGTCCCCACACCGAGCTTTGTCATGGCAGCGCACCCCAGAGCCCTTCTCCTGGTTTGTGTGTTATCTTCTTTCACTCTTCCACTTCTTTGGGGAGCCTCTTTTCTTCCTTTTTCTTTCTTTTTTTAAAAATATTTATTTTTTTAATTTGGTTGTGCCGGGTCTTAGTTGTGGCAGGAGGGCTCCTTAGTTGCGGCTTGTGGGCTCCTTAGTTGTGGCATGCAAACTTTTAGTTGTGGCATGCATGTGGGATCTAGTTCCCTGACCTGACGGAGGATTGAGGCCCTCCATCCAGCCTCTGCCTGGATTTTCCTAAGAGATGTCCTCGCTTTCTCCCCTAATAAGATTATCCTCTAGAGGAGTCTCCACAATCCAGGTACACTCAGAAAACTCACCTTTTCCACCCTCCCTCTGGAAGTGTGACCTGATACAACTGGGCTGATGCTCTCAATAAAGCAGTGAGAGGGACTTGGCCTGCCCTCTGCAGCATGGTTCTCAACCGGACATTTTTGCCCTTTAGGGACAAACGGCAATGTCTGGAGACTTTTAAAAAGTAAACTTTATTTATTTAGAGCAGTTTTAGGTTTATAGAAAAATTGAGCAGAAGCACAGAGAGTTCCCATATACACCTTCTTTTACCCCAGTGTCTCCTATTACTATTACTAGGGACATTGCATTGATGTGGTATATTTGTTACAACTGATGAGCCGATACTGATACCTTATTAACTAAAGTCCATGGCTTACTAAAGTTCACTCTTTGTGTTGTACATTCTGTGGGTTTTGACCGATGCATGATGACACGTATCCACCATCACAGTGTCACACAGAATAGTTTCACTGTTCTCAAGTCTCCCGTGCCTTCTGGAGACATTTTTGATTGTCGCAACTGGGCAGGTGTTGCTGGTATCCAATGGGTAGAGGCCAGGGATGCTGCCAGATATTCTGCAGTGCGGAAGCCAATGCCCTAATGAAAAGTCAGTAGTGCCAAGACTGTGAAACCCCGCTGTACACTCTCGTGCAGGTGTGGTTGTGTGCATAGTGGGGGATGGGGGGTGGTCGTGAGGCTCCAGGGCTGCAGAGGAACCTGGCATTTAGATGGTGGGAGGCCTGGCTGTGCATTGGCAGCAAAGAGGCACCCAGGAAGACTTGTAAAGTCCTGAGGAGAAAATGAACTGTAACTTGCAGACAGCATTTCAGCCGTAATCCCTACACATATTGCTTTAACTCTCACCCTCTTAAATTCAAACCCTGAGGTCTGAGTCCGATTAAAATGCCCAAAATTATAATTACTGGGTTGTGCATGGTGGGGTTAGCTTAGGTTACTCTCAAATTAAATGCAGTCGGATCCATCCAGAACTAAAATCCTAAGTCTCGGGTTCAGATCCCCTGTATTTAAGCAACGTCAGTGTTTTCTCGCTGCCTCGGTTTCCTTTTCTAAGGAAAACAGTTGTCTTCCTTGTCTCGACTTCATGAGTTACTCTCTGCCACGCACTACCGTTAGCTTTTGTGATGCCAGCGTTGTGTTATGGGCAGCAGGGAATAATACTGTTGAAGACCTAATTAATTAGAAACTGCCCACGGAATAGCATTTTTATACTGGAAAGGGTTTACGTGGGTGCTGAGGTTTGTGGGCAAGGGTGGTAAGCTGTAAGATGACTGCTTTTCAAGACGAGATTTATAAGGGAAAAATGCAAGCTTTGTAAACGTCAGCTATTCTTGCAAATGGAGGGCTTGTGCTCAAGAATTGGGTGGTGTGGCTTGCATTGGTCCCGCAGACCTCTCATTGCTCCATAAGTCTTGTCAAGTGGGAGCAAGGACTTTATTCCCCTGATAGGGCTGGGAGGAGAATCCAAAAACCAAACTCACTCCCTTAGAGAACGTAAATATGGATAAAGAGAAATAGTCCTTTTTATACATTACCTCCTCCACCCTCATCTTCCTGAAGTCATAAAACCCCAAATGTAACCAGAAAAATGATCTTTTGAAAAACAAATCCTCCTTTGTGGCGCGTCTTTGGGCTGGAGAGGGAAAAACTTTGCAGAAGTAAAAGGTTCAACTGAGGCATGTAAAACAAGTTTTATTAAAACGTTAATCATCTCCCACCTGCTGGTACCTTGTGAAGTTCAGAGGAAAAGGGCTAACTGAGAACAGCATTTGATGTGCATGAGAGTTGCTGGGCTCTTTCCTCTTCTTAAAAGGGATTTGTTCTTAATCAAGTTTATTTCATAATAAGTAGGTCCAGACACTGAGTTCGTGTTTGCAGTTTTGATATGGTTTAATTAAGATCCTTCGCACGTGAGGTGTCAACTTCGGTTGTTTGAAATGTAATGTCTTGGCAAGTTTGGACCTTGGGTTTGGGGCATTTTTCTTTAGACTAATGACAAGGGCTCATGAACTGGCCGTGCTTGTGCACCCTCTTTGTGGGGAGGGGGTGAGGGTACATTTTGTGTGGCAAGTCCGGGGGAGCAAGGACAAAACATTCCAGTGCTTTGTCCCTCACTCTGACTAGAAGTATCCCTGGGGCCCTAAACTTGAAACCCTGAGCTCCACCCTTATTTTGCATCCTGCAGCCCCGAAGGATTAACCTGTCTGCATTTCTCATGTATCCCTACCCTCCCACAGTCTGCTCTTTGACTTGAATTGCAGAATCACTCCAGGTATCAGGGCTCAGAGCTTTTCAGTGTGTTGCAAGAACAGTATCTTCACCACCTATTAAGCATTTAACATATGCAGGGACAGGGCTTAATGCTCTGCCTTATTACTGGATTCTCCAAGAAGCTAAGGGTCATACAGCTGATGGGTGGAGGAACTGACATTTGAACCTGTTTCCTGACCAGAATCAAGCCTTTAGCTAGAAGGCTGTCATGCTTTCTCTTTGTGCTCTAAGAGAGGGGTCCCCAGCCCTCGGGCCATGGACTGGTGACCGTCCAAGGTCTGTTAGGAACCAGGCTGCAGAGCAGGAGCGAAGCTTCATCTGCCGCTCCCATCGCTCGCATTACTGCCTGAACCACTTCTCTCCCCCCCACCCCACCCCCTCCTCGTCAGTGGAAAAATTGCCTTACACAAAACCCGACCCTGGTGCCAAAAAAGGTTGAGGACCGCTGCTCTAAGACTTAGAAAAACTCCCCACTTTCTGGTTCTTGGTTTGTTCTTTTTTTTTTAAATTAATTAATATTTTTTATTTTTGGCTGCATTGGGTGTTCGTTGCTGCACGCGGGCTTTCTCTAGTTGCAGCGAGTGGGGCCTACTGTTCATTGCAGTGTGCGGGCTCCTCATTGCAGTGTCTTCTCGTTGCAGAGCACGGGCTCTAGGCATGCGGGCTTCAGTAGTTGTGGCACGCGGGCTCAGTAGTTGTGGCTTGTGGGCTCTAGAGCGCAGGCTCAGTAGTTGTGGTGCACAGGCTTAGTTGGTCCGCGGCATGTGGGATCTTCCCGGACCAGGGTTTGAACCCATGTCCCCTGCATTGGCAGGCGGATTCTTAACCACTGCGCCACCAAGGGAGCCCCTTCTTGTTTTTTTGAGTCTGGAATTTTGAGTGGATCAGTCAAAGTCTGTGTATGTTCCAATGTATCAGAAAGTCCTCTGATATCCCATCTGTATTTTTTCATTTTGATTGATAATAGGAATTGTCTGAAGACCTTGGAGCACTCAATTTTTTTTTTTCTCTGCTGAACTTTCTCCAGCCTTGTTCTAAGATGTGAATTCTCTCTCCCTCACTCTCTTTCTTTTGCATTACAAGTTCCTTAATCCTAGTCTTCTGTCCTTTTCTTTCTTTTTTTTTTGCGGTACGCACGGGCCTCTCACTGTTGTGGCCTCTCCCGTTGCGGAGCACAGGCTCCGGACGTACTAGCTCAGCGGCCATGGCTCACAGGCCCAGCCGCTCCACGGCATGTGGGATCTTCCCGGACCGGGGCATGAACCCGTGTCCCCTGCATTGGCAGGCGGACTCTCAACCACTGCGCCACCAGGGAAACCCTTCTGTCCTTTTTTTTTTTTTTTGTATTTATTTATTTATTTATTTATGGCTGTGTTGGGTCTTCATTTCTGTGCATGGGCTCTCTCTAGTTGTGGCAAGTGGGGGTCACTCTTCATCGCGGTGCGCAGGCCTCTCACTATCGCGGCCTCTGTTGTTGCGGAGCACAGGCTCCAGACGCGCAGGCTCAGTAATTGTGGCTCACGGGCCCAGTTGCTCCATGGCATGTGGGATCTTCCCAGACCAGGGCTCGAACCCGTGTCGTCTGCATTGGCAGGCAGATTCTCAACCACTGCGCCACCAGGGAAGCCCCCTTCTGTCCTTTTCTACACCTACGATGATACCTGCACCACATCCCTTAGGTGCGGTATAAACCCAAGTTGAAGGGAAAGGAACACTTACCGAGGACATGCTATGTCCTAGGTGCTTTCTGAACGTGGATTATCGGCCCTAGCTGTCTCAGCAGCCTGTGTGATAGCTGTAGACATCTTTGTCTTATGAACAAGGGAACTGAAGCTTGGAGGGGTTCAGTATACCAGCTCTGGGCCTCATGGCCAGTGGGGTATAACAGAACAAGGGTTCAGACTCAGGCCTCTGTGACATCAGCCTAAGTTCTACTTGACTGTACTTCTTCCCACTGCATGTGAATTGGGTTTAATGGCAATTTGCTTTTCCTTACGAAAAAGGAGGTAGAGAAGGGCTCATGGAAACACACGGAAAACCTTCTTCTTTTCACCCTCGCCAGAAGCCATCTCAGTAATGGAGGTTCACCTACATCAAGTGGCCGGAAACACGGGGTCACGTAGCTGCCACGAGCCTGCATTTCTGTTTTATTATATAATTGGCTAGCACACACTTGCTTTGTATTTGTTTACCTATGGCTGGTTCTGACAAAGTAGATTCTTTTCTTGGCCTCGTCACTCAGAAGTAAGCTGTGGGATGTTAGTGGAAGGAGTAAAGGACTGAAAATGACTGGGAGTTGGAAAATCTCCAAATACGTGGTGCAGGAGGAGGTATCCTTGTTGACTTGGTGACAAGAGCTTCCTGCATCACACCCACGAATCACACGCTGCCCTGTTGCTGCAGAACTTGCACACATCCTCTCTTTCTCCTGTTGATCCTTTACTGCTTGTGGTCTCTTCCCTGGGAGGGTCCTGGCCGGTCCACTAACCAGTATTTATTGAGCTCCTCCTAGATAAAAGTTTGTTTGCTGTACCCAGACTGTCAAGCAAAAATGTTAGAATAAATACTAGAATGAGATCAAGGCATTCTTCCTTTTGATTTAGGTCAGGATTCAAAGCACCCAGAGGAGTAAGAGCTGTTATTTGTACACTTTCTTTATGTAGTATCTTTCAAGATCCCTGGAAAGGATTTTGATCCACTTTCTAGAACTGAAACTTTCAGGGTCCAGCAATTTCCCTTCAGAGCCTTAAAAGTCATTGTGTCATTGGGACTTTATTTCCTGTCCTCGCATCCCTTTCTCCTGCCGATCCCCTCCACCCCACCCCACCCCCGGCCCTGGAATCCTTGGCTGTTCCCTTACCACAGTGATTTCTGGTAGCCTAGCAACACTGATCTCATGTAGCAAAGTCACCTGGGTACTGCTGGCCCTCCCAAGGAAAAATCATGTGAAGGTATCAGGTATCCAGCAGAACATATCTCCTTGGACTAGATACTTCTTTGGCTTGGAAAGGAGTATCTTTGGTCCAGCATGGTTGTGAGGGGACCTTCTGCTTGCTTTATTTATTGATTTTTTAAAGCCAAAGCAATGTTAGCAGAGCCAAGAATAATGCTGGAAAGATTCTGTACAAGAACATAGCCTTGCATAGTTTCCTGGCAGCAGTCCAGTCTGCCTTACGCTTGGGACCCGAAAGCTTTGGTTGAGAAATCCTGCACTGAGATCAGAATGTGAAGGGTATGAATGCAGAGCCTTTAGCTTCTGATGGACCCCACCTCATGTCAGCCTCTTTCCGTCTTTTGTGTGGTTCCCAGCCAGGGTTTTGAGCTGTGTTTGAGCTTTTGTTTAGGATTTCCTAAGGGGCATGAAAAGCATGTATCGCAGTCCCCAGGTGGGCATAGAGCCTGTCTTCAGAATGGAGCAGCTGCAAAAAGAAAAGGAAAAAGCCATTTAATTCCAGAGACTATTCATGGCTGAGAAATGGAAGACTATGGAACCCTTAACCCTTCTTAGTGTCTGCCTCCTGCTCAGACCTGCACATACAGTCACCAGCCAAGCCTCACCTGATCTGTATGGGACCCGTCATTGTGACAAGACCCTTTCCTTGGGATTCTCCCTTATACCAGCTCATCTCACGCAGACTGCTTCATCTTAGCTGTCTCTCTCACCCCTAACTGAGATGGCACTTGCCAGTCTCCTCTTTCATCCATACCTCAGTCTTTCTTTCTTGTCCTCAGCTATACATCTGAGGGGGAAACCCCACAAGTTAATAGTAATAAAAAATAACAGGTTTTAATACTTCACTTTCATTGTGTGCGGGACAGTGGGCCGCCCGGGCAAGCAGTGTATGGCTGTTAGCAAGCTGAGGTCAGCCAGCTCTCTACTGGGATCTCTAATTCACTGGGTGACTTTATTGGGGTGGATTAATCAGATATGAGAGTATGGAAACCATGTTTTTCATCTCTGGTTCCCTAGGTTCTAGATTGGTGTTTAGGATACAGCTGCTTGAGAACTATTTGTTCACATTCTAGAAACATGTTTTAGCAGGACCTCCAGAGGTGATGAGAAACAGAGGTGATGAGACATCAGCTCAGGCTAGTTTACTGATTCACAAGGGGCCATCCATCCCTTTTCTGGTATCTGAACATCTATATCCCCACCCAGGACCATGCATTTCCCCGTTATCTAGGGGACTAGAAACCAAATTAGGAACCAGAGGGATTTTTAGGCAGGTGGATGGAGAGGTGGAGGGACATTTCCCCTGACCTGTCCCCAGCTCCTGTGACCACTGGATTTCTGTCCCCCAGGCAGTGTCAGGCATACTTCCAGAACTTGCTTTTGTGAACCCTGATTTTCTCCGCTCTTTGCTGATCACGCCCCTACACCACCACCCACGGTGCCCCAAGTCTTTCTTTAGATGTACTCATCCCACTCACCAGGCCGAGGTCCTGTGGCCTTGCTGACCCCATTTTTGTACCTTGACCTCTGGGGTTCAGTCACCCCCGAACTCTTTACTAAGTGAGCTTTCTTCCATGCTTGTCTGTACAGGAATTTCTGGTTCTCCCAGGGTGGTGCCTGCTTTTGGGAGAGGATTCCTGAGGGTCTCCGCATAGGTGATCTCTTTGGAGAGGAGGTTTTAGTGTCTTAGCCCAGGTTGTTTTTGGCCGGCTTTTTTCTTTCTTTAGCCTGAGGTCGGGAAGGTGCTGTAGGAGGAGTTTGGAGCTGTGGATGTAATGGAAATTCAAGGCCCATGCTGGTTGAACTCCAAAAACAAAGACTACTTTTACAACAGCCAGGGAGCAGCTTCTGCCCAGGGAGCTCAGGGAAAAAAGTGGAGAAAAAGAGAGAGAAGGAGAGGCCTCAGCTGTGAACAGGGTGTTTCCACATCTGAGAAACTAAGATTCAGTAACAGAGGGTCAGGCTCCTTTATCCAGATCAGCTCTCTTCTCACTCCCAGTCTTTACCTTCCTGTCCTCATTGGCCCAGTTCCTGCACATGTTGGTATGAAGGACGAAGGAATGGGAAGGAAAGGTTAGCAAATAGTTCTTTTTTTTTTTTCATTTAAAAATGGGAATTTCATATTCTATGAATTGATGTCCAAGACACAATGGAGGAGGAAGAGGCTGGATCGATTTTTTAGAGATCTTTCTCTCATCCACCCGCCCTTCCTCAGGAGAGATGGGACCACCCACCCGCCAGCTTCCTCCTGGTGCTGCAGGACCTGGCTCTGGGGGCCCGTGCTGGCTCGCATCCCATGGTTACTCACGGCGAAGCGGAGTCTAGCTCACTTTCCCCACGTGCTCTGGGTTCTGCAGGCTCCATGCTCCATGGGATCACAGTTCCGTCAGCCCAGCTCTCCGCTTCCTATCACCTCTTGGGAGGGTGCGAACTGATGGCCTCCTCACATCCTCCGTGGTCAATAGAGTCAGCCTCCCCTTAAACAAACAGCTTCCCACAAGTGTCTTCTAGATCCTCAAAGCCTTGAAGCTTCTCCTCCCAGAATGACCTCCAGCACATCCCCTGTCCCTTAAGGCAGTACTCATGCAAAACATTCTCTGCTTAGTTCTGCGGTCTTTACCTACTAGGCTTTTGGCTTTAAAGATTTGTGGTATTTTAATCCAGAGCCACTAGAGACCATAAACATATTGTCATCATATCCCTAGTTCTCTAGAAATTCTATAACCTTAAGCCCAAGCCCAGTTGGTCACTGTAACTCGCAGCTATAGGGTGGGTTTGAGCAGGTAAGAAATGTGATGTGTGGGGTGAGCATGGAGTTAGGGACCTGCTGTTCAGCCGTTTGGCAGCTGCCTGGCGGTGCAGAACAGACCCCACTCCTGCCTCGCTCCTGTCACTGCTCTTTGAGTGGCCTCAGCAAGATCACAGAGTCACAGTGAGTTTGGGTTTCCCATTCTACAAAAAGTGGATATACATCCATATAACAGTGACTCAAAAAAACATTGGCTCAAGGCAGCCATTGAGAAACCTTGAGAAACCATTTCTCAAGGTTTCCCATTTTTGTCTTCCCGGGAAGCAGAGTGGTGAGTGGGAACAAGGTAGGTTTTTGGCCTTAGAACTGCTTTTTGTTCTAGGCTTTACCATTCCGTGGCTCTGATCCTTTAAACAAAGTTACTTAACCTCTCTGAACCTCAACTTTCTTGTACACAAACATGGGGATGATGGTGATGCCCACCTTTCCAGCTGTGGCAGGGGTTAAATTACGTGAGAGACCAGGACAGTGCAAGGTATACAGTAGGTACGTTGTAAAAGGTGGTTGTAGGAGTTTGGTTGTTAGAGCCCTAGAGACACCAGATGGTTGGGTGTGGTGAGTGACTTATGCCTAAAAAATCGTTCGGGTGCAGTTGGGTTTTGCCCCAGCAAGCCAGGTAGCAGCCTTGGCGTCTTGCCTAGATGTCCTCTATGTTCACTTTGCTTGTCGAAGTAAAATGACATGCAAACCGTTTCAGGCCTTCACTGTGTGACCCTCATTTATTCAGCAAAGAGTTAAACTAGTACCTGTATTTTCCTAGTGCTTGAAAAGGTCCTAGTTGAACAGAATAACCCCTATTTACGGTTGAGCCCGTTTAGACAAAAGAAAACCAATCATCACTGTGCAGAGTGATAATTGCTATTAAATGAGCTAACATATGTAATGTGCTCACACCCGGTGCCTGGCCCCGTCATGTAAGCCATTTTGTAAGCATATAAGCCATGTGCCAGTGTAAGAGGATGTCTGAGGCAGAGGGCCGAGGAGGGATGCTTAGGAGAGAGGCTTGTGGGAATAGGTGTGGCTTGATCTAAGTCTTAAGGAAGAACAGGGACTCACCAGGTGGACCGGTGTGAAGATAGGGGAGGGAGGGGAGCAGTAAGGGGGAGGAGGGTGCTCCAGGCAGCTGTAACATCTGAAGCAAAGAGTTGTTTGGTGCACGAAGGGTACTGACTGCCTTTGCTTATCTTGCTGAGGAGTTTGGTCCTTATCCTCAGGGTGACCAGGAACAACAAAAGGATGTTAGGTAGAGGATTTTGTTTTGGGATGAGGACAGATTGGAAAGCCAGCCTGGAAATGGTCAGGAGGCAGCTGGGATGGAGGGCAGGCAGTGGGTAGGGGCGGTTAGATTCAGGCGTGGATGTGATTGAGTAGAAGTGAAGAAGAGGGAGGAGTATGGCTGGACTCCCAGTCTTCTGGCTTTTGGGAAACTGGGTGGAGGGTAGTTGGTGCCATTCACCGAGACAGGGAATGATCACAGAGAAAGATAGGGAGGGGAGGTGTTCGCACATGGGAAAGCGAACGCGCCCAGCTGGCAGGCCCCTCGTGTTTACTCTGCAATTCTCAATTACTCACCCCTCCATGGAGGAACAAAGGTTTGGTTTTTCTTTTTGGCATGTGTTTTTTTGCTTTGTTTTGTTTTGGTGTAATTTAATACAATAAAAGGCACAGATCTTAAGTATTTAGTTCAATGTGTTTGGACAACTGTTATGTAAATATCATTCAAAACAAGATATAGAACATCTCTGTCTCTCTAGAAAGTTCTCTTATGCTCCTTTCCAGTCAACTGCTCCTCCCCACCCCCCATCACTTTTGGTCTTTTATCACTATAATTTAGTTTTTCCTGTTCTAGAATGTCATAAATGGAATCATACATATGCATTTAATGTTCATAAGGATAGTCCGTGTTGTTGCATGTATCAATAGTGTGCTCTTTGTTATTGCTGAGAAGTATTCCATTGAATGAACACTCATGTCACAATTTCTCCATTCTTCTGTGGATGGAGGTGTGAATTGTTTCCAGTTTGGGGTGGGGGAGGGCTGCTATAAACATTCTTGTATAATTCTCTTTATGGATATATTTTTCATTTTATCTGGGTGAATACCTATGAGTAGTATTGTAGGGTTATAGAGTAAATGTATATTTACGTTTATAACAATTTTCCGAAGTGGTTGTACCATCTTTTTTTTTTTTGCGGTACGCGGGCCTCCCACCGCTGCGGCCTACCCCGCCGCGTGCTCCGGACGCGCAGGCTCAGCGGCCATGGCTCACGGGCCCAGCCGCCCCGCGGCATGTGGGATCTTCCCGGACCGGGGCACGAGCCCGCGTTCTCTGCATCGGCAGGCGGACCCCCAACCACTGCGCCACCAGGGAAGCCCTGGTTGTACCATCTTTACTCCCACCAGTAGTGTGTGAGTTCCCTTTGTTCCCACTCCTCAGCAGCCTTTGGTGTTGCCAGTCTTTACTTACGCTATTCCTGTGTGTGTGAAGTGGGTTTAATTTGCATTTCCCTGATGGCTAATGATGTGGAACACCTTTCCATATGCTTATTTTGGCCATCCACCTATTTCTTTTTTGAAGTGTCTGTTCAAATCTGTTGCCCATTTTTTTATTGGGCTGTTCATCTTTTTATTGTTGATTTGTAAGAGTTCTTTATGTAGTCCGGGTAGGAATCCTTTGTCAAATATACATTTGCATAAGTTTTTGGTTTTAATATCACTTGGTTCTACCCATCTGGAGGCACTAAGCGTTAGAGGCATTTTCAGATTCTTGTCAGGAAGTTATAAGATGTAACAGGCTTTATTTATTATAATCACTTATTTCTGTTGTCGAAATAACAGAATGGAGGTTTTGCTTTCTGTTCTAGCTTTATCAGTGGCTCTGGCTCCATAAAAAAATGTCACTTAGCCTCTCTTAACCTCAGTTTTCTTATATATAAACATGGGGATGATGATGATGCCCACCTTTCCGGGCTATTTTGGGGATTAAATACGACTATGTGTGTGAGAGGCACTGTTGCTGACTCTTGTTCTAGGCAGGGATTGGAGCTGAGCGGTGCCCACGTAGGCATATGACCCCCTCTGTATGTTAAGAAATATGTTTATTTGTGGTGCCAAGGAGGGTTCTTCCCAGTTATTGAACAACCAGTATTAGAATCTTTCCAAGATAGTATTCCCTTGCCTTCTTTTTTTTTTTTTTTTTTTTTTTGCGGTGCGGGGGCCTCTCGCTGTTGTAGCCTCTCCCGTTGCGGAGCACAGGCTCCGGACGCGCAGGCTCAGTGGCCATGGCTCATGGGCCCAGCCGCTGCGCGGCACGCGGGATCCTCCCTGACCGGGGCACGAACCCGTGTCCCCTGCATCGGCAGGCGGACTCTCAACCACTGCGCCACCAGGGAAGCCCCCTTGCCTTCTTTTTTAAAAAAACATGTTAAATTCCAAACTTCACGTTTTCACAGTGGAGAGGATATTATAAGGAACCCTCATCACCCAGCCTCAGCTGTTCACAGCCAGTGCTGTTTGTTCCATATTCACCTGCACTAACACCTCCTCCCCAGCTTATTTTAAAGCAAATCCCAGACGTCCCATCATTTCCATCATGAATGTTTTGCTATTTCTAAAAGATAAGGACTTCTTCAAAACACACACACACAACCAAAACATCATTATCACACCTTAAAAATTAATAATTCCATAGTAATACTTTTTTATGGTTTGTTTGAATGACCTTTGTCTGAATTTTGATCATCACTGACAGAAGACAAGCTAGCTCCCTTTTATCCTTACTGGCTCTTTTTCTTTTTTTCAAAAAAATTTTTTTTAATTGAAATATAGTTGATTTACAATGTTGTGCTAATTTCTGCTATACAGCAAAGTGACTCAGTTATACATATATATATATATATATATATATACATTGTTTTTTTGGTATTCTTTTCCATTATGGTTTATCCCAGGAGACTGGATATAATTCCCTGTGCTATACAGTAGGACCTTGTTGTTTATCCATCCTATATGTAATAGTTTGCATCTACTAACCCCAAACTCCCAGTCCATCCTTCCCCCTCTCCCCTCCCCCTTGGCAACCACAAGTCTGTTCTCTATGTCTGTGAGTCTGTTTCTGTTTTGTAGATAGGTTCATTTGTGCTTACTGGCTCTTCTTGAACTTGTGTAGAGGCTCTTTGGGGTCATATGTTCTGTAGTTCAGCTGTCTGATTCCCCTTCACTTTTTTTTTTTCTTAAAACCTTTTTGTCCAGTATAACATGCATACAGAAAAGTGCGAAAGACATAAATGAGCGAGTTAATGCATTATTATGAAGTGAACTCCCATATGACTGCATCTAAATCAAGAAATAGACCTTTGTCATACTCTCAAAGCCTCCCATGTGCCCCTCTCCTGGCACAAGGCCTTCCTCGCTTTCAAAGGGAGCCATCCCCCTGAATGGCAGTCATTTCCTTGCCTCTGTCCAGAATTCTCAACCTAAGTGTGCTTTCCTAAACACTGTGGTTTAGTTTTGGCTGTTTGGGAGCTTTATGTAAATAGAATTAGGTATTAATCTTAAAAAGAAGTCACATTTGTCAGACTTTTCATTAAGGATGGGTGCTTTTGTGTCGTAAGAAGTCTTTCAGCACCCTGAGGCTTTCATCCTAAGTGTTTTCTTTCACCTTCTGTTATTTTGGACAAGCTTCATTGTTCTGCCTTTCACATTTAGGACTCTTTTTCACTTTCAGACCTATTTTCAATCTCACTTTTCCCAGGAAGACATTCCACAATCATTGAGACTCCAGCTGATGTTCTGTCCTTTGTTCTGTACCTCACTCCAATACCTAACACTTTCTGATTGTTTAGAGTGTGAGCAGAGGTGGGGCTCATGCCACCTGGCATAGAGGGAGCAGAAAGGGAGGGAGAAATTTCCACGTGTTTGAGCCAGTGGACCCCGGTCTGATCAGCCTCATTGGAGAAGGGCGACATTTCAGATAGCCTTATCCTAGTTTCAGACCAAATGCCCTAGTTAGTTTCCAGTTGGAAGTATCTGTCTTTCACAGTCAACTTACTCTTTTGGCCAAAGGGATGCTCTGCTTCTTAATATGTGTAAGGAATTTGACCAACAGACCCCAGCTCTGCCCCCTTGGGGGAGCAGGGGAAGCACCTTTCCCTCTTTCCCCTGATTCTTCTTGCCATTAGTAGAGGTCTTTGTGTGTGCAGCTCACAGCCACTTGGAAGATTCTGTGGCTTTTCTATGACCTCCCTATTTTGAGTCTGATTGTTTGGTTTTAATCAGAAAAATAAATACTTATTTTGAATTTTCTCCCTGACCTATCTGAGCTAAGTTCAAATGATCTTTTTTAACTCTACCACATGTGAATTACAGGAAATGATCTCCTATTGGGGAAATGGGTCATTTCCAAGATTTTTCTCTCCAGGAAAAGTGCAATTTATTAGTTTACTGAGAAAGGCTCCAACAGGCAATAAAGAAGCAGTTATTAAGATATTTTTCTCCTTTTATGTGCCCCTAATCACAATCTTATCATAAACCTCAGCCCTGGTAGTTAATCCAAAGTTATTTAATTCTTTAATTTTACATATGAGGAAATAAACACCCCCCGCCCCCCGCCCCCGCAAAAAAAAAGAGAATGATTCGCTCAAGGCTGTGTGTTGTCTTCAGAGACCAGGATTAGGAATTATGCCCTGAATGATAAGACCATCCCCCCCAATAATGATTTTTTTAAAAATCACTGTGATCTCATTGTTTAAAAAATTTCTTAGTGCTTCCCTGGTGGCGTAATGGTTAAGAATCCGCCTGCCAATGTAGGGGACACGGGTTCAAGTCCTGGTCGGGAAGATCCCACATGCTGAGGAGCAGCTAAGCCCGTGTGCCACAACTACTGAGCCTATGCTAGAGCCCACGAGACACAACTACAGAAGCCCACGTGCCTAGAGCCCATGCTGAGCAGCTAAGCCCGTGTGCCACAACTACTGAGCCTATGCTCTAGAGCCCACGAGCCACAACTACTGAAGCCCGTGCTCCTCAACAAGAGAAGCCACCGCAGTGAGAAGCCCGTGTACCACAACGAAGAGTAGCCCCCACTCGCCACAACTAGAGAAAGCCCACGCGCAGCAACAAAGACCCAATGCAGCCAAAAATAAATAAATAAAATTATTATTATTATTTTTTTTCCGGTACGCGGGCCTCTCGCTGTCGTGGCCTCTCCTGTTGCAGAGCACAGGCTCCGGATGCTCAGGCCCAACGGCCATGGCTCACGGGCCTAGCCACTCCGCGGCATGTGGGATCTTCCCAGACCGGCGCACGAACCTGTGTCCCCTGCATTGGCAGGCGGACTCTCAACCACTGCGCCACCAGGGAAGCCCTAAAATAAATTAAAAAAATTTTTTTTTCTTGAATGAAACCTCATCCTTGAGTTTGGTGCGTCAGAAGATTTGCTTGGAATAAAAGTGGAATTTCCATTCTTAACCAAACAAAATACAGCTCAGAGATTCTATTTGAAAGATGAGTTGATTGGTCTTAATGTCATTTTGTTCGTCATTTTCTTCTTGGACCAAAACAGTGCTTCCCCACAGTGGGCATTGTGGTTGAATTCCATACCTGTGAGAGAAGCTTCTAGAGCCCTTTGGCTTGAAAGGCACATACCTAGCCAAGTTCTTTCTTCTGAATCATCCTTTTTGCTGACCCCCCTCACTGGAGGCCAAAAAGAGGCAGTTGCAAGAGGCTCTTCCCCTCTAGCTCTTCTGCATGTAAGCTGTAGCCTCCCAGGATGGGGAAAGGCGACATCTCCCACTCATCACTCAGCCAGTGGTGTCCTTACCTGGTTGCTGGAGAGGCCACCGGTTCCCTGGTCCAAAACCAAGCTCATTCCCCAGCCTGCACCAGTTTTTCCTCCACTTTGTTCTCTCCTTCTCTCTCTACCCACCCATTCTTTCATTCATTCATTCAACAAATAGTTGAGCTTTTAACTGGCTCTACCTGCTTTTTAAGGCTCTAGTTAACTCTGATAATAAGGTTATACTGACCATTTACCCAAGCTACAAACCTTGGCATTTCTCAACTCCCCCCATTCTCTGAATCTAGTTAGATCCCAGTGCCATTGTTTTAGTAATCCCTTAACTAGTCCACTGACCTCCAGTCTCACCCCCTCTACACAACTCCCAGGATGACCTTTCTACAACATCAGTTGTTCATGTCACTGCCCTACATACAAACCTTCATTGTTGGCGGATTAAGTCCAGAACTTGGCATGGACTCCAATGCCTCCTACCACCGAGCCCCACCTTGCTTCCTTGTCCTCTCACCTTGCCACTACCCTCTACCACACTGATCTGCACCAAAGATCCTCAAACCACCACCTACTGTTACACCTTTGTGCATGCTGATTCCTCCACCAGGGATGCCCTTCCCTTCTTCTCTGTCTGGTGAAGTTGTGCTCAAAGTAAGCTGTATCCATTGTCCCTTCAGCTGTCACTGACTCTAAAAACCTTCCCTCCACTGTGTTTATCACTTGGCTCTACAGATCTCTGTTATGGCATCCGTCACCCATGTTCTAGTTAGTTCTTGTCTATCTCCCCCTTCAGACTATGTCCCCAGAGTGCAGCCCAGGTTTTCTAGGTCTGGCCTCATTTCCAATAGTTTGTTTCAATGATGACGTCAATTAGAGTCACACTTGTCAGCCCATATGACTCAGTCTCCCACTGCTCCCCACCCTCCTTACTAGCCTCCAAAAGTTTGTATTCCACAGTCCTAAAAACTTGCAGTTCCCCCAAAACATGCTAGGCTTTACCCTGCCTCTCTCTCTGTCTTGGATGCTTTACCCCATCCTTGTCACAACCTGCCTAATAAAATCCAGTTCATTCTTCAAAAAGCAGCTCAGATGTCTCTTCTTCTTTCCCCTTCACTTGCTCTAACTTGTAACAAGATTAAATAATAAAAATAGCTAATACTTACATGGTACTAACTCTGAGCCCCAGACACTGTTCTAAATAAGCACGTGGTTCTTGACACAAAGTGCTCAACCAATGATAACTAATGTTATTTCGCTTTTTAACAATGCACTGCATTATGTTAATTGCATTGTTAATGTGTGTCTTCAGAATTATGCTTTCTTCTTGTCATTTTTGTCATTTGTCCCAGCTAATTTATTTATTTATTCATCTAGAGCAGATTCTGGTTCTCATGCAGGACTGTCTCTGTAGTGATGACAGGTTGCCTTTGTCTGTGAAAAAGGGCTTGTGCTTGAGAGGAGAGAACTTATGCAGAAGAATATGATTCTGTGTTAGGAGTGAGTGTTGGAGAATTGAAAGAAACTGAGAATTGTTCATTCTTATGAGACCCCCGTTGTCTCCCCCACACCCCTGCCCTTTCATTGTCTTATGTAATAAATGACTGCCTCCTGTTTTTCCCCAGGGAAATGGTTTAAGTGCAGGTTTAAACATTTTTCCTTAATCAACTGTGGGAGGATTTGCTTTTTCTTTGATGGAGGGAGGCAATTTCCTACAAACTCATTTGGATATTATCATCATCATTATTAACGTGAACAAAGCTTGTGGAACTTCACTTCCCCCAAACTGTTGAGCACAGGGGCTCAGGAGGCCTCAGATAAGCAGAAGCTGGAAGAAGTTTCCGGTAAGAGTATGATGTTGTCCGGTGTATAATTTTGAAGGTGACAGACTCTTTCTGTGGTCTGCAAAAGTCATTGATTTGGGCTTTCTGTTACTCTGGGTTCTCCAGAGAAACAGAACCAATAGGATCTATCTCTCTATATTTAATATATTTAAAATATTTAGTATATATAAAAAATATGTGTGTTTCTAAATGAAGAGATTTATTATGAGGAATTGGCTCATGGAGTTCTGGAGGCTGAGAGGTCTCAAGATCTGCACCTGGTGAGCTGGAGACCGAGGAGAGCCAGTGATGTAAGTTCTAGTCTGAGTCCAAGTGCAAAAGCAGGACAAGACCTATATCCCAGCTGGAAGACAGACAGAGAGTGAACTCTCCCTTACGCAGCCTTTTGTTCAATTCAGGCCTTCAGTGGGTTGGATGAGGCCCACCCACATTGGGGAGGGCAATCTGCTTACTTAGTCTACTGATTCAAATGTTCATCTCATCCAGAAACACAGGCACAGCCAGAATAATGTTTCACCAAATATCTGGGGACCCTGTGGCCTGGTCAAGTTGATACAGAAAATCTACCATCATAGGTGCAGCGCTCACACATGCTGGCTCGCCTCTCTGTCTGTCTTTCTGTCTTTGAATGATGTGGTTCCGTGTCCCGGCCTTGAGCATTTGGCAGCTTAGCTGAAAGATCAGGACTTGATACTGGAACTCTCCGTGCCGTCCCAGGCTCTTCCATTTACAGCTGGTATTATTTCAGGCCTTCTTTGTTCTGTATAAGAACCACAGCCCCTCAACTTTTTTTTACTGTTTGGCTGCAGCACACATGGTGTATGAAATTCCATGCATAACATACTTCCATGGGCATGTCCGAATTTTGACAATTCCTCCCCCATTCTCCCACCCTCAGGTTTCCCAAGAAATAAAGCAAATATCACCACAGATGCCTTGTGACATGTTGTTCACAAAAGCATTTTACAAGCTTGGGAGTAACTCTTAAGAATTCATCAGTAATGTAGCATGGCTAGATTGGGCATGGCTAAAACATGTAATTCCCAGTTAGCTAGGGTACTTGAAGTTTTTCTGCTCGAGGAAGCTTATCAAAAACATGCATGGGACTTCCCTGGTGGTCCAGTGGTTAAGGCTTCGCGCTTCCAATGCAGGGGACGCGGGTTCGATCCCTGGTCCGGGAATTAAGATCCCACATGCCACACTGTGTGGCCAAAACAAAACTTAAAAAAAAAAAATGCATGCGCTATGATTTACATTTGAAAAAGTTATGATTTAGAAACTTGCCTTGGACTGGTAGCAGTAATAGATTTTGTTGTTTATCTCATCACTGAGGCAATGATGCCAGACTAGTCTTCAGCACTGTTGCTGATGGAAGGGGTCTGAGAGGTGTATATTCTTTTGATTAATGCTGGTTGCAAACCTGGCTCCAGAATTAGAGCCGTGAAGATCACTGTGCTTAAAATCAAAGCCTATATCAAAGCTCCGAAAGTGCGGGTGATTCCAAACTATTTGCTCAGAAGAAAAGACTATGGGGCTAGGATTCCCCATTCAACCTGGCCCTTCCTATTCCATGATGTTCCTTTAGGCCACCTATCTCTTACCAGATTATAAAAATGAGACTGTTAAGGCTTGCCCGTGAGTCTTCCAAATTACACAATAAATTCAAGGTGCTTTCCCTATTGCTAACACATGGCAGAGCCAGACACTTGCTGAGTTAACTTTCCCTTCCTTTCTCTAATCTGTTACCTGTATACCCGTGTTGGAAAATTAGAGTTAGGAAGTGATTCAGGAGCAGATGGAAACCAGAAGAATTCCAGCAGAGGCTTAGAGCAGGGCTTCTCAACCCTGGCACTATTGACGTTTTGAGCCAGATAATTGTGTGTGTGTGTGTGTGTGTGTGTGTGTGTGTGTCCTGTGCATTGTGGAATATTTAACAGTATCCCTGCCTTCTGCCCACTACATGCTAGTAGCAACCTCTCTCCCCAGCTGTGACAACCAAAATGAAATCACCCTTGGTTGAGAACGACTGACTTAAAGCAAGCACTCTGCCTGGTACCATCCCCCTCTTCCTGGACAGCTGGCCTTCCCAGAGGCATCCGGCACGCCACCTTTGACACTGGGGCAATGCTTCACCGAGGTCACTAGTTCCCAGAGACACTTGGTGGGAGAATCGGCAGAACTTAGCACTTAATTTTGTCCACAGAATACAAAAGAGTAGAGGAGATAAAAAACATCAAGATTTTACCTATTTCACACTTTGCTTTTCACTTATTTCTCCAGGTAATTTACAGACCCAAGTATTTGAAATGAGAAGTCTTTTCCTAGTGGGTAGAGCTCGAGAGCTGTGTTTCAATTGGAACTTATGTACAATTATTCTTACAGGCTGTTTCTAACGTATTAAGTTTAAATGCTGCAGAAATATTACTCAGAGTATAAAATACGCGTAAGTGAACAGGGATAGGAACTTTTGCCAGAATGCTTTGAGAAGATGATCCCGTTTGGAGCTCAGGGCCATTTCTGGCGCTTTAGAAACCTTCCTCCACTTTGTAACCTGTGTAGATCTGAAACCCTTGTTGGATCATAATAGAGACGTGACAGGCTGCCCCCTGGAACCTAAAGTCGCCTGCCCAGAGCTTCCTGATCAGAGAGGCTGAGCAGGTGCCTGGTGAGTCAGAAGCTGGGACGCTCCTGAGTCAGTGTCAGGAGCTGCAGGACCACTGTCTGTTCTGGATGCCTCCTCAAGGCACTCTGGCCTTTGATGTAGCCCCGTGTGTGTTATGACTGCTTGCACTTTAAAGAGGAACAGATTGGAGATGGGAAATTAACAAATAATGAAACGGAAAAAGAGATGTGAGAAACGGGACTGCTTGGTGGACAGGGTTCATCCAAGTCTTGAGGTTCATCTGTGAGAAGGGCCAGACCTGATAAAGGCCCCCGCGTGCGGGTGGCGTGCCATCTGGCTGCCTGCTCACTTCTGGAAGGATTGGACAGCCTTGCAAAGACCGACTGACCCCATGAAGAGCCGAACGGCCTGGCTTCTGTGTGCTCTGCACCTTTCACTCGTGCAGTGATTTCTGAGATGAAAGGGAGGTATCTGTCCTCTTCATCCTTCCTGGATATTCCTCTCTGCTCATTTACTCCTTCCACAAACACGTGCCGGATGGTGAACCCGGCACAGGGCCTGTGTGGCACTGGGGCTACCACGGTGTCTGCTCCTGGGGGCGTCTTGGTGTCAGTGGGGACAGGAGAGAATTGGATGTGTGATGCGGTGGCACAGAGTACAAGGGTGAGAGCAAGGGTGCGCTCAGCCCTCCTCGCTCTGCTGGCTGGACGAGAGTGTGAGAGAGATGAGGTCAGGGAGATTTCAGAGATTCTTATCAAGTCTGATGAACGAATAGCAGTCAGATAAACGGGACAGGGAAGGGCAATTCAGATAGAGGGAACGGCATATGCAGAGGACAGAGGGTGGGGTGAGTTCAGGGAAGTCCGAGGTACAGTTGCAAATATTGCAATATCCGAGGTACAGTTGCAAAAATAAGGTCCAAGTAGACGGCTGGAAAGAGCGATGGGAGCAAAAGTCTTACATGGCAAAGAGTGCAGACTTCATCTTGAAGGTGTCAGAAGGGTTTTAAATAGAAAATGGTTTTAAACAGGTGTTTTAATAAGGTGACACAGGCTGCAGGTGGCCGCAGTGTAGGAGATGGAGGTAAGGGTTCTCAAAATGGAGGCAGAGACTTGGGGCTACTGCAGAGGCCCAGCCAGGAGATGGTACACAGCAAGCCCCACAGTCTGGCCCAGGACAAAACACACGTCTCCCGCGGCGCCCCTCAAAATAGTTCCGGCTCCTGGAACTCTGAGGGTCTTTCAAGACTAGGCAGAATCCTCATCCAGGATGTTCACCTAACATTTTGACATATTCTGTGTATCCTTCGCAAGTTAATTGACTGCTAATACATCTGTTTAAACTTGAATCTCCCACATTAAGCTATTTTTCTCTCTCTTTTTTTTAAAGATTTATTTATTTTATTGATTTTTGGCTGCGTCAGGCTTAGTTGCTGGCATGCGAGATCTTCGTTGAGGCATGCAGGATCTTTAGCTGCGGTGCGCGGGCTTCTCTCTAGTTGTGGCGTGCAGGTTTTCTCTTCTCTAGTTGTGGCACGCAGGCTCCAGGGTGCGTGGGCTCCGTAGTTGTGGTGCGCAGGCTCCAGGGTACGCCAGCTCTCTAGTTGAGGCGTGTGAGCTCAGTAGTTGTGGCGCATGGGCTTAATTGCCCTGGGGCATGTGGGATCTTACTTCCCTGACTAGGGATCGAACCTGCGTCCCCTGCATTGGAAGGCAGATTCTTTACCACTGGACCACCAGGGAAGTCCCAGCTATTTTTCTCTTAATCACAAATTTGGGTTTATCAAGAGGACCAAACTGCTGTTCTCCCAGGCTTTGAGAAAAAGCCATTAGTGTCTTTTAGCTACATAGTTTTACTGAATTTTTTTTAAACAAAGGGAGGGTATAGTTTTGAAGCTGTGCATGCCCTACCCTGAACACAGTTTAAGGGACTGGAAAGAATTCCCTGGAGAAGCCAGGGAACTTGCTGACCAAGCTGGCATCATTTTTCTTTCTTGTAAAATGTTTCCACTCAAGTGTTCTGACTCCAGCCTGAGGCTGGCACCAGCTGAGCGTTTGCAGCAAAGAAGTATTTGAATGTTGGCCTTACCCTGACCCATGTTCAAATCATTTGTCTCACCAAGAGTATGTATTTTGAGATAGTAAACTAGATTAGCTCATATCCAGCAGTTTAATTGCTGATTCAGTTAAAAAGTCTTTACTTGATGGGGCCTGACCTGAGATGTAGTAACCTCTGAGGCTGCCAGGACTTTTCTAAAAGAAGAGGCCTTCTCCCTTTTTCTTTCTTTTTTTTTTTTTAAAAAATTTTTATTTATTTATTTATTTTTGGCTGTGTTGGGTCTTTGTTGCTGTGCACGGGCTTCCTCTAGTTGCGGCGAGCAGGGGCTACTCTTCATTGTGGTGCGGTGGCTTCTCTTGAGAGCACAGGCTCTCGGCGCTTGGGCTTCAGCAGTTGTGGCATGCGGGCTCAGTAGTTGTGGTTCGTGGGCTGTAGAGCGCAGGCTCAGTATTTGTGGCGCATGGGGTTAGTTGCTCTGTGGCATGTGGGATCTTCCTGGACCAGGGCTCGAACCCGTGTCCCCAGCGTTGGCAGGCAGATTCTTAACCACTGCGCCACCAGGGAAGACCCTCCCTTTTTCTTAAATTATAGAAGTAGAACTGCATGCACATGGTTAAACCTTCTAAGCTGTACTGAAGGATAAAACAGAGGTATAATTTGATAACCACACATTCCCCTAAAATATGAATATATAGGTATAAGACATCCTTCTCAATGCTTTTCTAAACACATATATGTATGCATAATGTCTATCTTATTTACAAAAAAACCTTGATTTGTAAAAAACTTAATTCTGTATCTTGACAGTCTTTTCCTTTCAGCACATGCTGACTTGCTTCAATCTTTGAAATCCTAGCATTGTATTCCATTGAATGAATATAGCATGATTTACTTGCCCAGGCCTCTATAAAGAATGTTTCTCCTCTCCCCTAGTCTTTTGATATTTCAGATAACACTATGATAAACCTTCTTGCACATACATTTTTGCACACTCATTCATGTGTATCTGTAGGATAAACTTGTAGAATTGGGATTGCTAAGCCAAAGGATGTGTACGTTGTGAACTTGGAGCAATAACACGGCTCTATCTAATTTAGCACTCCCCGACACGTGCACATTCAAGAACCAACAATTTGAAGAACCGTAGTTTAGATTCCCTGACAAGGAAATGGGTTAAGACTTATTCTCTCCATTCCCAATAGTACAATGAATGCCCATCATCTACCCCTCATTCTTTCTCTTTTTTTATAAATTTCTTTCTTTCTTTCTTTATTGTATTTTTGGCTGCACTGGGTCTTTGTTGCTGCACGCGGGCTTTCTCTAGTTGCCACAAGCAGGGGCTACTCTTCGTTGCGGTGTGCGGGCTTGTCATTGTCGTGGCTTCTCTTGTTGCAGAGCACGGGCTCTAGGCGCGCAGGCTTCAGTAGTTGTGGCACATGGGCTCAGTAGTTGTGGCTCATGGGCTCTAGAGCACAGGCTCAGTAGTTGTGGTGTACGGGCTTAGTTGCTCCGTGGTATGTGGGATCCTCCCGGACCAGGGATCGAGCCCATGTCTCCTGCATTGGCAAGCGGATTCTCAACCACTGCGCCACCAGGGAAGTCCTACCCCTCATTCTTTTATAAAGAAGACACCTTTGTGCCCCCCGCCCCCCGCCTTTTAGTATCACTTTAGACTCATGGATTTTTCAAAAATGCTGTAGTTCATTAACTGCATAATTGTTTTTAGTACTCTAATTATGCCAAACTCAGTAAGTGAGATCCTTTTCAAGATGGCTCTTGGGTCCTTTTAACATTCCCCCAACGTTCTATGAGTATCTCCTTGCTTTTCTGACACAGCAAAGTGCTCAAGCTCAAATTGCCTTTTCCTTGGCCCAGTCTTGGAATCAGCCGTTTCTCTAAGAAGCCCTGTTTCCATTTAGTGCAGAAATGGTATTTAGAAACCAAACTCTGGGCATAAATTGTGCTTATTGCTAGGGTTGTCATTGCTTCCAGATACTTTCAATAGAAAGAACTGAGAAATTTAATTTTTTGTTTTTTCATCTTGAGCTCATAGTGATATGTTCAATTTAGAACCAGTATCACAGGGTACTTCCTTGCTGTCCCCATTGCATATTTACATCCCTCATGTCACACAGTGAGATCCTTGTTTACAGATTGACAACACTGATATCATGGCTAACAATAAACCTATTAAGTAAAGTTCAGGGTTTCTTTTTCTTTTTTTTTGCCCGCCCCACATGGCATGTGGGTTAGTTCCCCAACCAGGGATTTTGCTTCACCTTTATTTTATCCTGCGCCCCCTGCATTGGAATTGTGGAGCCTTAACCACTGGACTGCCAGGGAAGTCCCTCTTTTTCTTTTTAAGTTTAGCACCATTTATTAAATGAATTCAGCTGCTGATGTAGATCTTTGCAGTTCTTTTTGTCCTTTGGCTACATCCAAATAAGGGTGAACAGGCAGAAAACTGTATCCAAAAGTCACTTGCATGACTTCACTTTTTTGTGCAGATAATATAATTATCATAACAGTTAGGCTCATATATTTCTGTTCATATTCAACTTTAGGATTTGCTTTTTCCCTCATACATTTTTTAAATTTTATTGTTTTAGTATGTAAAATATTTTATGGTGCAAAAGCGAAAACTGTATAAAACAATATACTAAGAAAAGTCTCACTTCTACCTCCAGAAGTAACCATTTTCATTAGTTTCTGTCTTCCTTATTGTGAAAGCAACCAACACCTGTCTGTATTAGGACCTGTTCTTTATACACACACAGGAATGGTCTGAGGTGCTGGTTTTCAGGGCCAGCCATAACCAGAGAAAACAAGTTAGAAACAGTGAAGTGTGGCATTCCCTATCTTACCTCGCTCTGTTAATTTGCTTAGTTTTGTCTATTGCTTGGTAATCTGTGCAAAAGGCAAAACTCTCCGTGGGAGGATAATTAACGGGTGACTGGGAGGCCCTGAGGTACAGGTCTTTCAAGTAGAATGAAGATGTCTGAGTTTGGTTTTGATGGTCCGTTTAATCGCCTTTGACAGGGGTGGAACTGACTCTCTATCCCCAGAGCAGATCTGGGATCCGTGAAACAGATTCTGACTAAGCAGATAAGTTGCTTCTCTGGCGGGCCTTTTAGTGCAGCTGTTGTTTTTTCACTTGAGTAATTTGGGCTTCCCTTTCCTTTTCATGTAATATTATCTAGTTTTAATCCCCTCCTGCATAATAGTTGCTGGGAACAAATTTTTTCTTTAGAATAAACATTTTGGGGAAGTTAACTTTTCACATTTGTTGTTGTTGTTCCTTACTTGACATTAAGGAGCTTTTATAAGCAATTAAAACTAGGAGAAAACCCAAACCAAAAATTCCCCTAAACTCCAAATGACCTCAGTAGGAATCTCTTCCAGTATATCTGGTCTTAGCTCCTCAGTAAGTTTAGGGAGTGATTCTTTGTCCCACTTCCAAATGACAACTGTGAACTATGGGTAAACATGGATAAACACTCTAATAGATTCCGTTAAACATGGTTTTGGGGGCAGACTTAGAAGAGTTCATCTGAAAACTAGAGCTGGACAGGAAACTGGATCTGAAAGCATTTCCTGGAACGATTCGGTCCTTTTCTCAAACGGTGAATATTCTTGGTAAATAAACTCTCTGAGATGGTAGAGGTGGGATGGCCTTTGAACCAGATCCTTCCAATATTAAATCGTTTTGTCAGGTCTCCCTTGGATGATAAAGCCCATTTTGATCATGTCAGGGTGCTCAGAGTACAGTAAATAAACTCTGAAAAGTGACCACTGCCTGTTCTTGGCTAGAATGGGATAGAAAGGGGAGTATGAGGTTTTCACTGATATTTTCCAAATCTCAGTCATTCCAGTACCACCATTGTGGTTTTGTCATGTCAGGATACCAGTTGTATTACCATTTGCTTCATATTTTTCTTTAAATATACTCACTTTAAAATTTTAGATTTATATCATTATTAAAAAGGGAGATGAGCCAGTGCTGGAAAAATGTTAATCACTTATTGACATCAAACTAAGACTTTCCCCTAAAGTAATTGCCAGTACTGAAAGAAAATTGAAAAAAGGAATAACATTTTGATTCAGTATTATTTATTGGGGAATACTTGTGTCACCTAAGGAAAGATCTCCATTAGGTATAGGTAAGGAATTTCACTTAGAGAAACATTGCCCAATGCCATATTTTGACTGCTCTGGTTGTATTTGGGAAGGTGGCAACCATTGATACAGATAGCTTCTATGCTCAACGTTTAAAAAGGTCCTTTAAAACTAAGCGTCTCACAGTAGCTTGGCATATGTCTTAAAAAGACAGACAAACAAAAAACCCTTATTTCAGATCAAGGCACTGAGGTTTCCTCTAGAAACAGAATACATGCATACATGTTCTAATCCATGTTCCAAAAAAGTTGACTTATAAGGAAGCATAAACTGTGGCAGGATAAAATAAAGGTGAAGCAAAATAAGATAAACATGGAAATAAGGTAGAAATAAAGTAGGAAAAATAAGGAAGGAGAGGACAAAATAGAATTAGCAGTAAGACTAAAAATTCGTATCATGGTGACCTGTACGCCTGCCACATAGAAACATAAAATTTTGCATGAACTTCCTAATGGCCAGTGAGGAGATGGAAATTGTGTCTATTCCACAATCCCCCATACCTGTAAGATAAAAATAAAACCAACTGCTTAAGAAAAACATGAGCATTTCTTCTAAGAACCTCACAGAGAGGAATTTGTGTGGTCTGTTGCCTTTAACAATATCTTATTATAAGTGTATAGTTTTCATAAGATAACTGTTGATAGATAGACTCTGATGGCCAAAGAAATGAAGAAGATAGTGTCTTCTACCAAAGAGAAGTTTAGTAAAACTGCTTCTGAGAGCAGTCAGTATGAAGCTCAGCTCCCTGCCACTCTGCTGGGAAGCAGACACATACTTTAGGTCATCTGCAAGTGTATTCTGCAAGCATTCTTGCCTGAATGTGGAGAGAATTAACTCAGGAAAATGGCGATGAGTTTAATATTGTACCTCCCGGACAAGCCTGGACCATGGGGGAGCTGAGGTTAGGTTGGTGCCCTCTTGAGAAAGCCAGGGAGCCCAGTAAGAACAAGCTGGAAGGCCATCCCACACTGGGCTTCACCGAGGGAAGATGACTGGTGAGTGTGGGTGAGGGAAAGAACTCCTCTTGGAAATTCATGTGCATCTGCTCTAGGACCCAGATAGACAGGGGAGTGACTGAATTCCCACGTTCCACCCAATATGGTGTTTTGAGACTGAATGAAGTTTAAAATGTGTAAAACCATTCAGTCACCTTGGCCAAGAAGGACAACTCTCCACAGATACCTCACAGACGACCTAGCTTTGATCCTGGTTCCTGGTGAAGTCTTGGTGACGGTACCTAAAGGAAGCTGCTTGTCACATGGGACTGTTACTTAATTTACCAATCAACTAAAAGCTGGCAAGTGTCTTCCAAAAATAACAACTTTAGCTTTTGCATAGTTCTGACAACAGTGAATTAGCAAAGTCATTTGTCCATTGGAGATGAGAAACTGGTATTATAGATGGTAAAAGAAGGCTTCTTTGGTTTTTGTTCTGGATGTGGCATGTACCCGGCTCACCCAAAAGTGCTATCACTTATTAGATCATTAAGAACAAGTTGCAGGGAATTCTCTGATGGCCCAGTGGTTATGACTCTGAGCTTACACTGCCTAAAGCGTGGGTTCCATCCCTGGTCAGGGAACTAAGATCCCGCAAGCTGTGGTGCGGCCAAAAAAGAAGCAGTTGCAAAGAAGAGAAGGAAGCCAGAATGAATGGGCACCTGTTCTAACCTGTTGAAACTGCTCCCCCAGAAAACATTTCTGATAGTGACTCTTGAACTATTACAGTACAGGTTCTAAATGAGCCTCCATAGCCCAGAGTTGAGTTCATGCCCTTGGCCTATGACCTTTTTCCTGTCTGAAGAAGCAGTGACCCCTCAAAGCCACAGATAATCTGATGTTTCTGGTAGATTCCTCCACAGAATGGTAAAAGGTGTAACAGGGGTGTGAGGTAGCCTGCCCCTCGTATAAAATATCGGCCTGAGAAACCCTGACTTATTGAGCAAAGTAACTAATCGGTACTCTCTGTTGTTTGCCAGGGATGAGTCAGTCTCACTTTACTGTGGATGATATGGCTGGACCTTCTAGAATAATTAGCTTAGGTTTACCTTGGTCCAGGTGAACTTGGCCATCCAGATGGCAGGGCAAGCTCAGCCATGGAAATTGGAGTTTCTAGTGAAAGACAAGTGCTTAGCACTGCCAGTGGAGCCATACTTTAAGACCTGGTAGGATCCCAGCCTAGAGCATGCTCCACAACGACTTAAGATTCTTCTCTTACTGGAGCACATCCAGTTAGAATCCCAGAGGTAAAGACCACAGCGAGAAAGCTTTCCTGAGGGGTTTAGTGTTTGTTTTGTGCTTACAAATGCCTTGACTTTAAAATGTCTGCCTCCTCTTGTTTAGGGTTTTAGGCCTTTTCTTTCTTCAGCCATCATGGAAAAGAATTTTGGCAGATGCAAGGCTAGATTGGACCCCCTTATCTCCATCTCCCCTCGGGGACTGCTGTCGAGTTGCTTGTCTCATATGACAGGAATCGTTTTCTGCTGGTTTTGATTGAGTTCTCTGGCACAGTGGATAGGATTTGTTGTAGCACATTCATTCCCCTTGCCAAGGTACACAGCGTCTTTAGACTTAGAGGCTTGTTTTATGATTTCTCCCCCGTAAACTTAATTTATTCTATATATCCCGTGGCAGAACTAAACACTTGTGGGTATTTGGCTGCCAGAACTGGAGGTGGATCTGATGGGGCCGTGTCTATACTTGTTGAAGAATGAGAGGGTTGCTTCCTTCTGGGGCATATTTTCAGAGAGAGTTGTGCTAATTCAAACAAAACTTCTCAGCAAACTTATTCATGAATAGAACTTACGAGGTAAATTGATTCTAGGGGAGCAGTCAATTTTTTGTTAGCCTTATGGAAGGTATTTTGGATTGCATAGAAAGTGATGCCCTTCCTCTGCCTGTAACCTTGGGCATAGCTGTCTTGTTAGGGCATGGTGGGACCCAGGAGATGCAAGCGCTGAGAAGAGCAGGGGCCACTGTGAAGGCTTTCAGCCGCTCCTATTATTATATGTCAGTGTATGAAAAACTTTTAACTTTTAAGACCCTACTCGGGCGAGCAGATGGAATCATTTAAAAGATCTCAGCAACAGGGGCCCCCCTTCCCAGGACCTGCTATGACTTTCAAGGGTCTGAAAAACCTTAGTGAGAAGAGTGAGGTAGGGTGGGAAATGAGAATTGGAAACAGGGATTCCAGATTCATTCATTTAATCAACAAATATTTTTAATGTGTGCCTACTCTGTGCCAGGCACCATGCTGGACGCTGGAGGCTCCATGGTCAGCCCTGCCCTCACGGAGCTCTGCAGGCCAGCGGGGAAGACAGACATGATTCGACAAGCCACACAAAATAGATAATGAAAATCGGGGCTATGAAGGAAGTGCACCAGGGCTTGGACGTATCATGGGGAACCTGGTCTAGACTTGTGGGGGGGCGAGAGGGGGCACTGGGCTCCCCTGAGGAAGTGATGTTTGATCCAGGATCCCCAGGATGAATAAGAAATAACCGGGGAAGTTGGAGGGCAGTACAGGCAGAGGGACTCAAACTTCAGTGGGCATAAGTGTTACCTGGGAGCGTCCTTAAAAGTTACATGTTTGCATCTCATCCCCAGAGAGTCAGACTCAGTGGTTCAGAGGTGGGGCCCCCAAACCTATATCACCCCAGGGGATTCTGATGCAGGTCATCTGGGGAAAGACCTTATTTAAACTTTGGGGGATGCTCCTTCCCTCCAATGTTCAATGTTTGCTGAACTCCAGGCCTCCTTCATAAGAGTGGATGCACTTAGGTTTGGCATGAGTGTAACCCCAAGTGTTCAGGGGAACCTTGCCAGCTTCCTGGTCAGGGTGAGTTTTTTGAGGTTCCTTGACAGAGACGTCACTGGCCATGGCCGAGGCGGGTTCTCCCTGCTAGGGCCTGTGGGAAGAAGTCATCGTGATGCTCCCAGATGGCAGGAAAGCTCAGACCGAGCCAGCAGGGTTTCCTTCTGGCGAAGAGCTTTCTGGAGACTCTGGGGCCTCGGCTGGCATGCAGGGGTAAGCCGAGCCCACCGGATTCTCATCCCCCTTCTCGCTGCTACCTCCGCTGGCACTGGACCTGAGGAATTTGAGGTGGCAGGGCTCTTACTGGGATCGGAGCCGTTGGTTAAACTATATCATGTTTTTTCCATTCTCTATTTCAAGTCTCTGGTTGTATCAGGAGGAAGTCTTGAGGTGCACCCCTTCTTTAAAGCTCTGGAACACTTGCTTGTCTCCTTTTCGACAGAGAAAGCAGACCTCAGAGCCTTTTGCAGGCAACAGGGGCTAGATCCAATTTAATAATTGTTTGGGCTTTGTTCTTTTTATTTTGACACTTACCCTGTATTTATGGTAAGCGGTACTGGTTTTCTGTTTACAGCAGCAATATCAAATTTCCTTTCAAAATAAAAAAAATTTTTTTTCCTACATAAAAGGCTCATTTAAAGCAAAATAAGTAAATAAGAGAGTTAGGATACAAACTGTAAATGATATATGTGAACAACTGAATTTGGGAAGTATGGGCCTGGAAGGAGCCATCTGGATTTTCCATCTCGTTTAATCCTCATAGCAACCCTGTGAGGCAAGAACAGTCAGAGAAGTGAGCTAACCTGGCCGGCCTGGCCGACTTCCCTCTGCTCTCTCAGCCTGCCATTTGTGGTGACTGGGGGACACGGGGAACTACACACTCTTCTGTGACCCTCAGCTCCCCTGCTTGCGCTGTCCCCTGCTCTCTGGGCCTTTTCCTGCTGTCTGTAGCCAGAGCTGCTCTCAGAGGAGGTGGGCTTCACCCTTTGTCCTGGCCTCATTCACTTCAGCCCGGGAAGCACGGGGTCTTCATTGTTGCGAGCAAAGAACAGAGCTCGAGGGCACGGGAACCCGGTCTCTTGACTGAATTTGCCTGTTCTTGGACGCAGATGATTCTCTGGGTGGTCTGGAGCCCCGTCTGAAACTTGTTGACATTTAACAGTTCGGTTCTGCTAAAGGTTGACAGGATTATTGTGCTCTTGAAAGTGGTCTGCGTGTCCCAGAAAGTCCGCACTCCTGGGGAATCAATTTGTGTGTGGTTTCTATTCAAAAGGCCTCAGCAGTTTACGTTTCCTAAGCAAGAGATTAGTGGCATATTCAAGGTCTGATTCACTGGGACATTTACGTCCTGGAGGAGAAAGTCAGTCCAGTCACAACCTCAGAAACTTTACACACTCTGTCCATTTTGGTTCTGCGGCACCAGTGGCTTCTGGAATTGGCCCACAAGAAGGTACTTGGCCTGGGAGTGTCCACAGAGGGCCGCCCCTCACTGAGCTGGATTGGGAGAATGAAAGTTGGTAAAGACTTGCTGTGTCTGCTCCTGAATGCCACACGTGCTGTTATACCTGCGGAATGTAGACGCCAGCGGGTTTTTTTAAAAAAGTAGCCACTCATCTTATCTGTAGAGGAAACCCTCAGGCTTCCTTCAATCTCCTGACTTATCTCAGGGCAGTGTCTCCTGGAGCCAAAGAGAATGAAGAACCTTCCTGGCGGGAGAGCCACCCTCTCCTTGGGAACTAAAAATAAATAAATAAATAAATATTTTCAATTAAAAACATACTTCATTGTATGTAACTTGTTGCTTTTCCCAAAGGAAAAATAAATATATATATACTTCAATTAAAAATAATAAAATAAAAATTTTAAAAATAAAAATAAAGAGATCTGCAAAGATATTAAAAAAAAAAGAAAAAGGCCTCTTCTCTGCAAGTTTGTGACAGTTTGACCACCACGGCCACCTTCCCTTAGACCCACAAGTCAGAGAGGCAGGCCAGTTTTTCTCCCATCTGCATGCAGTATTTTAGGCTCGTGTGTAAGGAGTACTGTATTTTAAGTTGGTGGCTGGCAGAGAGCAGAGACCCTGGTACTGATTTGCTGTGTCACTGTAGGTGAGTCATCTTGCTCCCATCTCTGCATCCCTGGCACAGGGAGGAGTTTCCTCCCCAGTGTCCCAGGATCCTGTGGGGGCAACAGAAGAAGTTTAGATGAGAAAGAGATTGGAAAGGGTTAAGAGCATAACGTAATTTTGCTTTTCTTTCTCTGGGGTTTGGAGCGGTGAGGACTTCGTGGTGCACAGGGGCCCTCCGAGCACGCATATCCCCACATCTGTCTTAGTTAGGAGTTGTTTACAAAGAACAGAAATTTGCTCAAGCTGGCATCAGCAGATTGGGGGAGGCTCTCAGAATACAGTTGTTAATCACACGGGCATCCAGATTCAGGAAATAGGGTTCAGCTGGGATGCGGCGGGACCAGGATGGGATTTCAGAAACGGGTGTCTCTCCCTGCTGTGCAGTTTCTCTCATTTGCTTCTCGGTCCCTGACTCTCTAGTGTCTGTCTTCCTCGCTGTCCCATCTGTTTGTTTGGGAGGATAAAGGGGGCTGTAGGACTGTGTCATTTCCTTCTTGTCCCTGGTCCAGCAAGGCTACTCCTGTCTCTGTTTTACATGAGATTTCGTCCCCACCTCCACTGTCGCCTAATCAGTACTCCACCTTTTTCACATCCCTGCCACACTTAGAAAATGATCGTTGTGTGTCTTCTGGGATAAAGGGACAGGGCAGGTTGTCACCAGAGGCCTAGGACTTGGGGGGTGGTGGAGACCCAGCTGCCCCAAGGGCTGAGAGGATCAGTATGGCGCCCTCCTTTAACCTCTTTATAGATCACTGGTTGGGGAGCTCTACCCTTACTGAACTGAACTTTTTATTCAATTTCTAAATTCCCAGGAGAGAGTAGAATTGGTCTCAGATCAAGTGTCCACAGGTTGGTCTCAGATCAAGTGTCCACGCTTGCTGCAGTCACCTGTGGCCTGAGGCCGGCACCCGGGGAGCAGACATGTCCCCAGGGTCCTCACGATGGGGACGATGGGGGTGTGTGTGGGGGGGCAGGGACTGGCATCCCAGGTGGAGCATCCAAATAGCGAGCAGGCTTCTCTCCTCCCTTGAAGGTGGGGACCTTTGTCCTCAATCTCTATGGTCCCACGACATCTGGCACAAATACTTGGTAGGTTTTGGACGTTCAATTAATGTCTGTTGTTGAATGAGCGCCTAGGCCCGTGCAGGGTGGAGGCCTAATGTTCTGCCGAGCGTGACACTTGACATTTGTAAACTCAGCCACCTCCCCACCCCCTGTGTCACATTGTGTGACGCTGCTTCACCCCCATTTCTCCAGGACATCTCGCAACCAACCGGGGCCTTCATGCTGTTTTCCTCTTTCTGGTTACCCTCTGAAGTCTCAAACCAAGAGCCTTTAACCAACGGGGCAGGCCGCCTGTGTTTTTTCTCAGAATGAGGCATTTGGAACCAATTGTGTGGTGGCCCCTTAGAGTTAGCTGTTTAGAAGTTAAACAACACACACTAATACTGCATTGTAAAAATGTCTTTCCGGCCAATGTCTTGGACTTCTGTGTTTCTGTGGAAACACCCATCTAAATTTCCTGCTTGATTTTTTTTCTTAATGGTCAGACATTAACTTGGCAAATACTACTGTTTTTTAAAATGCTGCTGATGTTAAAGCAAGCAGCAGCAGTACCTTTCGGGGGTAAGAAATCAACATTCAGTCATTGGAAATAAATTGGTAGTGGTTGACATCCTGCTGAGAGTGACAGAGACCCTTGGCTTAATTAATAATTTCATCTCAGTTCCTTCACTTGCCCTGTTTTATAACAGCTTTATTTAGCAGAAAGAGAGATGTAAACGGATCTTTCTTTGTAAGAATGGGGGGATGTAATGCTTTGTTCTGCATTGACTCCCATATTTATTTCTATATTGGGTGTGTAGCTCTTTCTTTCTTATTCTACATGAATCACTTGGATGCATAAATTCAAGGACATATGTTTGCAGCTCTCACACATCTGTCTTGAATTTCATCTTTTCCACCCCGTCTTCTACTTTCCAAACAATTTACCTCCCTCTTTCTCTCTCCCTGCTGTTATTTATTTCATTGTGCCGTGGAACCCTTTCATTTCAAGAGCTGGCGGAGGGGAACAATGCAGGCCACACAATCCATTTCTATATAAAGGCATCTTGGAGCATGGCGAGCATAGCTTCTTCGTATAGGATACGATTCCTTTTGCTGGGGACACTGCTGGTCCAGAGCACATAGCAGCATGGCTGACCCTGGTTTCAGAGCTCTGGAGGAGCCTGGCTTGCTGGGTTCCCAGCGAGGTAATGTTGTTCCCATCATGGACCAATCCAGTCCAATTTATGGCTGACCTTCATGTGCCCGGCTCTGTGCAGAAAGGGCCCTTATGACTATCCTCTTTGATCTCTTTTTTCCAGACTGAGAATTTCTCACATCATTGTAAATGTTTCCTTTCCTGCCCTTGTCATTTGGCTGGGGCTCCTGTGGGGACTTCCTGAAGCAGGAAAGTGGTAACAAGGGGTTTAACTGGGCACTCAGAAAGTTCTGCCAAGAAACAGAGCTTTGTGTGCAGCCGGGGCAAAAAAAAAAAAAAACCTTGATGAAATAACAATCAAGTAGGAAATTGAAAGAAGTACTCTGCTGAGGGCCTCACGGTGGAGCAGGTATGGATGGTGCTGAAATTCTCACAAACCATACTTCCGGCCCCTATTTTCATTTGGAGAGAGGACATGGAAATGCTCACCCCGCTGACTTGTAATTTACAGCATTTGGGTTAGGAGGTGTTACGCAATCGCATTCCTAATCTACTGGAAGCTGCAGAAAGTTTCGAGCCTATTTGCCTGATTTGTTTTGTGGATAAGAACTTATTTAGTAGCTGTTTAGGAACCATGATGAATGTGTGAGAACGAAATACCAGCTTGCTTATTTTTCATGCCGCATCTTTTTTTTTTTTTTTTTTTTTTTTGCGGTACGCGGGCCTCTCACTGTTGTGGCCTTTCCCGTTGCAGAGCACAGGCTCCAGACACGCAGGCTCAGCAGCCATGGCTCACGGGCCCAGCCGCTCCGCGGCATGTGGGATCTTCCCGAACCGGGGCACGAACCCGTGTCCCCTGCATCAGCAGGCGGACTCTCTACCACTGCGCCACCAGGGAAGCCCCATGCCGCATCTTTAGAGTCAAATGTGAGAAGCTAGTAAACATACTTTCTTGGCCTGTACATCACCATCGTCGTCGTTGTCATCATCATTGCCATCATGATGTATTGAATACCTACCAGGTGAACAGCACTGAAAATGCAAAAGCAGCCTAAGATTTAGTCTCCTGGAGGGACTCGTCAGATGGAGGAGACACAAGGTGGTTTTGAGCCCTGGAAGGATGAACACAGTAGGATTCTAGAAGGGTGGAATTCTCTTTTGCTATTGACTTGCTGGATCACGTCACATCCTTAAATTCCCTTGTTCCCATAGTTTGTGAAATCTCCCTCTCTTTCTCATTGGATCTTTTCACTGTGGTTCCTTGGCCCTAGGGGTTCTGTCGTGTGCAGTAAGTCCATGCTGGGCATGTCATTCAAGTGCTGAGTCTGAGAGAGTTAGTGGAAAATCAGAGCTTGGAGCTCCAAGGTCATGGAGAACTGAGGAGGCTGGGGGAGCTCTGTTGTCCTCCCTCAGGAACCTGCACTAACACCGTCTCCTGGGGGAAGGTCTGTTTTCAGATGAAGACGTTTTCTTAGTATGGATTTTAATTGTATTTATTTAGCCACACCATGCGCGGTTTGCAGTATCTTAGTTCCCCGACCAGGGGTCGAACCCATGCCCCTTGCAGTGGAAGCGCAGAGTCCTAACCACTGGACCGCCAGGGAAGTCCCTGGGTTTTTATTTTTAAAATTTTAAATGAAAACAAAACCTTGCTAGCATTTTTTTTTTTTTTGCAGAAGTCCCTTTATCAGCTATAGCCAGTTCCCAAATTTGATGGCCTTACATTTTGTATTGAACTGTGAGGGATGGATTGGTTGGGGCCAGGGGTGGGGGCAGGCAGAGGGGAGTGGGTATGAATTGATGGCATCTACCATTTTCTGGCTCGGGAAGGGGGAACGTGGGAGATACCACTACTTTGACAAGCAACTCCCTCCAGCAGAATCCCCAACTCTGCAAGGAACGGCAGTCTTCCTTCCCCACAGTCCTTATTCCTTGGGTTCCTGTCTTCCCTTTTTGTTTTGTTTTAACCTTATGGGCCCTATAAAAACCTGGTGTGCAGACCCTCAGAATTTATTTCTCTTTGGTATGAACTTAAACATTCTGGGTTGAACTTGTATGGTGACACGTTTCTCAAAGGAGATGGCAGACCCAAGATCCCAGTGTTCCAGTAAAAGCACACTGCTCAGGGTGAATGTGGGCAAACTTTCCCGATAATATCAGCAGAGGGATCCACAATGGCACAAGCCACAGAAACCCTATCCCCCCCAGAAGTGAGTGCCTTGGGAGCTGCGACGTGGTCTCTCCAATTCCAGAGTGGTTCTGGCTCCTTGTCCTCTCTCCTCTGAAAACTCCCAACCCTTTCTTTAGTTCTTTTTTTTTTTTTTTTGCGGTACGCGGGCCTCTCACTGTTGTGGCGTCGCGGCCCAGCCGCTCCGCGGCATGTGGGATCTTCCCGGACCAGGGCACGAACCCGTGTCCCCTGCATCGGCCATCCCCCATATGCCCCCTTGATGGCATATGTTATTACTAGCCACCCCCTTACTGTTCCAAGCCACTCTGCCCAGTAGAGGCTTTTATACCAGATGGGGCTCCAGGAAATCCCTCTGTCAGCTTGTGAAAACTGTAGCACAGGGAAACAGAGCAGCCTCTCCTCCGTCTTTGGTGACGGCCAGAAAGAACTTGGCAGCCATATGTCCCTTTGTGATCCCAGCAACTGCTCATCTCCTGGCCTGTTGACTCATTAGGACAGGAAGTTGTGTGGCACAGTCAACGAACTTCTTTAATTGGAATTGCAAATGGGACCAGCTTCCAAATGTTCGGAGAACAGGACTCTCCAAGCCCGAGGTGAGGGATTAAGAAATATTTTGCACTTTAGCACTTTTGAATGGGTAAGAAGAAAACATTTACGTTTTTTGTCTTTATATCTGTGGGCATCATTTCTTATCTCATTAAGTTTTTCTTGCTGTTGATTGAAGCCAGTCCGAAAGTGCAGTTTTCTGAAAGGACCTTTAGTAGCAAAGTTGCCTGGTGAGTGACTCCCAGGAAGGAAGGAGGGAAAGCGGACGGAGGCTGTGGCCTCCATGTCTTAGAACGTGTCAGCTCCTTCTGGACTGCTGGTTGTAGATGGGATGCAGCTTCATTCATAGGAACCCACTGTGGCTTTGTCACCAGAGTCACAAAGCTGCAGCCCACTGCCAGTGCTGGCAGCCGGGCCCAGGCATCCTAGCCACATGAAACACCACTTTTTAAATGTTTAAGCTTCTCATGTCCGCTAGCATGGACATCATCAGTCCCTTTTGTCTCAGGTGGTCGTGGTTAGAATTAGTGGCCATTTCTTAGTTGTTCTGCTGCACCCCTGTTAGCAGGATGGATGCTGGTCTGGAAAGTATCTGCATTTCCACGAAGAAGTGGAGCTTTTGCCCCTCCCAGAGCTGCTGCTGGGGAAGCATATCCTCCTCTGCTCTCCCTTCCTTCATCAGAGCCCATCTGCTTACCTTCTGGCAGGAGGCCTCTTGTAATCTATTCTGTATTTATTTGTGTGGATTATTCTGGGTCCCAGCCCTGGCAGGGGCCAGTGGCCCTGTGATGTCCTGATCACCATTTTTCAAACACTTGTAAGTACCCTTGCAGTTTGATTATGTGCAGGGCCCATTGCCCTAGATGGCCTTTCATCAGAAAGATTTCATCATATTCTCTACCGATAGACTCTGGAAGGACACACGTTAGAAGCGTTCTCATGTGAGTGTTTACTAAGCACATCATATGTCTTATTTATCCTCATGGTAACCTTAGGAAGTATTGGGCTGGCCAAAAAGTTCATTCGGCGTTTTTCCGTAACATCTTATGGAAAAACCCGAACTTCTTGGCCAACCCAGTAGGTACCATGGGACCATTTTGCCATTGAAGAAAGTGAGGCTGGGGGGCTGCTGTGTAATTTGCCTGAGGGGCAGAGCCAGGATTCCAGGCCATCTGCCCCCAGAGCCTGTGCTCTCAGCTGCTACGTGTGCTTCCCTCCCGCGTTCATGCAGTGAAGATTTGGAGGCCCCTAGAACACAGCAGTCTGCTTGGAGGAAGGATGAAGGGGCAGTGGTGGTTCTGTGTTGGACCTAATAGAAGCATAGTATGCGCCCCTCATGCTGGGAACCGGCAGGGCTTTGACAGTACTTTGGAGCCACAAGTGAAGACAGAAGCAGAGCTTGCTGTCAGCCAGTGAGGTGTGTGGTGGAAGGCTGGCTGCTGACAAGGACAGACGTCTCTTGGATAAAGAGATAAAAGGAAGAAGCAGCGTATCAGATCCTCCACCTCATACTAGCGGCAGAGTGGTTCCTGTTGTAAAAGAATGTCTTGCAGAGCAAAGTGAGGCTCTTAAGAACTTAACAAGTCCCCACAGCACCAGGCTGGGAGTACCCAGCACTTACTCTGTAGGGTTGTCTCCTGGCCTGGTTCCTACGTCTGCAGGTGTCCCACGTTGCACAAGGCCTAAGAAGTCATTTCCCACATCCCCGCCTCCGCCAGAATCTACAGCTGACATGGATGCTTGTTGGGGGTTAGAGGGGTCAGCACATTTTTCCACTTAGGGTCAAGGAGAAATGGCAGTGTCCTCTTTAGGCCTCATCATCATTTCTGACATTTATCGGACATTTATCGAACACTTACTGTGTACCAGGCAGTGTTCTAAGCCTTATACGTATATTAATCCAGTTCATTCTAACAACAGCAACTTGGAGCAGGTATTGTTATTATCCTCACTTTACTCATGAGGAAATAGAGGCTCAGAGAGGTGAAGTAACTTGCCCCACATCACCCAGCAGGGATGTAGCAGAGTTGGGATTTGAACCCCGGTAGTCTGCTCCAGAACCATGTTCTTAACCATTTTACCTGTACTGCCTTCTGATAGAAGTACTGACTAAAGATTTGAGTGACCAACAAGGACCAAACTCAGCCCTGAGCTGTTGCTTCTTGGGGCTGCCCCTGCATGGAATCACAGTGGTTTTATGGAGGATGTTTGAAACAGTAAGCCTGTTTGATTGAACACACAGAGCCATTCCTGGCACGTTCATTAAACTAAGATGGAGCCAGGCTTCCTTCTGGCCCTTTTTGCTCACTTTTCCTGGCAGTTACCGCATGTTATGCCTGCACAGAAGTAGTTATAGCTCCACTTTTGTGCGTGTGGTAAAATAGATATAACATTGACCATTTTTACCATTTTCCACTGCTAAACCGTAAGGCTCCTGAAGGCAGGCCTGGTGTCTCACACCCTTCATGTCCCCTGTGGCACTTTGATTATTGTTGTAAGTGAATCACACCTGCTGAATCTCTGCTGGATTGCGCAGCCCAGCTAGGTCAGCTGTAAATCAGCTAGAAAACTTACTATTCTGAGATTTGGGGAAATGAAGAGTAAATTTATAACATCCCTCCTACCTAGTCTTGTCTTTTTCTTTTACGGCAGCCTGGAGTAGCAGAGATGGATGCAGAGGCAGAGCGTGTGGTGTATTTCAGGCCTGGTGCCTTTGTCTGCAAGAAGCAGTGAGGACATGTTATTTTGTAAACCTCACGCTCAACGACCCTTAGGGCACAGGTCCTCTTTCTAAAACAGCTGTAGTGAAGGGGAAATTCATTGTTAATCTAGTTTCAGAGCTGCTGCCCTGGGAGGGCTTTGATTTCTCATAAGCTGGTGCAGGTTCCGATCAGCCCAGCCCAGTCCACTTGTGCCTCTTCCTTGATCTCACTGGTCCATTCTCTGTGTTGCCTCCAGACAGAGGAGAGCTGGGGAAGGGAAGGGATCAGAGACACTGTTAGATAAAGGGATAAGAGCTTTAATTCCACCAGCACTTGTTCTGGGTACTTTATTCTGCAGTTTAAAGAGCTTTCTGGGCCCCCAAGTCTCCCAAGGAACAAGGAAGAGTCTTGGTCATCAAGAAGCCCTTTAAACGGCTGGACTTGATTGTGTAGCTGGGCATCTAGTCTGGCTGACCCATCAACAGTGTTTCCTCTCTCCCTTCCTTCCTTCCATTGTCTTTCCTCCATTTGCTCACCATCATTTACTGAACACATAACATGTGCCAAAAGCACTGTACTTGGCCAACCGCTGTACCAGGCTGGGAAATTGGAGTCTCAGGCCAAATCACACACTGGGAATCCTGCCTCAGAAGCAAGGCTTGGTCTTAACTCTGGGGATATAAGGACAAGGGCCTGCTGGAGCATTTAGAATGGTTCTGGGATAACAACAACAACAGCAATAATAATAATAGCAGCTAACACTTATATAGTACCTAACCTGGGTCAGGCCCTATTCTGAGCACATTATATGACACATCTAATCTTTACAACAGCCCAGTGAGGTGTAGGTACTGTTATCTCCATTTTGCAAGTGAGAAAACTAAGAGAGGAGTTAGGTAGCTTGCCTGTGGTCACCAACTAACAAGTGGCCGGAGCAGAGTTAGACCTGGGCTCCAGAACCTGTGCTGAGTAACCTCTAGTGTATGTATATACTGCCTTGACATTGGACAGTGGGACAGGGGGGATTTCCCTCTCACACTGCATATATAATGGGCTTTGGTCATGTTTGGTTAGAAAGGGTAGGGACACTTTTGAAGATCTGTTTTCACATGCTGCTTCCAGAAAGGATGGTGTTGACCGTGGCCAGCCTTCGGTGGAAGGGCTGGAGTAAGGTCTGCCTGAGAAGGTTCCAGCTGACCTTGCCAAGGAGCTGGCTGATTAATCCTACATCTATGTTAGCTTTGGCTTGATCCCACAGATTTTCAGCAGCTGTTGAGAAATTAAAAACTTAGACCCCCAGTCAAGTGCAAGACCCAGTCCTCAGAATGAGAGGCAGATTCTGTGTCACCCTCAGGAGCTGGGGCTTCTCAGAAATTGCCAGGTTGAATTTCCCTGTGGCATGTGTGGGTGCTGACTAATCCCACCAGGGTTTCCGATTAGCTCAGCTTTAGAGTCTGCATTTTTACAGTTTACCAGTCCCCAGTCCCATCCCTTTTGATATTTGCTTCATTGTTCGGTGGGTCACTGTAAAAGCATTTCTGGTCGGCACTCCTGGGATGGTAGCTCCTACGGCAGTCTTGAGATCGCTAACGAGAACCTGCCACCAGGCTGAGGAATGGGAACTTTTAAGTAACTGGATAGCCCGGTTTGTCAGCCTTTTTGCTTTTGGCCAAGTCTAGCTAATATTGTCTCCTCTTTCTTTTTGTCTATTTCATCTTTGCTGCCTTGCCTTCTGTATTCTAGGCTTTGGGCATTTGCTGGGACGCATTCTCTCTGAGTTGCCTGGCCTCTGGGTAGCTATGAAAGGAGGTGGGATGTGGCATCAAAATGAACTCTGGGTGGACGTTGTGCCAGGATGGTCACTTGAGCGAGAGCAGGCATTGGATGTAAATAAAAGTTACGGGGTCTCTCCCACCTGCAGCAGTGCCGGTCAGCATGGCCCTTCTAATGAACCTGTTCAGTAGCCGTTAGCCTTTTTTGTCCTGGTGACCTGGAAGGAGCTCCTGCCCTCAATCCACCTCCCAGTTTCAGGTGCTGGGATGGGAACCGCCTGGCATGGCTCCTCTCCCTCCTATGCTCCTTGGTAGCAGACTGTATGGTATTTCACACTTCCAAGCCAGAATCAGATGTGAGGTCAGAGTTCTCTTAAAAGGAGAGAAAAGCAAAATCCAGGGTCAGTTTAAGAAAAAAAATCCAGATGCCTCTTTAAGATCTGGAAATCCGGGCTTCCCTGGTGGCGCAGTGGTTGAGAGTCCGCCTGCCGATGCAGGGGACGCGGGTTCGTGCCCCGGTTCGGGAGGACCCCACATGCCGCAGAGCGGCTGGGCCCGTGTGCCATGGCCACTGAGCCTGTGCGTCTGGAGCCTGTGCTCCGCAACGGGAGAGGCCACAACAGTGAGAGGCCCGTGTAGTGGGAAAAAAAAAAAAAAAAAAAAAAAAAAAAAAGATCTGGAAATCCAAAATGGGAGGTAGGAGGAAGAAAGTGTTGGGGGGGGAAGGCAAAGGGACCACATTAAACTGGGCCCCGAATATGTACGTGTTTTGCAGAAGGTGCTTATGGCAAAAAGACCACTTGCTACAGAAGGAAATCCCTGTTTTCTGAGGAGTTTTATATGCAGCCTAGGCAGTTGATTGATTAACTTTAAAATAGAGTTGACAGGAAAACATTTTTTGAAAAGGATGCTGACAAGACAAGGGGGAAGTAAGCATAAATTTGATTCAGATATTAATAATGTGTCTCATGTGTGTAATGCTTTAGTTTTCAGAGTGTCTCCACACAACGTTACGTCGTTTAAGTTCCGTGTGCATCCTGCGATGTGGGTATGACCGTGCTAGGCCAGCAGACGTGACCTGCCCAAGGTCTGGTACCGTGTCACCTACTGACATCTACTGAGATGTCAGGGCCAGGATGGAAACCCAGGCCCTCAGAAGCCCATTTGCTTCCTCCACCACCGTTATTTCCTCCCAAGAAGAGCTTTGAGACAATGTAGAAGCACTTATGCTCCTGACTCTGGTTAAATGCTCTAATATCATACCAGAAAAGACTATGAGCTCATTTCCTAGGGATCCTTAAAAAATAAAGCACCGTTAGTGCTCTGTCCCGGGTGGTTCTGATCTTCACCATCCTGAAGGCAAAGGGATGAATTGGAGACCACAGGCGGTACCCAGCTCTGAATAAGTTTGGGAAAATGGAAGCTGCATATAGTGAGATTTTAACCTCCCACCCTTCACCATTGCATCATCTTCGAGTTTAGGTAAATGCTGGTTTTTATTTGATTTTTCATGACAAGAGTAAAGATGGGGCAATATCATAGTTCTCCCAGTTGAATCAAGGTTAAGCCATGTACTAAAGTGAACTCTTAAAAGAAGGGGGTCTTTTTCTGGGGTCCATAGACCTCTTGGAGTCAGACAGGTTCAATAATCTGGCTTCAAAGAAATCACGAACTCTATGAAATTACACACAGACTTTTTTGTGCATGTGTATTTTCCTCTGGGGAAAGGATCTATATGTAGCTTTTATCATCAAAAGTGTCTGTGAGCCCAAAATGGTTATGAAACCAATGTTTTAAGAGGCCTTTTTGAAAACCTTCAGTGGACTTGAGATGTCAGCCACACTTAAAGGTACAGAGGTGAATCTTGGTGATCATTTCTTTAAGCTCGTCTCCAGTTGGTATAAAAGAATCATCAAAGCAGACCTGTGTGACTTTTCTAACATAAATTGACATGGTTGGAATGATCATTCTTATGCCTTCTGCACAGTTTCAGAGCAGAGTAATCGGGATGCTAGAACCTGAGACAGATAGTTCCAAGCAAATCTATAAATCACTGATGAATGATATAAGTTCCTAAATAAATCACTATCATATAAAATTAGGCCATGATATGTTAGTCTACAAAAGGATCAACTTTTCAGCATCAGATGTGAGTCTAGAAACATAATTTTTTCCCACTAACCCAGTGGACCTTTACTTGGAAACAAGGTCTAACAACAATGGACAAAACACAGCCATGACCTCCTGTCTTCCTTGAGATCCAGTGGGAAAGAAAGGGGAGGCTCTCGAGGGAGGGAGGAAGGTAAGGGTCACAGGGGTTACAGTTTCTTCCCTCTGTAAGGAGGATGTTGGGAAAAAAGAAATATCTGTGATGATCTGAGGTAGGACAAGGGGAGGGTGTTATAGTCCTTCTGCCTACTTGAGGGACCCAGAAAAAATTGAATTCTTCCTTATCTGTTATGGGGGAGGGGACAGCACCTCTATGTTTAGAGTCTTAAAAGGTACTACACTAAGCAGGCCTCATCCTCAGGTCCTCCTCTTATGACATCAGCTGGGGGATGGTCCTGACTCACACTGAGTGGCCCAGCATTTAGGGGCTATGTTGCCCAGGTACCATAAGTAGCCCAGCATTTAGGGGCTATGTTGCCCAGGTACCATAAGCCACCATTCCTCAAAAAATATCTAGCCAAGAGCCAATCACATGCTTATGTTTCAAGTATAATACGGGTGCCTACATTCAAACTGCTCTATTACAATCACATTACATCTGCCATCTTTATACTTAAAGCTCACAGGCTGCAGTTTCCTTTAGGAAAAAGACTAGCTACCAAAAAGCTTGTTGTTACAAGATGCCATTTGCTTGTGAGAGTCCCAAGTCCCTGGGGAGATATTATTATAGTGATCCCTTAACAATACACGTGACCAGGGAAGATTTCTTCTATGAAGGCAAGGATGGTTTAACCGTAGAGTGGTTACTAATGAAATATACCACAAGTCAAAAGAATAACCTTAAAGTAACCATCCATTCCTGATAAAACTTTTTTTTTGTTTTTAATAGATCCATTGTTTTATTTATTTATTTACCCTTGGCTGCGCTGGGTCTTCGCTGCTGTGCGCGGGCCCTCTCCAGTCGCGGTGAGCGGGGGCCACTCTTGTTGCGGAGCACGGGCTCCAGGCGCTCAGGCCTCAGTAGCTGTGGCACGCGGGCTCAGTAGTTGTGGCTCGTGGGCTCTAGAGTGCAGGCTCAGAAGCCGTGGTGCACGTGCCTGGTTGCTCTGTGGCATGCAGGATCCTCCCGGACCAGGGCTCGAACCCAGGACCCCCGCATGGGCAGGCGGACTCCCAACCACCGTGCCACCAGGGAAGCCCTTTTCCTGATAAAACTTTTGTTCAAAGTGTTAAGGAAGGCTATTTTTTAAAAATTGTGGTAAGATAGACATAACAAAATTTACCATCTTAACTATTTTTAAGTGTACATTGCAGTGGTATTAAATATATTCATGCATGTTGTTGTGCAACCATCACCACCATCTATCCCCATAACTCTTTTCATCTTTGTAAAACTGAAACTGTACACCCATTGAATAGTAACTCTTTCTCCCATCCCCCCACCCCCTGACAACTACCATTACAATTTGTCTTTATGATTTTGGCTACTCTAAGTACCTCATTTAAGTGGAATCATACAGTATTTGTCTTTCAGTGACCGGCTTATTTCACTTAGCATATGTCCACAATGTTCATCCTTATTGTAGCATACCCTTCCTTTTTCAGGCTGGATAATATTCAAGACTGTTTTGTTGAACATGTTAAAGGATATCTGTCTCAACGCAATGGCTAATATTACATATGATAGTAAAATATTACAGATATATCCATTATAGTCAACTAGAAGATAAGGATGCTCGCTACTTAATATTGTTCTGGAAATCCCAGCCAGAATAGTTCTACAAGAAAAGGAAATAAGTAATATAAATATTGAAAAAAGAAGATGAAGTTGTTTTTATTTGCAAATGGCATGATTTTTTTATTCAGACTAAAAACTACTTTGAAATGTGTATAGTTGACCCTTGAACAACATGGGTTTTAACTGTGTGGGTCACTTATACACAGTTTTGGTGTTTTTTTTCCATAGTAAATACTATATTACTGCACTATCTGTGGATGGTTGAATCTACAGATGTGGAACCGAGAATATGGCGGGCCACCTTGAGCATTCCAAGATTTTGGTATCTGCGGCAGGTCTTGGAACCAGTCCCCTGTGGATACCGAGGAATGACTGTATATTTAAAAATTAGCTGTTTTTACAATTCCATCTTTCCATGACCTGAATCGCACCTTTTTGCCTATTCAAGGACTTTGCTTCTACACGTTTCCTTTTCATCAGTTTTCTTCTTTCTCTTCTGTATTATTTCCAGTTGCATATATTACAGTGTCTCCCATCTTTAAAATATCCTCCCTCTGACCTCATCATCTGACCTCATTTTTCCAGCTACAATCCCATTTCTTTGCTTCCTTTACAGCAAAACTCTTAAAGAGAGTTGCCTATAGTCACTACCTCAGCCCCTTATCTGCTATTTTCTCCTCTTTTTATAACGTTTCTTCTTTGTGTTATTCTCCTCTTGATGTTTCACGTGTTGTCAGGACGACTTGGACTTGTCTGGGTCCCAGGCCCATTGTAGGCATGTGTGCTGGACAGAGCTGTGCCCCGTCCTTCCCTCTTCATTCCAGTGTGTCTGTCAGCTTCACCCCTGCACTGACTCCTCCCTGACCCCCATCAAGGTCATATGTGACCATTGGTGCCACATCCACTGGTCAGTTCTCTGTCCTCATCTTATTCAACATCTCAGGGCATTTGACACAGTGGCCTACACTGTCCTCTCCAAAACACTTTGCTCACCTGCCTATTGGGACACTGGAGTCTCCCTGTTTTCCTGTGTCATTCATCACTCCTCAGCCTGCTGTGGGTGGTACTCGGCTCTCCCCTGGGGTCCCTTTTCCTCTGTAGCCGTGTCTTCTCCTTGGATGACCTCACCTGGTCATCCAAGGCTCTAGGATCCTCACAGATACCAAAATCCGCGGATGCTCAAGTCCCTTATATAAAATCGCACGATATTTGCATATAACCTATACACATCCTCCTGTACACTTCAGATCTTTTCTAGATTGCTTACAATACCTAATACAGTGTACATATAACGTAAATAGTTATACCTACAATGTAAACGCTATGTAAATAGTTGCCTGCGCTTGGCAAATTCAAGCTTTGCATTTTAGAACTTTCTTGATTTTTTTTTCCCCCCAAATATACATATATATTTTTTGTGGTACGCGGGCCTCTCACTGTTGTGGCCTCTCCCGTTGCGGAGCACAGGCTCCGGACACGCAGGCCCAGCGGCCATGGCTCACGGGCCCAGCCGCTTCACGGCATGTGGGATCTTCCCGGGCCGGGGCACGAACCCGTGTCCCCTGCATCGGCAGGCGGACTCTCAACCACTGCGCCACTAGGGAAGCCCTCCCCCGAATATTTTTGATCTGCGCTTGGTTGAATCCGCAGATGTGGGACCTGTGGATATGGAGGTCTGACTCTATGCTTAGAATAAAATTCCGTTATTTTTACACGTCTACAGGGCCTTGAAGATCTGGTCCACGACTGCCCTTCTGACCTCATCGTGGCTCCCCTCCCTGACTGTCTGGCTGCGTCCACTATCACCTTCCCCATTCAGCCTCCCACCGTGTGCACGTGACTTGTTTCATGTCATTATCTGTGCTCAAATGCCATTTCTTCAAAGATGCCTTCCAGAGCACTCACTAAAACGTGTACCACTCCCCGCAGTGTGCCTTCGCTCTTACCCTGCTCTGGCTTCTTTTTATTGCTTACAAGTGCCTGAAATTATTTTTCTCTATATATTCTTGCTTATATTGTCTGTCTCTCCCACTAGAATAGAAGCTCTGCAAAGGCAGCCACGTCATCTGCCTTGTTCTTTCTTGTCCCTTGGGCTGGCACATAGTAGGTGCTCAGTTAATATCTGTTCAATGAATTGCAGCACTTACCACTTGTAAAAAAAACATCTTGGGAAAAACAGTGTATTTATAACAGTGAGATAGATGTGTATCTCCTAAACATCAGTAAGTAAAAGAAAGATAAGCAACAAAAATGAGCATCATTTTTTCCTATCAAATTGGGGAAACTAATGGTAGTGATAATGTTGGTGAGAGTACCAGAAAACGGGTGCTCTCATTTGCCGTTGGTGGAATATAAAATTGTCTAAGCTTTCATAAGTGATGAGTCATGGGTTATTTTTATCTCAGTTTTTGTGGTTTGCTCTGTTTCCCATTTTTCCCAATAGTTACTTTTCCCCCCAGTAGTTACTTTTGAAATCAGAAAAATCTGATAATCTTAATCCCCCACCACCCCAACTTTTTTTTTTTTTTTAACCTGGCTGGATCCTGGTACCAGCAAACTTGTAAGGCTAATCCCAGTGGGTAGGATGGTCTTGTTTTGTTGTTGAACCTCTTAAGAGTGTTTAATCTGAATCCTGTATCGGGTTTCTTGGGAATAGTGCAAAATCGGTCACTGGAAACTTTATGGGCAGAGTCACCCTTGATCTGAGGTCCTGGCTGGTTTGGGGAGCCCAATGGAAACGTGAGACTGGGAAAAACATGCAGCACTAAGCGGGGCCCACCCAGTGAGAGATGGGGTCCCACAACCCTTCCTGCCAAGACCCAGGTCTCCATAGGCTGGGTAGGCCTCACATTTCTTGGCAGATACCCTGCCCAACTCCCTGGCTGCTTGGGACTGAGTTAAAACAATGATCACAGCCACCCATGCCTTTTCCTCTGCTTTATGCAGCTGGATTTTTGATGCCTGTTTCCCTCGACACCTCCATACCCTATTGTGCCAGTGCCCACAGGGCAAGCCCCTCCTGTCTGGGCCCCAGGCCCCCAGAAGGGAGGCTCACAGATGAATCACCAGTGGGCCATCCTGCAATCTCCCCTTGTTTCTTTCTTTTCTGGAGGTGCATTGGTAGTTCAACATTTCATTTCTTTACGTCACTTTCTGGCCTTGGCAGTTCAGTTCCAGAGCTCTCAGCGGCCCACCTGACTAGCACCACCCAGACGGCCAGGAGCTTACAAAGGAGCCAGCACACACTCGGCTGCTAGCCCTGGGCTGTCGCCTTCACACTTTCTCAGCCTCGGCTCTCAGACCCTGGCCCTCTGACAGCTGGCGCAGCTGACTGCAGGGACCTGCCAAGGACTGGGGATTGTTTTAAGTGGCACAGGGAAATGAGGGTTGGGGCTGGCTGAGGATCGTGCTTCCCAAGTGTTTGCAGGCTGAGTGGCACACATTTAGAGAGACTACCTATATTTCGGTGCATGGACCTGGTGAAGTGGGGAGAGGGGCCGATTTTAACTCTTGGTCACCTGTTGAATGCCCTTGTCCCTTCTCCCTTGGGGCCAAGGGGACACGGCCAAACACCTGCCTGCTGATAGGGTGGAGAGGCACCAATAAAAAGCCTCCCTTCCTGCCTTAACCACCTGGTGGAGGTCTGACTGTATCTGAAAGATGCCTGATCCATCTTCATGTTCGTGCTTCTTAGAGACAGTGCCCACGGGGGAGGTAGGAGAGAAAAGCTCACCCAGGGCGAGTGTGGTTCTCCGTCGGCCTCTGCTGTGACTTGAGCCTGCGTGTGGCTCTGACTTGGGGTCCGCTCCACTGTCTCAGGCCGCAGGGACAAGTGGGATTGTAGCTTCTCTTGCCCCTTTTGCCCAGCCAGCCCTGCTTTCAATCAGTAATTCATTTAATCTGTACTTTCGTGTTTTCCAGCCTGTCTACCCCTGAGGCCCAAGAGGCTCCGAAGAACTCTGCAATTAATCTGGTTTGGATTTAACCACCTTCTTTTACTTTTCTTCTTATAGCTTAAACTTTGGAACAAATATCGAATTTCCAACATTCCATCACTAATATTCTTAGACGCCACCACCGGGAAGGTCGTGTGCAGGAATGGGCTGCTGGTGATCCGCGATGACCCAGAGGGTAAGACCTTGCTTTGTCCACCCATACTCCCTGCTCTACCCCCCTGCCCTGCCCTCCTCCCTGTTGGTAGAGAGTGTATAAAGGAAATATATGAGTGTGGGTTTATTTGGCTAGAGAATATTGTCTTGATGAAATTACAGTATTCTCCAGGTCATGGTTAAGATTTTTACGGAGATCAGAATGTCCCTCATGGGGGCTTTAATTCATGGGCCAGTGGAGATGGAATCTGAAAAAGGAAGTTTAGCTTTGAGGGCTGAGGAGGCCATTGAGAAATGGCTTGAGCCCAGATTCCGACTCCTAGTGCTGTTTCAACGGCAGCTCTCACCTTCACAATCAGAGGCAGGCTGTGTGGTTTCGGGGGTTTTTTCTCATTAAAATTTTACCATAGCAAAGTCACAATCTCTGCATTGCTCTGCTGGCCTGGCGGTGAGGGCCCCTCAGTTCTTGGGGCTGCTCAAGTCCTAAGCCTTGGTCTTGCTGACTGGTTGGGTGGCTGGCTGTGCCTGGCTGGCTCTCATCACCCTGCTCAGAGGCTGTCCAGGGCCTGTTTCTCTCCTTCTCTCAACCCCCGCCCCCCAACCCTGTGCACTGGAGTCATAAAAGTCATAAAAGTGTTACAAGATCTTCTGTCCCTCACTTACTGATCCAATTGGAGGATTCAACCCGGGTCACAAATTTTCCCAGTAAAAATTTCACCTGCTTCAAAGAATTGTCCTCAGTAAAAACCAGGGCAGGTAGAACCAAGTCTTTACCTTCTGAAATGTAAACACACACACACACACACACACACACACAGACACACACACACAGACAGACAGACAGACAGACACACACACACACACACACACACACACACACACACACACACACACACACACACCCCACTCTGAAGCTTGTTAAAAACCCAGCTTCCCCGCCTCCACCCCCAGATTTTGGATCCATTTGTTTCAGGGTGGGCTTGGCCACCTGCTTTTTCAGCCAGGCTGTGCTTCTTTCTACCTCCCATCCTCCACCGGCCCCAGGCGATTTTGAGGCAGTGGTCCCTGGACCACCCTGTGAGAAAACACTGTTCTGTTGAGTGGGGGAGCATATCATTTGCTCTTCCTGCCTGGGAATTACGTGTCACCAAAATGTCAACCATCTGGGTTGAGTGGTTTTAGGCTTTCCTTTCAGTAGACTGAAATTCTCATCTCACTTGGTTCCCTGGGCCCCAACCCAGACCAGCTGAATCAGAATCTCTGGGGGTGGGGAATTTTACAATTCCCCAGCTGATTCTAAAATGCAGAGTTGAGAGCCACTGAGAGTCCAGGGCTGGAATTGAAGAAACTCACGGTTAATACCCAAGGCAGTGATTTCCCAACTGTCCCATCATCACAATTACTCGGGGAGTCGTTTTGCTTTGTTTTGGACATGCATCTTCAGCCTTGCCCCTGAATCCTGAGACTGGGGGTGGGGGGGTGACCTGGGCTTCTGTACTTTTCAAAAGCCCCCCAGGAGATGGGTCCTGTGGTCATCCAGGTTCAGGAACCATTGCCTTGAAGGTAGGTAGGGCTCTGCCGTGAATGAGTCCTGCTTTTATTCCTGCTTTAGCTGCGGATTCTATGGATATGTTAAAAAATACTGTTTGGTGATAAAGTCATGCTCTGCAGCCCTGAGGCCTTTTGGGTCAGAGGCCACGAGGAAGAGTCTTAACATTCTCTAACATTCTCGCTATCTGTTGCCTGTTTCAGGTTTGGAATTCCCTTGGGGGCCTAAACCCTTCAGGGAAGTCATTGCAGGGCCCTTGCTTAGAAATAATGGGCAGTCCCTGGAGAGCAGCAGCCTGGAGGGGTCTCACGTGGGAGTCTATTTCTCTGCACACTGGGTGAGTGTTTGGTCCCTCTTTAGTCCAGACAGAAGGGAGCAGTGATGTCACCACCAAGACCAGCTGGGGTTGGCTTCTGGAGGTGTGACTGCTCAGGTGTCATTTCCCGGCATCCTTGCCTTCTCCTGTGCCCGATGCATTGCTGGCGTGCTGCAAGTGTTTATTGTGATGAATGATATTAGCAGCAAGAAAACGACTTCTTTGCACTGGCCTAAAAGGGTAGTCCTTCCCCCTAAAAAATAAATAAATAAAAAGAGGAGTCCTCCTAACCCATTCTGACGAGGCTCCTCCTGGGCCCCGGGGGAGCTCGTTTTAACTGCTGCCTGCTGGCATCCAAGTGGATGGGGCAGGGCCTGTGCTGGATACGCGCCATCATGAGAGGCACGTTTGTTTCTGCCTCTTCCATAAACTGGAACCGCGATCCGAATCCTGCTTGGGTGTTGCTGACCTGGCCTCTATGGGCAGGTGGCTGGGAATTGGGAAGGAGAAGGTGCTACGTGAGGCTGCAGGATCCCACTCATGTCTTCCAGTGTCCACCCTGCCGAAGCCTCACCCGGGTCCTGGTGGAATCCTACCGGAAGATCAAGGAGGCGGGCCAGAAATTCGAGATCATCTTTGTTAGTGCAGACAGGTAACGTGTGCTGGGGAGAGTGGCGGTGCATCTCCCCTTTTCTCTAGGTGGATGTCTCTTGCCATACACATCTCGCCTCTTTAGCTTAGAGCTTGGGGGATAGGGATCAGGGAAGACATATCTGGGATGATTATCGCAGGGACAGATACATTTCATATTTACTCACGTAATTGTCTGAAGGGGAGCCAAGAAAAACCCATCCTTGCTGTCATTATTAAGGGACATCCCAATTCTGGCCTGGGGCATTTGAGATTAGCATGCATTTTTTTCTGATTAGTTCAGCTTTGTGGATGGTGGTGAGAGGATGTGGAGGGGGGAGGATGGAAAGAAAAGAGCCGGAGAATAATGGAATGTGGCATCTATCCTAGCCGGCTCTGCAGTCATTTCTCTTAGCTCTGGCCACGTGCTTTTTCTAGGGGCTCTCCTCAAAACAAGAAAAGACATTCTTCCTGGAGTACATCAGGGCCTTTTAGCCTCAGTCTCCTCTGTTTCTTGCCCTCTTGCCGGCTTTACTCATCAGTGACCTTCCTTCATCTCAAAACTCCAGCCCCAGTTCAGACCGAGCCACCAGGTGTTCTGTTCACAGAAGGGTCTCTGAGATGGCAACACATGGAGGGCCTTGTGTCCACTGTCGTACCCTTGATGTCTGCATGGTGCTGTCCTCAGTTTATTGGCCCGTGGGCCCTGCCCCACTACACCGTGCCCCCCCCACCCCCACATGGAGTGGGGCAAGCCTGAAGGCATGCCACAGGGAGGAGTCACTTTGTTAAAGCCTTAAAAAATATCAACTTGGGAATTCCCTGGAGTGGAGGTCCAGTGGTTAGGACTCCGCGCTTTCACTACGGAGGGTGCAGGTTTGATCCCTGGTCAGGGAACCAAGATCTTGCAAGCCTCGTGGTGCAGGCAAAATAAATAAGTAAATAATAAAAAACGTCAGCTTTATTGAAGTACAATTTACATACAGTGAAATTCATACACTCTGGATGTCCAGTTCAATGTATTTTCACTAATGTATGTACCTGTGTGACCAGCACAGTGAAGGTGTAGAACATTCCCGTCAATTAAAAGAATCCCTCGTGCCTCTTCTCAGTTAATCCTCACCCCCAAATCCCAGCCCCACAGATCCCCGGATCTGCTTTCTATCACTTGATTAGATTTATCACTCCTAGAGTTTCTTAGACATGGAGTCGTAGGTATATGCTTGGTTAAGTGTCCTGTACGCATCACTGTTATGTGCACAGATTACAAACATTGCGGGGAATGTGGTATCTGAACATGTAGACTCCTCATAAAAGTAAGACCTGTCAGTGTTGGAAAAGGAGAAGTTAAGGGTGAGCTGAATGTGTAGGGTGCAGAGAAGCAGGATGTTGAAGTGGCCTGGCATTTCAGTTTGGCGTCCACCTGTTGTGTGGAGCTTTGCTTTGGGGTGTGCACTGGAATGGGTAGGACAGTGTTCTCCTCTGGCCTGGTGTCCGAGGAGCACGATCATTAGAAGCCCCGGCATCTGTAGAGCCCTGGGCACGACTTGGTGGAAGGTGGGGAGGACCCAATGGTGGTGCCTTGGGGGTAATAGGGCTTTGTCTCCCTGTGTGTCTCTAGGTCAGAGGACTCATTCAACCAGTACTTCAGTGAGATGTCGTTGCATGCAGTTCCCTACCCCGACGAGGCCCGGCGGTCGCGCCTCAACCGGCTGTATGGAATCCAAGGTAGGCCTGCCCAACTCATGGGCTCCTTGGAATCCTGCTCGCTCGTCTGGGCTCACCACCTCTTTGGCTTTCCTTCTAGAGGGAAAAGAACATCTTTATTTCCATGAATGTTCACATTCTTTAGCATCTTAAAAAGATGCGGTGGATTTTCAGGTATGTAGATTATCCCTCATTAAAGCCTTTTTTTTTTTTTTTTTTTTGAAAATGCTTGTCCCAGTGGGACAGCTACGTCTCACCACCCGGCCTAGTGGGTTCTAATGTGGTTGGGCTGTGGAGAGCACCTGCCCAATGACTCAGCCAAAACCCTATCCCAAGGTGCTTTCTGTCAAACAGACCTGAGGGTGACCTTTGGTTCTGTTACTCAAGCTCCTTGAGTCTCGGTTTCCTTATCTGTAAACTGTGCATGATGTATCTGCCACAAAGAATCGCTGGGAGCGTTAATAGGATAATGCAAATCCCATACTCCGCACGTTCCTGAAGTGTCATAGTGACGGCTGCGGGGGTATTGCCTTTTAGGCAAGAAAATTGATTTCCTGAGAGTGTTGAAAACTTGGACTTGAAATACTAATCATGGTGTTTTTCAGAAATAATGATTACTAGTGAGACAATCTGTGTTTTTATTCTTTATTATGTGAATACCTCCTTCCCAGCCTTCACCCAGCCAGGTTTATTCTTGGTGGCCTATTAAGAGTTAAATTCATTCTCTTTGTATCAGTGGTACTAGGGTCAACCCTAGACAGATAACAGCTAATATTTGAGTTCTCAGTGTCTTGGTTTATAGGAAGTGGAAAAAAAAAAGACAAATCAAGATCTACCCACCAACTCCACAGCTTGTGGGGGAACTCATCAGATTCTTTAACCTTTTTTCTTCACCATTTAGAGTAAGCATTTGGCTTTGTTAGGAGCTAGTTTCAAAAAATTAATATTTCATTTAAAATTGGTGATTCTCAATTTCAAATGTGCATAAGAATTCCCTGGGGATCTTGCGAAAATGCAGATTCGAATTCAGTGGTTCTGGGGTGTGGCTGAGATCCTGCATTTCTAGCAAAAGCCCCCAAGCGATGCCACTGCTGCTGGTCCAGGGACCACACTTTGGGCATTAAGTCTAGGTCTATTAATCCTTTGAGAATTTTGGAGCCTTACGCCTCCTACTAATAAAAAAGATGAAAGCAGTTTTCTTTCCAAGCAGAAGTGGAGAGACATGACATGGTTTACCGGTCCAGAAGGACGGGTACCAAGTTGGTTAATTTAAAGGAGATGGCCCAGGAGTATTTCCTTCCAGCACTCTGCTTGCAGAGAGCCTTAAAGCATGTGTGCCTTGGGGTAGGAGCAGTATTGCTTGAGAAAAGTGATGATCCTAGGCCAGTCATACTAAACAAGGGTTGAATTGCCACTTGGTGGGGATAAGTAAAACTTCATGTCTCTCAATTCACTTATTCATTCATTCAACAAGTATTTGCTGAGGGTTTACCCCCCTACTGCTGACTGCCCTTGAGCAAGTTACTTAACCTAACTTTTTTCAGTAAAATTGGGTAGTTTCACTGTTGGATACAGAGTAGGCACTTAATATATAACTGACTGACTTAGGGGAAAAAAGGGAAATATTTGATTTTACAACCTAAAAAAGATAAACTTTTGGATGTCAAAAAGCTTACTAACAGAAAGGCAACTAACAGTATTAATAACACATGTGGCAAAGAATCTATATCCTTCATAGAAAAAGAGCTCTTTCCAGATACCAGTCCAAAAAGAGAGATAGACAGACAATTTAGTTGAAAATATGTACAAGATATGAGGTGGGGGGCTTCCCTGGTGGCGCAGTGGTTGAGAGTCCGCCTGCCGACGCAGGGGACGCGGTTTCGTGCCCTGGTCCGGGGGGGATCCCACATGCCGCGGAGCGGCTGGGCCCGTGAGCCATGACCACTGAGCCTGCGCGTCCGGAGCCTGTGCTCTGCAACAGGAGAGGCCACAGCAGTGAGAGGCCCACGTACCAGATAAAAAAAAAAAAAAGATATGAGGTGGGCAATTCACCTGATGCATATTGTCAGAATGGATAAGAAAAATATTCAGAATAATTTTCATTCATGATTTACAGATTAAAACACTGAATTTGTGTCTATCACATTTGCAAAGAACTCTACTTGCCAAAAAAAGATAATCCCCAGTATAGGAAAGAGAGCAGGCTGCTAGTGGGAATCTAAATCAGGACATTTCAAGGAGAGAAATTGGCAATGTACACCAGAGGCCTTAAAAATCTATAAAACCTTTAATTTCAGAATCCCACTTGTAGGAATTTATGTTCAGGAAATTACCCTCTAGCACCCAGCAAAAACTGAACTTCTTTTGCAGTTGGAGGTGCATTTTTGTTTATTGTTTTTTCTTTCATCTTTCGTATACTTTGGATTTCATCACAGACCACAGTTCTTTCCTTGCTTTAGCCCCTAGAAAACTCAGAGCTGAATTTGTAGCCACCTTTAGCAGTTTTACAAAGCTGACCATTTCTCTGCGTGCCCTTGACCCTAGCTTGGTTTTCTTTTCCTTCCTTGTTTTCCTTTCAGTGGGATGTTTTCATCAATTTTTTATTGGATTATATCATGCACTTTTTAAGCAGCCTCAAATCCTTTTTGGAAAAAAGCTGGAGTAGATTTAAATGCATAGGATTCTATTTCTTGAGCTCCAACTAACCACCGATACTGTACACTGAGCTTGGTGGGGAATAAGAAACCAGAAGAGTGTCCTAGTGCTGCCCTTGAGTGGGCAAGATGGGATTTACATTGGGAAATAACTACAGTAGGATGATATCTTCTGAAGAACTAAAAAGTGTTGGTCAAATAGGTGTCACTTTGTACAAGGGCTCAGAAGACTGAACTTGTCCCAGAGAGCAGAGCGGGTGCTGGGCTTCACTTGGCCACTCTGCTCAGTCAGGCAGGCTCTCTATATGGAGGCATCTTCTTTCCAAACACACGTCCTCAGTGAAGCACAGCCTTTTCCTCTCTGAGGAAGGGAGTTGCCCTTTCTTGGGGGTGGAGGCCAGTGAGGTGCAGGTCATATTCTAGTGGTCGATGCTAAGGCCCTGAGGTCACCTGAAAGTAATAAATTACCAAAGGACAGTCTATATCATGCATAGCCAGTTTGAGGGTGGGGGTTTCTACCCTCCCTGTGCTCTGTGAGATGCTTCTTGGGGCCCTTGTTGGCGGGGTAGGCACAGAATAGCAATCTCCTAAGGAGAAATCACAAACCCTGCAAGATTCCACACAAGTTTTGGGCACACAGCTGAGGCTAGAAGGTACCCTTCTGTCAGACATTGGCAGGGCACGAAAAAATTAAATTGATCGTGGGACTTCCCTGGCGGTCCAGTGGTTAAGACTCCGTGCTTCCACTTCAGGCGGTGTGGGTTCTATCCCTGGTCGGGGAACTTAAGATCCCGCATGCTGCGTGGTGTGGCCAAAAAAACAAAAAAGGGAAAAAAATTAAACTGATTGTTTTCTGTCTGCCTTCAGAGAGCAGAGAAGGGAACTCTCCTTTTGGATTCTCCAGCTATCGACATGTAAATATTACGGCAGTAGGAGCCCTGGTTGCTAGGTGTGGCCCAGACAGCCAGGATGCGGGTGACCACAAATGAGCAGGAAGAGAATGGAGAGTTTTCAGAGATGCATTCATTTGGCTCAGTCTCTTAAGGCCTGGCAGTGTGAGGATGAGTACATATGTGGTTCCCAGACTTCAAGGAGCCCTCAGCTGAGAATCAGAAAGCTGATCTGGAGAGGCCCTGTGCCCAGGCAAGCAGCGGCCGGGCAGCCATACAAAAGAACCCAGCTCTGGCCAGCAAGTGTCCTCTGCAGCCCAGCCCTGCACCTGGCCTGTCCCGCTGCTCCTTGTCTGCTGGCTCCACAGTGTACAGTCCCTGCCATCTGTACTAGTCCCTCCTCAGCTTGGACCAGCCTGCTTTCCCAGCTCTCTACCTCCTGCTTCCTCACTCTTGGGTTCTTTCCCTGGCACAGTGTTTTCTGCCAACTGCTCACTTGATCACTGACCACTTTGGCTAAGCCTTAGGAGTCATTCCTGCAAGCAGCCTGTCAGACATTGCTGGCTGGCCCTGTGAAGCCAGAGATGCACTAAAGCACGGTGAATCGAGAGTGTGGAAGAGCCACACAGGATCCTTTTCAAGGCAGCATTTAATGAAGGGCAGACAGTGGAATAGTCTGAATTCACACGAGACTCTGGCTTGGAGCTCTTGAGCCCAGAAGGCTTCCTGGAGGAGGTGACTGTAGAGCAGAGCCTTACAGAATGTATGGGATTTAGGTAGAGGGTTTGAGACATTCCAGGACAAAGGCCAGAGTAGGATGTCCATGGTGTACTATAGGGCAGACTGGGTAATAAGGCTGGTGATGCCACATCACAGAAGGCCTTGAGCACCAGGCTGTGGTCCTTGAACTTGGTGCTTTGGGTTTTGGAGCTTTTTGAAAAATATGGTTAAGGGGAGATCAGTGCAGTAGTGACATGTAAGCTAGACTGGAAGAGAAATCCCAGAGGCATGTTATCCTCTGATATTTCTGATGCACTCACTGAGCTCCCACTGTAGCCAGACCTCAGGCTGTGGCTCACGACAGGCCTACCTTTGGGGAGAGAGAGGGAGGCTGCTCCCTTGGGCTCTAGGGCAGGTGGCCCAGGCAGCCTCTGCCTCCTTCCAGCCTCACAGGGTACTTCAGCTTCATGGCATTTTTTGGGTTCCCCGGTGCATTAGTTGTTAGTAAGTTCTTTGGCAGCATTTTCCATTGATCTTACCAGTCAGCATCCCACTGCATTTGACTACCAAAATATAAGGTAGAGAAAATCCACAGCCTGTTCTAGGGGGCGGGGTTGCTGAGAAGACGCCTTTGCAGCCTTGCACAGGCCGGACCGGGAGCAGAGTGATGGGGATGTGGAAGGGGCTGGCTGGGCACCCGAGGTCCCGGGGCCGTCACTTTCCTCCCTGTCGGCATCTCCCATGGCCCAGACTCCTCCCCTGGGTGAGGGTCTCTCTCCTCAGCAGACCTGCTTTAGTGGGGGTATGGCCGGCTCTCCTGAATTCCCTCAGTCTCCCTCCTCGCCACCATGAAGCATCTTTTACAGCATCAGGTCCGTAACTCAGAATGTCTGTGTGTCTCCCCATCCCCTTTCTTCTTTCTTGCTCAAATAGAGCTCCCATGTCCTCTCCAGGTGCACCACCCTCCCAGCACCTCCACATGTTCACCAACCTGGAAGCTCTCTGAATCCCATCATTTTGGGCCCTTTATGGAGGTTTCACTATGTAGGCATGAGTGGTTAAATCACTGGCCATTGGTGATTAACTCAACCTCCAGCCCTTCTCCCTTCCCCAGCTCTTGAGGTCAAGGGTGTGGAGCTGAATGTTCCAACCTTCTAACCACGTCTCTCTGGCGACCTAGACCCGTCATCTCGCGAGCATCCAAAAAGACACTCACTCTTACCACTTCCATTCCAACAGTCTTGGAAGCTCTTGTGTCAGGATCCGGGACTAAGACCAAATATTATAACAAAAGATGTTCCTATCACCCCAATCATTCAGGAAATTATAGGGGTTTTAGGAGCTCTGTGCCAGGAGCTGGGGATGAAGGCCAAATATATACGCCTCATTATGTTACAGTATCACGATGTGCACGTACACGCACTCCATACATATGCAGAGTCAGTGGAGGGTTCCACTGTCTCTCCGGTCTTCTGCAAATCCCGCACGGCTCTATCTGGGAGAGCTCATGCTCCCTGCTTGACTCCGTGTCCCGGTCTCTCACCCACTTTCTGTCTCCTCCTGAACGTTTTGATGAGGGTGCTTTCACAGAGCAGTATGAGGTACCTTCCCCTGCCCGCACCCAAGCTGAGCCACCTCCACCTGGCCTGTCTTTGGGCCTTATAGTGTGCAAATGACTTCATCAGACCATATTGAGGCCCATGAGGGCAGAGCCGCTCTGTGTCACCTGGACAAGCTTGGGTAAGAATGGGCAATGCAGAAGAACCTGGAATCCTCTGAGCACCTTGGGAGCTGGGCTCAGAGTGCCCCCGGATTTTGAGTATCTTCCAGCATCCCGAGGAGGCCATGCTGCCACTTCGTTCAGGTGTCCATCCAGGTGGTGGTGGGAGAGTCTGGGTCTTGAGGCTGTGCCCTCCAGTCACCCCTTTCAGAGATGGCAGGGCCTGCTGCAGGCCTTGAGGAGGCATCTGCTCCCAGGCTGGTTGCTGGTCCCTCGGGTGCTCTGGCCTGAGCCCAGGCCGTGTTAGCTAGCAGTCTTCATGGGGCCGCTTGAGTTCACCAAAGCCTGGCATGTGGCCTCCAGCCACTTCCTTTGCCTTGGGGAGTAGCTGGGTTGGCCTCCCTCCCCCCAGCGCTTTGTGCAGACTGGGGAATTTGTAGCCCTATAAGCTGCTGACAAATGCCTCTCTAAGGAAGGGGTTTAGACGCACTTGGCAAAAGGCAGATCCCATTAGCAATTCTCTAATGCTGGTGGTTGGAGAATACCCTGTTCTGCGCAGGGAGGCTCCGGGCCCCTTCTCTCCTGGGCTGGAGGCCCTCGCTGGCTTTGTTCCTCTCCTCCCCACTCCCGCCCCCGCCTTTGGGGCCAGCAAACAGGAGCCGGGTGGACGGAGGCCCTGCCACCAGGAGAGCAGCAGGGAAGACCGGGAGGCAGTTGTGTGAGGCCCGTCGCTCTCCCGGGATCTATTTATCTTCCGTTTCTCTGTTGCCCTCTTATTCCTTAGCCTTTTCCTCTGGCTTTTTCTTCTCCTTTCCCCCTTTCCTTGCCTTTCTCATCCATTTCCCGCCCTTCTCTCTCTTTCCTTTCCTTTGCCCTCTTCCCTGCCCCTTTCACAAAATGGACTTGAGGCAGAGTCTCTTTATTTTCTATAGAAACGAAACATTCAGCCGTTGTGTTTTTCAATGAGTAGAGGGCGAGGGGCCCACGCTGGTGTGTTTTGTAGGCAAATCTCAGTATTGAAAGGGCTGGCGCAGGCTCTGTGGAGCTGGCCCCCTGGGCCTGGGGAGGGCGGCTCGGGGCTGTCTTAGGGCCTACGGAGCAGCCTCAGTGCTCTTCTCTGCTCGTCTTGTTTCATTCTGAAAATATAAAAAAAGGAAAAACAGGAAAGGACAAAGAATAATGTAACAAACACCCATGTGGCCACCACCTAGAACTGACATCTTTGCCTGAGGTGTTTATCAACGAATGGGAGCATTAGACACAGACCAAGTGGGGTTCCCTTTACTGCTCCGTGGAGCATTGCCCCTTCTTTCTCCCCAGTGGGGGATAGCGGTGACACTATCATCCATTCATTGTGAATATTCCTCATCTGTTTTCAGATGTTCACTGCGTCTCTGAATCCATGAGTAATGTATAGTCGTGCTGGGTGTGTTTTTAGAAGTGTACTTAAGTGCTGACATGCTGTAATATCATAATGCAGCTTGCTTTTTTCTCACTAAACATTATGTTTTTGAGATTTATCACTGTTGATATTTACATCTGGTTTATTTCAGTGCCGTGAAGTGCTTTGTTGTACCACAGCCTGTTTATCAGTTCCACTGTCAGTGGATACTTGGTCATTTCTGGCTTTTCTATATTACAAGAACGCTGCCATTTTAAATGTCTTCTTTGGGACGTCCTGGCGGTCCAGTGGTTGAGACTCTGAGCCTCCACTGCAGGGGGCTCGGGTTCAATCCCTGGTCCGGGAACTAAAATTCCCGCATGCAACGTAGCATGGTCAAAAAAAAAAAGTCTTCTTTGTGCCTCCTGACGCGGGCCTTCTGGCCGAGTTCAAGTGGGCCCAGACTCATCCCTTTGACTTCCTTTGGGTTTCTCTGAGCTTCACCACTCAAACCAGCTGCCTTCTTCCTTTCCTTAACTCTCCCAGTAGGGGAAGGTTTGGGGGAGAAGGCGGGGGAGGAAAAGAGGGATGTGATGAATGGAACTGGGGTTGATGTTGCCAAGGCGTGGTCTGTATTTGTCATCCCACCCCTGCTGCCCTACGGTTCCTGTTTGATTCTTATTTAATGTTAGTGCATTCATCATAATATCATTTAAAAAAACTCAAATATGTATCTATTTCACCCACATTCCTGCCTTCCTAGCACAACTGTTTTCACTTTTCTGAGTCCTTTTGGTCTCTGTCTTCAAGCATATTTCTACATAGTTGTAATTGTACACATAGCACTGTGTATTCTGCATTTTCAACTCATCCATATATTACAAACATTTCCATACTGCTACAGTGTTCCTGATGACCATTTATTTCCGTGATCACGTAACCACTTGCCCTGCCACGTGCCCTAACCCACTCTTCCTGTCTTGGGGTCTGATTTTCCTCCCCTTTCTCTTCCCCACTGCCAGCAATCTTTGCGATCACACTGCCATCTAGAAGCAGAGAAACAAAGTTGGGTTACGGCCCTGACCAGGTCCTCTCCCACCCCCAGGTGCTGCCCCAGACCCACCACCTCCTTTGAAACTCCCTCTTTCCTTGGTGATAGGAAAGCAACCAAACGCAACTGTGGGACAGTCTCCGTGCACGTGGCCTTTTTTTTTTTTCCGGCCGCGCTGGGTCTTCGTTGCTGTGCACGGGCTTTCTCTAGTTGTGGCAAGCGGGGGCTACTCTGTGCGCTGGCTTCTCATTGCGGTGGCTTCTCTTGTTGCTGAGCACGGGCTCTAGGCGTGCGGGCTTCAGTAGTTGTGGCTCGCGGGCTCTAGAGCGCAGGCTCAGTAGCTGTGACACACGGGCTTAGTTGCTCCGTGGCATGTGGGATCTTCCCGGACCAGGGCTCGAACCCGTGTCCCCTTCATTGTCAGGTGGATACTTAACCACTGCGCCACCAGGGAAGTCCCGCGCGTGGCTTTGAGATGGTTTTAAATACTCACAAATCGGCTCCTCCCGGGAGGAAACAGTATGGAGCCGGCTTCTTAGGCCTTGTTCCTTCTTCTCTAGGTTTTTGGGGAGATGCTGAAGGGGATTCTGAGGCACTGCTGTGGTCCACCCAAGCTCCCCTGGGCGGGGGCCTGGGGCTGAAGCCCTCTCTAGGAGCACAGAGTGTGTGTTCTACTCGCAGAGGTTAAGCTTGGGCTTCTCATTGCGGTGGCTTCTCTTGTTTCGGAGCACGGGCTCTAGAGCGCAGGCTCAGTAGCTGTGACACACGGGCTTAGTTGCTCCGTGGCATGTGGGATCTTCCCGGACCAGGGCTCGAACCCGTGTCCCCTTCATTGTCAGGTGGATACTTAACCACTGCGCCACCAGGGAAGTCCCGCGCGTGGCTTTGAGATGGTTTTAAATACTCACAAATCGGCTCCTCCCGGGAGGAAACAGTATGGAGCCGGCTTCTTAGGCCTTGTTCCTTCTTCTCTAGGTTTTTGGGGAGATGCTGAAGGGGATTCTGAGGCACTGCTGTGGTCCACCCAAGCTCCCCTGGGCGGGGGCCTGGGGCTGAAGCCCTCTCTAGGAGCACAGAGTGTGTGTTCTACTCGCAGAGGTTAAGCTTGGGGTGGTGCAAGCGAGAGAACACCAACCGCACACGTGGCAGCATTATACCGTCCCTGGAACCCTCCCTGTGGTGTTGACGTCGCCTCGGTGTTCTGTTTCTTTAGCGAACTCCCTCCAGCCAGCGTGGAGGTTTCTGTTTATCTCACGAGAGCAAGGCACCAGTCTTCTGTCCCTTCTCGCGAGCCAAATGATCAACTTAGGGATGATTAAAAAAAATAATGATGAACTTATTTATAATAAGAGCTAATATTTACGGAGTACTTACTGTGTGCCAGATGGTCTGCTCGAAAGCATTTTCTACTTGTCATTTTACTTCCAGCCCCCAAGTAAGACAGGAAACTCACTACCCCCATTTGATGGTGTGGAAATGAGGCTCTGAGCAGTTAAGTGACTTTCCTGGGTCCTCCTTAGAATTCTTACTGTACTGTCCCTCCAACCGTTCCAGCCATCCCAGCTGGGAAACGACACGTTCAAGAGAAGCAGAGATGACCCGCTCCCGTTTCATTCCCTTCAGGGAAGCAAGCCCCTTGCTGGGGTGGCAGTTATTTTGTACAAAGGCATTGATTAGAAATTTTCCATTCCCTTTAAGTTTCCCATAAGAGGCTCTGCCCTATTTTCTCCTTAGAAGTCTCTGCTTCGGGGAACCTGCTTCAAGGGAGGGGGGAGCAGGAAAGGCCTGATGGGGTGGGGGGTGGGGGAGAAAGGGGAGAGGTGATCGTATCTCAGCCTCCTTCCCCAAAGCCTCAGAGAAGAGGGAGGTGGGTGGTGCAGAAAGTGTGGATGCAGGGCCTGCCCTGCCCAGCTCCTCCTTGGGGATGAGCGTCCCCAACCCGGGGCTATGAGAGCTCCCGCCAGTGGCTGGCCCGGTAGAAAGAGCAGCAGCTTCTCCAGCAGGCAGACCCGGCTTCCTGTCCCACCGTGGCCACTTACTGGCCAGATGACCTTGGATAGGCAACTTGAACATCTGCAGAAGGAGGATAATCGTACTTCCAGGAGTGAGTGAGGTCCCACGCCCTGTGCGGAGCACAGAGCAGATGCCCTGAGAGCAAGCTTCCTTTTCTCGCCCGCTGGTTCATCTCTGGAGGAACATACACACTTAGGGCTCCGGGGCCAAGCTAACCCAAGATCTGGTGATGGGAAGGCGGCCTGGCCCGATGCTTGTTGATTCCTTTTCTCTGTCTGTGTGCCGGAAATGGGCTTCTTTTGGTTGAAGTCTGTGGTCATTGTACTGAGTCACTTTCTGTTTACACTCCATGGGCACATGCATCTCATCATCTTGGGCTCAAAGCACCAAATACAAGGGGGACTTCGCTTTCATGTAGCCGTGGGGGAGGAGTGGGGAGACCCGAGGGCCCAGGGGAGCTGTTCCTCTGTTGACTTGGCGAGGACTCCACAGCAGCCAGCTGGGGGCCTGTGTCTCTGCCCTGCCGCCCTGGTCCCCACCAGCCATGACTGGAGAGAGGCTGCAGCCGTGGTAACAAAGAAGCCTTTTGGAGTAGTCACTTGGAGAAACTGAGGCACCAAACCAGGAAGTGAGCTTCTTTGCCTTTGGATTTTACTTCTCCTGCCTTCTCTGTCTGTCCTCTGTGCCTGCTTGCCCTCCACAGACTCAGCATCCCACGTCTGGGCTACAAACAGGCCTGCTGCAGTGTCTAATCATAGCAGTGGGCAGGCCCTGGTTTAGCCCAACACTTGAAATTGCCCAATTTCAGAAACTGGTTAAAGAACTTGGCCAAGGCATTTTTGAGATGAGGCATGGTGCTGGGGAGGCATTTGTCTGCAGATGGCCAGCCTGTCATGTCGTGGGCCCCAGCCCCAGGCTCCCTTCAGGCTTCTGACTCAAGCCCAGCCCGACCCAGGTTGGGGACACACCTGATGTGAGCCCCAGGCCTCTGGGGGATGACATGCCGTTGTGAGGATGAGGCTGGAAATGCCCCGAGTCTCTTGTACTGTGACACACAACTCAGGAGACCCAGACAACTCAGGAGGCCCGGACAGCTCTGGGCGCATCCTGAAAGCCCGAGTGTGCCGGCTGTGGCCACGTGCGTTTGTATGTGCTGTGTGTTGTGGGAAAGGCAGTCCCCAGAGTCTGTTTCTCTCTGGACCTGTTCCCCAACATGCCAAGCCACTCCTTCTAATAGGTGTGAACATAATAGACTCGTTTTTCCTTTTTCAGACAGGCTCACCACTGCATGCCCGCTGCCCCAGCCACCATACAGGTCATAACACCAGGGCTGTATTTCTGGTACCTCAGCATCGCCCCCCGTGGCGGAGTAAAATGTCAGTGGAGCAAATTACCGACTGAATGCTGTGGAATCTATAAATATTAAATTGCTCTGGCTTTCCCTGGCCCATATAAAATTAAAGCTGCGGTCAGCTCCAGAGGGGAGGCAGCTGGTTAGTGCAAGGGGGGGAGGGGACCAGCTGCCAGTGGAGAGACAAGTGTCCCCAAAGGGCAGGGCTGAGTCTGCCTCTGTGGGTGGTGGCTGGAGGAGAAGCAGCGGGGAATGGGGTACAAAGAACAGGAGGTGGAAAACCCACATGCGACTGTAACCCAGGAGGGATCTCCTCTGATTTTCCACTGGAGGCTTTACGGTTAGAGGCGGGCTGTGGTTTGCGGGGCGCTTTGTGTTGCGTTTCTTACCCCAGCCCAGGATTCTAACGTGAGGGCGACAGCACTGCCGTCAGCATGTTCCCTCCAGGGACTGCCCCCCTCAGAGCAAATGCTGGAACCTCCCCAAGCAGCAGGGCTGGAGATGGCAGCCAGCTGTCCTCCTCCTGTCCTTCTGCCCCTGGCAGCCCCTGTCCCAGGCTTCTCCCCGCAACAGGCCCCCAGTGCTCGCACGGGTGGGGCTCTCCTGCCCTTGACCTGTGCTGGTCTGCATTGCAGGGGAGTGGGTGTTCACACCACCTCATGAGGTTTAGACTCCCTGCAGGTATGGGAGCAGCTCCTGCTTCTTGGGGATCTCTCTAGGACTTCTCTGCTTCTATGTGCCAAGCCCCCGTGCTGAGTGCTGAAACGCACAGCCTTGTTGATCTTTACGTGGCGGCAGGATAAGGTGGGAGCTGCAGTGCATTCACCAGGAGGCGGGGGGCGGGGGAGTGACTTGCTTATTAGGCTCCCGTGGAGATGTTACCTGCCAACCCAGGGGGGCTCCCTGGCTCTTCAGAGGCTGAGCCCAGCTTCCATCCCAGGGCTCTCCAGCTGAATTGTGTCCTAGGGGGCCGCCCCGTGGACTGTGGGTCCGTGGCCAATCTCGCGCCCTCTCTTGCAGGCATCCCCACCCTCATTGTGCTGGACCCACAGGGGGAGGTGATCACGCGGCAGGGGCGGGTGGAGGTGCTGAACGATGAGGACTGCAGGGGCTTCCCGTGGCACCCCAAGCCCGTGCTGGAGCTCTCCGACTCCAACGCCGTGCAGCTCAACGAGGGCCCCTGCCTCGTCCTTTTTGTAGGTATGAAGCTCGGCGGGAGCCCCAGGGTGGGGCGGGATGGGAAGAGCTCACTGGGTGGGGGTCGGGGAAGTCTGTCCCCGCACCTTCTTTCTGTCGCCGGCAACGCAGGGCCTGGGCCTTTGTCTCCACGGCTGCCTGCCGTGCTTCTGACCCCAGTGATTCACTCGTGGCTCCCCTGTGGGTGGCGGTGCTCTGGGAGCTGCCGCTGTGCTTTCCTTCCTAGCTGCTCCCGGCTGCCAGCTGGGAGGAAGAGGTCAGCCCGCGAGGAAGCCCTCGGCCCCATGATGAGCAGACCCATTGTTGGGGGCCGGGCTGCAGCACAGCAGCTGTGGGGGGCTGGGCCCCTTAGGCCAAGGCTCGTCCCCAGCTGCTGCTGCTGCCGCTCACCTGTGCTCTGAGGAGCTGCCCCAGGGTGGCTGGAGCAGGGCCCGGCCTTGGGCTGCATCTCTGGGGCTGAGAGCCCCTCCGTCTCCCTGCCTCTCCCACTCTGACTTTCAGTGGGTGACAGCAGGAGGACACAAAACACCCACTCCAGGCTCCCTGCAGGCCCATAGGGTGACCCTGGTTCCTTCTGCAAACAGAGCAACTGCTGGCCAAGGGCCACCTTGCCCTCTGCGTTGGGACTCGTTGCTTGGTTCCAACTTAAAGTAAATATGGGTACCAGAATCACGGCTGAGCTGCTGCCATACGCACCACGGTGAGGGGGCTGGAGAATGCAGGCAGCATCCGACTTCCCATTCTCTGGGAGTCTGGTTTGGGGGCCCCCAGGCGGGGAGCCAACATGCGGACTTGAGGGAATCCTGAAGCAAACGGACTTGCAGGCTGGCCCTGTGCTTGGAGGACAGAGGCCCTGGGAGGGGATGGCCTTGGGGGACCATTCACCTTGGGGCTTTCCTAGGCAGGCTCACACGCCCACATCCTGGGGCCTGGGAAGCAATTCTCAACTGAGGGACCGTAGGGAACCTCACCGGCCATTTGCGGATGTGGAAATAGGGTCCCAGGGAGGCAAAGCAAGTTCCCAGCATCACGGAGCTAATTAACTGTGGATCTAGAGTGTGTGGGGCCGAGCATGTGCACTGGGCCTCCCGGGCGGTGTGGCACTTCTGGGTGAAGGTCCTCTGCGGGCACCTGTTTCCACCCACCCCCGGTCTGCGCTTGCTCTCGGTTTCAGGGCTCAGCAGGGGTGAGCTGCTCCCATGCTGCTGTTTCACTGGAAGCAAGAGATGCCCAGAGGGGGCTCTGCGAGCCCAGCTGGGGGTTCTCCCTTGCAGTCAGCCTGTCCCTTCCCAGCCAGGTCCCGCTGCCAGCTGTGAAGTTGCCAGTGCCCTGGTGCCTCCCAACCGCCACCAAAGCTGCTGATCAGACCACAGTCCTTACCCACCACCACCAGTTCTGCCATTTCCGTTAGGAAGTCAGAGATCCGCGGTCACGGCATCTCATTCTGTGACTGTGAGAAAAACTGCTGGGACCTCAGGTCCTGGCTTAGGGGAGGCTTAGCTTCCAAGGTGGGTTTGTGAAGAGCTCAGTGAACAGGACTGCATTTGCCTGGGCATTAGCGCTACTTGGTTCTTCTTGGGGACATGGTTCAGGACAGCCTGTGTGTGAGAGCAGCGAGCAAGCTGGCCTATGCCTGGGGACACACGCTCCTGCACCCAGGAGGCGAGGCTGGTGTCCCAGGGGAGGCTTCTCTTCCCTTCAGGGGCTGCTCAGATGGGCAAGTCAGGCCCTGGACCCAGGCACCACTCCATCTTGATTGACAAGCCAGTGCGTCTTTGTGCCTTTCTCTTTCCTGTCACAGATTCTGAGGATGACGGGGAGTCCGAGGCGGCCAAGCAGCTGATCCAGCCCATAGCTGAGAAGATCATCGCCAAGTACAAAGCCAAAGAGGAGGAGGCGCCACTTCTGTTCTTTGTGGCGGGGGAGGTGAGTGCTGCTGCGGCCTGGCCCCGGGGCTGGCTCAGCTGGCCCGCTTTTAGAACACCAGTGATAACAGCCCTTGGGGATGTCTGAAGGGGGTCTGGGGTGACCATGCTTCCAGAAGACTCCACAAACAAATGTAGCATAAAAAGATGTCAAGGGAAACCAATTCTGGCCCCTGCCGCCTCCTTCTTGCCATCTCTCACACACGGCAGCCTCAGGGCCGCAGGAGGCCCTCCCACGACAGAGCCCCCACCTCCACCCCTTGCACCCAGGCTATGCCAACCCCGGCTGCTGGGGAGCCACAAAGATCGCAATCAACACTTACTCCCTCTGGGCTGGGTCCAAACCAAGCTCTTGATGCTTTACAGAGTGTCTTCTTGGTTAGTCCCCTCCCCTGGCCCACAAGGGGGCCTTTTCCCATCACGGGATGCCGGCGGGGATCCGACCACCACTCCAACCTGCAATTACCCCTCCAGCCCAGGGAGAGTGCTGACGTTCCTGGCATCCCTGTCTCTCCCACCCCAGGCCTGTCCCTGGAGGGCCTTCAGCTGGGCTGGACCGAGCAGAAGGCTCGCCACCGGGAGAGGGGGAGGGGGAGGGACGAAGGGCGGGCCCTTAAGCTGGGCCGCCTCCCCGGAGGTCTGGGAGCCTGGGTCCCGCACACGTGGAATCTGCAAGATGGCTGCAGCCGCGTCCCCCCGGTCCCCACCCCGAGCCACCCTCCGCACAGGTGCCGCTGCCTTCCCCCACCCGGGCACCGGCCTAAGCCAGTTACTGACGGATACACGTTTTGAAGCCCCGCTGCCCTCCTTGCTCCCATCTGTACCTCCAATTGGTCCGAGCCCCTGCTCATTTCACGCTGTGCTTGGATCCCAGGGGATGCCGTGGCGGCGTGACACCCGGAACCACCCATTCATCACCTCAGTAGCCGCCCCTGCTCCGCGGGCCCCTGGAAGGCAGCTGAAGTCACCCTGCCCAGCCGTGGGGTGGAGGGAACAAAGCAGGTTCACAGGGCCCTGCCTTGGGGGGGGGGTCCCCAGCCCGCTCCACACAAAGCACAGATGGAAGCCGCTCTGAATGTATTAAACTCTAACCCCTTTCGAACGGCTCGGAGAGAAAAGATGGGCGCAGAGAAGAAAGGGCGGAGCCAGTGCGGGGGCAGGGCTGGAGGGCTCCGGTGGCCACGTTACAAACGTGGCTGAAAAGGAGCAATGGCAGGTTTCCTATAGGCCAGGCCCCGAACGAGGTGCCTCACCTGGACCACCCACGTGCTCCTCACCTCGTGGGCAGGGAGCATCATCCTTACTGTCCCACAGATGAGGAGGGTGAGGCTCAGAGAGGGTGAGATGGCACCCGAGACCCGCCCGCGCGGGCTGTGCGTGCAGGCTGGTTCTCATGCTCGCGGAGCCCCACGTGAGCCATTATTGAATCCGTTTCACAGGTTTTCGGAGACCTGGGCTCCGAGAAGTTTCTTGCCAAAGTCCTGCATTAAGTGGGTGGCAGAGAGAGGAGTGAACGTGAGATGAGGAGTGACTCCAGAAGCAGTGCTCTCCCTCCCTCTGTGCGTGCGGGTCTGGCTGACGGGCCGCCAAGCCTGGACCAGGAGGTTGGGCAGAGGCCCGGGGGCATCCACTGCTCCAGCTCTCCCACCCACCGCCAGGCCTTCCCCTGCTCTGCACCTGGGCTCCTGGCCTTGGCAGCTCTCTTGGTCTGACGTTGGAAGCAAGGCATCCAGGAAGGAGCACAGGGTGCTGGAACGTCAGGCACCAACTGGGGGCCTCTGAGCCCTGGACTTAGGCCCCTCACGATCCCCCAGGGCTGAGCGGGCCGCGGCTTGATCCTGTCCTCTCCCGCAGGCAGAAGTTGCCCCTTCTGAATCCTTAACAGACGTTAAAATTTATCTCCCCGTGTTTGCTCCAGGGAAAGTGAAGGGGAGGCAGCGGGCTCTGGCTTGGCCTCCTAACGGGAATTGGATGTATGGTATTTGTCCAGGTGTCTCCCCTCTGTTTATCGTGAAGATTGTTTATTAACCCAGATGGAGGCCCTGAGTTGGGTGAATGCTGCCAGAGATTGCTGAATCACCCGTCATTGCTGGGAAGTGCGTGCTCTTTATAGGGTGGGGGAAAGAAAGACAATAACTAATCATCTTTCCTAAAGAACTGCCCTTTCAGAAAGAAATGTTTCTTGTCTCAGAGCCCGGTGAGCCTCCTGCTCACCAGCATTTAAGGCCAGGAATACCCCGAGTCCGTTTTCAGCAGGGCGACTCAGGGCTTTTCATTCAGTGGAGAATTTTGCACATTTTATGGTAAGACAACCTGGGGATGGGTATAGAGAGTCCATTTCCTGTATCAGCAGTGTGAAAGGTAATCTCAGATGGTTGCTCCCTTACAAATCTTTCACCTTGTCTTTGGATTTCTCTTTGCCTTTTATACTTAATAAAGCTACATCTGATACTAGGGGAATTCCTCAGGGCAGTCACTGGGAACGGATGATAAATACAGCGACCCGTGTAAACTTCAGTAGCACTTCAGGGGCCCTGGCTTCTGAACTGGCGGTGTAACTCCTGCCCCCGCTGCAGCTGTGGGGCTGGGAGCAGTGGGCTGTTTTCTTAAAAACATTCTGAAGTTGAAGTCCAGATTGGCCTGGGCCCACAGTGGGGCTGCAGATAATTGAGAGTTGGTTGCAAAAGTAAGTAATCAAAGGACATCCCATTTTCACAAGTTAAAGCTGCTTTCGTGCTAATAAGAGAAGATGACTTGCCTGGGGTTTGGGGTGATGCACAGAGAGAATTTTATGAACCAGGCTGCCCCTCCCCCTGGCAGGGCAGGGTGCCCTGCTCCCCATTTTGAGAGCCCATCTTTCCTGGAGGCCGGCCTCGCTCCAGGATGATGTGGTGGCTCCATCCCGAGGCCGTCTGGGGAGTCTGGGCCCAGGGGACTCTCTGCCCTCTTTCTTGGAAACTTACTGGTTTTCTTTCCCTCCGGTGACTTCCAGGATGACATGACAGACTCCCTGCGAGACTACACCAACCTGCCCGAGGCTGCCCCTTTGCTCACCATTCTGGACATGTCAGCCCGGGCCAAGTACGTGATGGACGTGGAGGAGATCACCCCTGCCATTGTGGAGGCCTTTGTGAATGACTTCCTAGCAGAAAAGCTCAAACCAGAGCCCATCTAGCCGCCCGCTTCCCGGATGTTATTTAAAACGCATTCTTCTCCCCGCCCTGCCCCGCCCTGCCCCCACCCTTGGACTTTTCCGGGATGTACCGAATCACACAGCCCAAGTGTCCAACCTCTCTGTGGTGCCTTGTTTTCTGCATTAACTCCTCAGCTAGCACCCTCGGGTGCGCATCCTCTCCAGCAGCAGAAGAACCTCCGTGTTTGGAGACTCTGCTTGGGATTCGCGGGGCTGGCAGAACCCGGCCCGAACCGGGACTGCAGCGTTCTCTTCGTCCCTAGCTCTTGGTGAGGTATTTGCCAGGGTGTTCTTCTGTCAAGTGGGCACCAAGGGACAGAGCATCGGTGCTCTGGCTCTGCCTTACGTGCCAGCACGTACGTGCAGAGCCCGAGGGTTCAGAGGCGCACAGGCGGTGGGTGGAGCAGGGAGAGGGTGGCAGCCGCGGAGGCCCCGTGCAGAGCTGCGGGCGAGGACGTCCTTTCCTAAGTGACTTGGTCTGTCTTGGCCTGAGGGAAAAACACCAGCTTGTCAGCCGGTTCTTGGGCAGGGGCTCTCCAGCCCTCAAAGGAAGTTTGTGTTCTTTTCTGGTGAGGAAGAGAGTAGCTATGGTAATGATTCACGTACTAATTGCTTACTTTGATGGAGCGCCTCCCATGTGATAAGAATGAGCTGCTCACTCCTTCCTTCTAGCTCTTTCTTCCTTGATCTTGACCTTCTCCCAGTTTCTACCTTCTCAGATGAACAGCCCTTACAATCTTGGAATGTTGTTACTAAGTTCTCCCCCTTGGACATCTTCCCAAGAAGACGCGGTGGTCCTGTGTTCCCGGAGGAGCACCGCTCACCAGCGCAGACCTGACTCAGCCTGGCTCTGGGCCTGGGGCCGCTGGAGCTCTGCTGAGGTGCCCTTGCCCACCCTTGGTTACCCCTGCATTCCCTTTTCTTCTCAAAGCAGAACTTAAAAGAGAGAAAAAAATTACCAGAAGCCTAGCTTTTTCCTAAGAACCTGCAGAAAGGGCTGTGCCCTGAGGTGGGAGTGCAGGCCAAAGACAAGTCAGCTAAGAGTAGGCCCTGGGTCCGCCCTGCCGGGCCCAGCTCAGCTCCTTGTTTGGGCTGAACTGACCACAGAAAGGAAGCTAACAGCTGTGCTCTTAGGATTTGGGATGGAAGGCTTTGCCTAGGGCCTCACAGGGTTTCAGCCTATCTCAGTCAGAAGTCAGGGCCTTTAAAATAATCTCAGGCCTCACCCCTGGCTCCACTCACAGCCAATCAAGACCATTTATTTGGAAAACCCAGCCCCCTCCAATTAGCTGTTGACATGTTGCTCCTTGCTGAGTGGGATTGTTGATTTGTAGTTCAGAGGTACAAATTTAGTTGGTAATTAGACTGTTACTGTTACCAGCCTGAAATGCAGTCACCTAGTAAGAAATAAAACAGGCATCTCTGGACGTTATCAACCACTTGGCCATTCCTGTCCTTCATAACAAAAAGCTTTTGGCTTGTGCTGTGCTCCATGGGGTGGGCAGTGGGGTGGGGGTGGGGGACACACAAGATCCTCTTGACTTTCACCGGATATTTGGCAGCTATGTTTCAGAATTTTTGAGAACCAAGCCCTAACGTGGTCATCTGTCGAATCCTCTGGAAGCCAGGATTCTCGTTTGGATTAGAGCGCCAGAGGCAGATGCCCCGCTGGAGCTCTGGCCGTCACCTCTCCGGGTTTGACTTGCTGTTGCAGGGGGTGGAGTCTCAGATTACAGACATCCTTGTGGACACGTGTTCATCCCCCCCGCTTCACGGGAACACGTGCTCAGAAGCCTGAGAAGGCCAGTTGGAGAAACACAAGGAGTCGAGCACGGGTCCTCCTGTGAAGAATGGGGCAGTAGTTGGAGACTCTCAAACCTAGCTCTGTCCTAGGGCTAGGGGCTGCTCTGGGAGCCCTGCCAGTGTCTCCCTGGGGGACGGGGGGGGTGTGGGGACGAGGGGAGGTCACCCTCACTTGGAGGATGGTCGGGATTTCTGTCTGTGCCCTGTACCATGACGGCCTTGGAGCAAAGGTGGTCTCTCTTAGCAACTACTTAACCTTCTGGGGCGAAAGAAACAAAGTCCAGTTGCGGCATCCTCCTTGCAAGTCACTGCAGCAGAAAAATTAGGTCATTTTTGATCCTTCTGCGGTCCATACAGGGCCGACTAAACTACTTGCCACTAATGTCAACTGGACCCTTGACACCAGAATTCCCCTTCTGGAGGGGGGTGTGGAGGTTAAGATCAATGGGAAGGTTTACCAAAAAGGTGCTTTTGGTTTATATGGTGGCGACTTTGGGGGAAAAATGCTGGGGGAGGATCACCTCACCAGTGAAAAATCCTGGTCTCTATAGTGCGAGAGATCTTAAAGGTTATTGATGCAGACGAAGTGGGTGGCATCTTAATTCCCACTAAGCAGCTCCAAAATATCTTAAAATTCTTGTCGCTAATCGGAAGCAGGTTAAAACACCAGCTGTGACATACTCAAGGTCTTCCACCAGCAGCAAGGGAAACCATGCCCTGCAGGTTGAGGCAGGATGGTGGCTGTAAAAATACCACCCTGGGGTTCCAGATCTGTGTTCACCACAATGACTTCAAGATCCGATTCTACCCATTTTCACAACAGAGATGAGATTTTTTTTTTTTTTAACCTGTCCCCAACAATAAAGATCTGCTTAAGAAAAAAAGTATGTGTGTGGGGTTGGCATGTACAGCGGGCAGGTGTAAAGGCCAGAGGGCGACTGAGAATCAGCCTCTTTTCCAGAAGTGAGGGGGCTGCCTGCTACCTCCGCCCCAAGTGTGTCCTCGCAATCAATGACTCGCTCATCCAAGCGCAGGGAGCCTGTTCTGCTTTTCTCGCATCAGCCAAGCTTCAAGTGGTAATTTTCAGCCAGACTGTGTTTTTTCCTGTTGCCTAATTAAAGCCACTGAAAAGCTGTTCTCTCCTCCTGCGGCCTTGTTCCAGGGCAGCAAACGGAATTCTGCAGTGATAGACATAGTAGAATGTGGTCCAGGAACGGAGCAGCTGGACCCAATGAGGTCATCGGAGGAGGAGGACTGCACACGCGTGTGCGTGTACATGTGGAGAGGCCCGCGGGCTTGGAGTGGCAGCCCTGGGAGGGGCCCGAGCGAGTAGCTGGTCCAGCCCCTCCAGTCACGCAAGCATTCTGTTCACTGTCGCCTTCCCCTCGGCCAGGCCCGCTTGCCCCCTGGGAGCAGGAGCTGAGCGCAGCGGCGGCGAGCAGTGTGGATCGTGGGAGGTCCAGCAGTGCCCCTGCAGCTTCTCTCCGGTGCTGCGGCATGAACCGAGGACAGCCCGGGCTCAGGATCTTCCATTTGCCCTGAAGCAGCTGTGTTCAGTCAGCACTCAAACCTAAGGCCCTCTTTGCTGACACCAACAGGGACAGGAGCGCCCACCACTTTCCTCCAAGCAGGCTGCTCAAGGGAAAATGCTTTGGGGACAAACGGCTGTTGTCTATTCGCCTCATTATTATTATTTTTTTTGCGGTACGCGGACCTCTCACTGTTGTGTCCTCTCCCGTTGCGGAGCACAGGCTCCGGACGCGCAGGCTCAGCGGCCATGGCTCACGGGCCCAGCCGCTCCGCAGCATGTGGGATCTTCCCGGACCGGGGCACGAACCCGCATCCCCTGCATCGGCAGGTGGACTCTCAACCACTGCGCCACCAGGGAAGCCCCTCGCCTCGTTATTGATTGTTCATTATTAGCAAGTGGTGCATGTGTGAAGGGTGGAATATTTTCCAGGAAACAAAAAGCTCGGATGTAGGAAAATCTTATATTGGCTCTACTCTATGGCCGTGATTTCTCCTTCTACAAGGGTAGATCTGACATCAGGACATTCTAGGTATGCCTAAGTGTGAAAGCACGAAGAGAAGTAAAGCTGCTGCATTTCTCAGCCTAAGTATGTCTCACCCTCTTGCCCTTCTGGAACACTTCCCGAGTCAGGAAATGTGTGACTAGATTTGGGTAGGACTTGTTCTGAGGGGCTGTAGGGTTTCCATGCAATAATGTGCCACCTCATGAAAGCCTCTGTCCCCAGTCCTGTAGGCCAGTGTGCAGCCCCAGGAAGGCAGCCAGTCTCAGGTCTGACTCCTGTGCGCTCTTGCCTCACACAAGTAAGTCACCCACATGGGCTACAAGTGGGATATGGGAGGAGGCAATGATTAGGACCCAGTCCCCGAAAACAGATATCCTTTGATATCAGAGAATATGAAGTCCCCAGCCAGTCAAGCCACTCTGCTGGTCTGGGGTCACAGAGGTGCAAGGGCGGCTGGGAGGCCAGACCCTGCTGCAGCCACGTCTCTCCCCAACCTTAGTTCTCTTCTTGCATTTTGAGGAAGGATCAGCTTTGGTGATGGTCTTCTCCAACTATGAGACCTTAGTTGAAAAAACTTGCTCTTCCCTACAAAACAGATGAGAAGAGCTGCTACCATGTGTGATGTATGCACATTTTCAGTACCTGGCCTTTGAGCAGTGGCCTGACTTCCTGAGGCTATGAGCGCCTGAAGCTGCTGCAAGGTAACGTGGGACCCTGGTTCAGGGACTGTCAGTCACCCACAGCAGCACATCTGGCTTCTAAGTTCTTTCTTTTGCGTGTTCACTGATGTAGAGGACGTGAGATCTTGGAGTTTAAAGGTGTCTACGTGAGTGTGTCCTTTAAAACACATTTTTCAGGTGGGCCAGTCAGTTCTGCTCCCACAGCGGGTGGAGGCGGCTTGGCCAAGAGGGGCCTACAGCACAGCCGTGGTTTTCAGCAGCAGTCGGGGAACCCTGGGCGTGGTGCTGATCCTGGAGTCTTCGTGTGGCGGAACAACAGAAGTGGAGCAGTGCAGCTTTTGGTGACGTCGGGTGTTGCTAATAACCCTGGGGCAGGTGGTAGAAGGCCCCAGTGGAAACCAGTCCCCCGAGGTCTGTTTATCCTCTGGGCCTTAATGACTGAGATTCTAACATGAGCCAGTAGCCATGGCTGGGGTGGGGGGGGGGAAGAAGACCTTTCTGCCTCCCCTGCCCTGAAACCCTAAACGGGGTGAGGCGGTGGGTTCTCAGTGTGAGTTCCAGGCACCTGGGGACATCAGCATTAGTCCAGAGCTGCTTTCCCAGAGGCTCCATTCAAGGGGAAAAGATGTGCTAGTTTTTTCTGAGGCAGCTACGTCCCACTTCTGTCCATTTCCTCCCTAGTTTTTGGTCCAATGTTCTGTACTTCAGATTCTGCCGAGAATGAATGACAACGTGGGTGGGTCTTCAACTTTAGCACCTCTGAGCACAAACAGCTTGCAAAAGGCCCACTGTGGTGAAGGGAGACTTTTGATTCCATCCTCTTTCACAAGTTATATCCAGGGAAAATCCCCACCCTTCCCTTCAGGGTTGGGAGTGGTTGAGGCGTGACTGCCCCCTTGTGGCAGAAATCACCACTACGGCCACATGCCACACAAAAGCAAGGGGCAGCTTGGCCAACCTTCTGAAGGCTTCTCTTTCAGCCAAGCAATGTGTTTTACTTGTCATATACTGCTCAGTTTTCATTCCTGTCTCCTGGGGAAATGGTGACATAAATATTGGCCTCAAAACTGAGAAGAATTCCAGATGGCTAATTTCCATCACTAGGCAAACAACTTCACCATTTGCTTCCACTGTAATCATTTTAAAGAAAGGAAAATTTGCCCTCCCCTCTACTAAGTTATACCCACAAATATACAAAAAGAACTCACAAGGCATGGCATGCAAGTCATGGACTATAAAGTGAATGGGATGTAAATGTCTTTTCCTTCTTACACCCAGGATGATAGAATGACTTGCTAGGTGTGCTCTTCTGCGATGCTTTGTTTTTCTGAACAAAGACAAGGTATAGGGTTTGTTGTTCTTTCACTGGTTTTTATTTTGCAATAAAAGTCAGTAGGAACAATAACCCAGGGACAAAAATTGCAGGAGGCCGGTTTTATGCTGAAAAGGCATGAGCCTCTTTTTATTTTTTTAAATATTTATTGGATTATAACTGCTTTACAATGGTGTGTTTGTTAGCTTCTGCGAGCCTCTTTTTAGCGACGTGTTTCTTTAGCACTTTTCCAAGGCGCTGGGAGACTGTCAATAGAGTGGTATCGTTCTCCGGTGTCCACCACCCCCAATTTCGCGTGCTGGTGTGATGGGCATTATAGCTGTGAAGCTGGCAGAGGGCCCCAGCCTTTGTGGGCTCAACACAGCATAAAGGCTGTGGGTTTTTCTACTTTTTAAAAGCTGATGGGGGATGGAGAGTCTCAAGAACATTCTGGGGGCCACTGTCACCCAACATCTGTGTGGGGCCCTGGGCAGCCCCAGACCAGAGTGGGACACCAGGGCAGCTTCTGGCCAGTCAGCCTGAGAGAACACAGCCAACCAAAGAGATTGTTCCTTTAAAAACCCCTCCCCTCAAACATAACAAAGCAATCCCACTGGCGCACCACTTGGGGCACGGTCATGTGTGACCTTTTGGTCTTACCAGGGAGCTGGGCAAGCCAAGGGAGGAGGGAGGGGTTCACGGTTCATCTTGGGCATGCTGCAACTCATTGGACCTCCCTGTGATGAGCAGCTGAAGGGCTCCTAAGGAACCCCAACCACGACAGGAGCCACTGTACGGAAGGGACGTGGTGACACTACACTGCTAGTGTCTTTGTCCTCAACTCCAACCATATTCGCTGTGGTGGTAAAAGCACTGCTTGAACTAGGTCCCATCCTCTAGTTCCCGCCATCTCACCTCACACACGCACAGTGACTTACACACACAGCGATTACCATCTGCTTTTGCCCTCGTGTCCCTGGCTACATCCCGCTGGCACTTGGTAAGTAAGGATCCAGCTTGCCCTGGTCCCGTGGGGGTTTGAGAGAGAGAAGAACAGCAGGGTCTTGCTGCAGAGTTGTGGGCTCAAGGGCCCCAAGCTCTCATCCTCAAAACCTCAGCCTCTCCCCTCACAGAAGCCTCTGTTCACACAGCCTCCAGGAACAGTGGCGTTTTCCTAACAGTTCTGTTTATGCAGGATGGGGGATTAATGTAAACAAGTCATTACATTTAACCAAAAGTGTTATACAAAGTAGGACTAACAGCAGGAAGCTAGTAAAAAGGGTACAGCTTTGCTGACAGATGCAGGATTAAGCCGAAGATTTAAGAACTGTTTCCTCCTTTTCTGAACCAAGTTCTCAAAAAGATATCTGCAGAGGTGCTAAGAAGGTGTAATACCACCTGATGAATTCAGCTCTTTCACCAGAAATGGGGGAAAAAATTGTGTCATACATAAACAGTGTTTAAGTCATGGCCTGAATTAACCATCACAGAGATTAACACAGCCAAGCCAAAAGAAGAGCCAGCTACTGAACGCCATCACCTGTAGCCCTCAGCTTCCTGGGTCATTAATCTCTTAGCAATATCCTCATCACTAGGCCAAAGATGAAAAGACAGGCATTGGGACCCACTGACCACACTGAAATAAAACTTTTTAATGTAATCTGCTGGTCTACACTTCACAGGGGTGAAGTCAATTTCCACTGACCAATGATCACAGGAGTGAGTGACCAAGGCCGGCCTCTAACCAGCGCTCCATGATTGCAGAGCACCCCCAGCTGTGGAGGGAGGGGTCCTCCCTACCCAAGGTGATGCCCTCAGCAACTTTCTGGGCACAAAGATGCTCCTTGGTGGACAGTTTTTAAAAACATACAGCCATGAGGAGCATTTACTTATGTTGTCTCTCTCTTACCCACACACACATGTACATATACACACATATATAAAAGTCAGTGGGAAGATGGAGATCTCAGGAGGAATTTTGGCCTTTGTTATTTTTGAGGCTAAGCAGAAAGTCAGGGAAGTTCTTATTTTTCCAATAACCACAGAGACAACCTAAAACTGAGGACTGGCTTCCACGTCCCCTCTCAGTGGTAACTCCCGTCCCTGCTCAAGTGTTCCGCCCTCACCCGCAGTTGTCTTCTCCCTTCAAAGAGCAGGATGCTCGCAGCCATGGCCGAGTTCAGGCTGTCCACACCAGGTACGATGGGGATCAGCAGCCTCCCACCCCCCGTGCTCTCAGCCAACTGCAGGGACTCCAGGCTCACGCCGCTGGTCTCCCCACCTATCACCACAGCTGCAGGTGCCTCTGTCCAGTCTGAGTCGTAACTCTGGACCTCAAGTTCAGGGAGCCAGCCTTTATTGGCTGTACTTTCTAGATTCTCTTCCTCCTCCTCATACTTGTGAAACTTTAGGGGTCGTCGGTCACATACCCAGCCGTAGTCACTGGCCTTATTAGACATCTGGGCCTGGGCCTGCATGTAAAGGCCACAGTTGTCAGCCACGTAGACGCGGGTGTCATTGGGCAGGTAGTTGGGCACTGCTTCCCAGGCCAGGTTGTTGATGATGGGCACTTGGAAATGTGCGCCCATACCTGCCCGCAGCACTTTGGGTTCCCAGGCATCCACACAGCCTAGAAAATAAAAGGATCCAATTAACATTACAAACCTTCCCAGACATGGGGACTTTGAAGTAAATCAGATTAATTCTGGATCAGGAGATAAAAAATGTCCTAGCGTGGCCTTCTTGTGGCTGAGACCTCTGCCTCCCCAGCTATGGCAGTGTCCAGCCAAAGGACTGGAGGATTCGTTCCTGCTAGTGCTGAAACAGATTTTATTCATCCCTTCAACATTTACCACACACAGGGAATTCCCTAGTGGTCCAATGGTTAGGACTCGGTGCTTCCACCCCCGGTCGGGGAACCAAGATCCCACAAGCCATGTGGTGAGGTCAAAAACAAAAAACAAAACAAACAAAAGAAACATTTACCACACACGTGCCAGACATTGGATGGGAGATGAGAGAGCCTTAAAGTCCCCAAACTCAAGGAGCTCATGATGGAGTGGGCAGTGGTGTCGGGACGACATTTCAGCAGGTGACTACACTACCAGTAATAACTGATATAAAAGAAGCATGAACAAGGTAACAGAAAACTCTCGTACAAAGCAGGGCTATCAGGAAAAACCACCCGAGAACACAACACTGAGCGGAATCTTGAAGGTTAGGAGGGTTTTGTCAGAATGACCAGGTCAGAGAACAAAGTTACAGAAGTGGGAAGAAAAACTAAGTAAGGTAATTGGGCCAATTACTGAGTTGGGGTGGGATGGGGGTGAGGTGGGAGATGAGACCGGAGGCAGGAAAGGACCAATTTAAAGGAGGCTGGGTATGCCAGACTGAGGAGTTTAGGATTTTATCCAGAAGACAATATAATAACCCTGAAGGATTTTAAGCAAAGTAGTGACAAAATCTGGTTTATGTTTTAGAAAGACCCATTTGGCTTCCATGTTGAATCTGGATCGGAGCAAGGAAGATGCTAGAAATGGGGAAATTAGACTGGAAGCAATTACAGTAATCCAGGGAGAATCAAGGCCACAGCCCTTTCTTCCATACACACTTCCTCTCCCTTCCGTGCAGTTGTGCTAAACCCAACCACCTCTATGCATCAGCAGACACTTGGCCTTTCCCACAGGTCAGGAGACAGCAGGACCAGGGCACCACATATCCGCTATCTTCCCTGACTTGTTAGCACGAGTCTCCTCATCATAAGTTATCTTAGAAGTTAGCCTGTCAAACTTCAGGACAGGTTAAGTAGGCAAACCAAGTTTATAAAGGAAAAAAAGACACGCAGAATGTACACTGTTCACATGGATCGATTCCCCAACCACAGGAACAAAGCATGGGAAGTGGGCTGTGTGCAAAGAGGTGGCAGGAGGGGCGGGCAGAAGAGAGGCCCAGACTGGAGGGGCGCCATCTAGTCTGACCCCTCCACCGGTGGGGAGCAAGGGACAAGGTGAGACTCCCCCTCATCCTGGTGTCCTCAGCACTGG
>NW_006780838.1:2629583-2644148 GCF_000442215.2 Lipotes vexillifer | reverse complement strand
TCCCTCCCTCTCACACACCATCCGCCAGCATCAATGTGGAAACCACACTGCCTGGATTATACAGGTGCATTCCCAGACCACACCTGCTCTCCGAGGTCTCAATAGTGAGGCAGGTGAGTGGGGTACTGATGATGTAACCCCGCACCTCACTCATCCCAGCAGACAGATGCATCCCAGCGAGGCCTGACTGGCAGGAGGAGCTATAGCAGGAGCAATTCAGGCAAGTCTCAGCAATGGGACTACTTCGGTTTACACCAAATGGTAGCTTGACTGTTTCTGATGAATGATCCTCTCCCTCCCCGCTCCCCCTGGCTTGTAATAGCCCTTTCAGGCATGTCCCAACTGTTAGGCAAGTCTGTTTGGAACCAAGGCTACTAATTCCCGTTTCTGACGAGAGGAGACAACCAAGCGTTCAAACCAGCATCTGTTTCTTCCCTGATTAATTTTAAGTTCTTTAATAACGTAGAAGGTGTCAAAATAACTTTAAAGATAATCAACGTGAATGAGTGTGCCAGGCACAGTGCTAAGTACTTGATATTCATCATCTCACTTAATCCTTAGAACAACCTTACCAGGTAGATTCTGTTATGCCCACTTTACAGATGAGGAAACTGACATTCAGAATACTGCTTACACATAGCTACCAAGGGACAAATCCAAGATTCAAATACATACATGTCTGCCCACAGAGCCAGCTCACTTACAAACAGCCACCTAATCCACCCAGTAACAGGTGCTCTTACCTTTGGTGAGTAACACTTTGCTGCAGCCTACGCCAGCAGCAGATCGCAGAATTGTCCCCAGGTTCCCAGGGTCGCGGAGCTTGTCACAAATCAACAATATGGGTAGTGTGTGGAGAAGCTGAGTCTCTGGGTATGTCATCTTAACGTGGTCAGGTTTGGCAAAAATCCCTAAAGAAACAAAAAATGTGGTTCATTTGTCTGATGTGGGCATGGGGAGTAATTTGACTTTTCATTTATTTATCATTCTTTGTGTATTCTTAATTACATACTAGGTGAAAACATTCTGATCGAGAAATTCAGTGCCCTCCTCTCCCTCATAACTGCTTTCAACCTTGGAGTGTATCCTTTCAGAACTTGTTCCATGCATCTCCCTACATGTATGTCCATCTATCCATATATAAGTGCTTTTTCTTTTACCTAAAAAAAAAAAAAAAAATCACACTCTATGAAATTATTCTGTAACCTAGTTATTCTTTTTTTCTTTTTGGGCCTCACTGCATGGCTTGTGGGATCTTAGTTCCTCGACCAGAGATCAAACCCGGGTCCTTACCAAGGACAACTATAGCTAATAAGAGCACAGTTACTTAGACTGAGTGGAGGACTTTAGTAGTCCAAGTCCCCACCCTATGGGAGAGTTCTGGGCACGGGGGCACAGATTCCTAGGATTTGCTGGGTTACAGAAACAAGAGACTGTCCCCAGAATTTCTGCCCCCAATTAATAGCTATACAGTGAGCCCACTACAGGGAATATGCACGCACAACTGGTATGAGAGGCCCTGGCCTAAACATTAGAATCTTGAAGAAAACGCCTTCCCTGCCCCAATTATCCCTTACTATTCAAGAGAAATCTCTACACTCACACATTCGATTCTCATATCTTGAATGTCAAAAAAGTATACTTTAGTCTTTCCATATTTAGAAAAAAGACTTTCTAAGTGCTAACAGACAGTCTATTAGAATCTTGAGTTGGATTCAATCAAATGAAGACAAGGTTTCCTGCTCAACAGGCTAAACCCGGCGATAAACTGCCGCTTACCGCTCAGACCTGCTTCTAGAATAAGGGGGTCAACAATATATAGGTATTACCACACTGGCAGAGGTTTTGTGGAAATAGAGGGTAAATCTTTTGGTAAACATTTTAATTTTTTTGTTTTTGGCTGTGCCTCGTGGCTTTCGGGATCTTAATTCCCCGACCAGGCATCGAACCTGGGCCCACAGCAGTGAAAGCACCGAGTCCTAACCATTGGACCACCAAGGAATTCCCAACATTTTCTAAATTTTTAATTGAACACTTAAGGTTGAAGAAGTGACCCCCCAAAAATAAGGTCTGAGGAAGACTGATTATTCCCTAGAGACTATAAAAAAAACCACAACACAAATGACAAAAAAATGGCTGAGTCTCCACTGAAGATACAAGATACACAGATTTGAGAACTGTAATTTTCTGGGTGTCTTAAGAAAAGGTTAGGCACAGTAATATTTTGAATTTGGTTTAAATAAAATTTGTTGCCCTGAGACAAATATGAACAAATAATCCCAAGTATCTACTTCTACAGACACACTGGATAACCACTGACCCATTATTCCTTGTGGTGTTACTAGGTCGGACCAATCCTTGATATCCTCAAATTTCACCTTAATGAGGCTAACATCTTTCAGCTTCTCAATGGGCAGCTCCTTTATGTATTCCAGACGGCTAAAGAAGAAAACTTTGGGCACAGCACCAGCCTTGAGAGCATCTGCAATCAGCCTACGACCTTCCAACAGGATCTTCCCTTGTTTTTCCCGAAATTGCCTGGACTTAACTACTGTCATCACACTGCTGTGGGTGGAAGCAAAAGACGGGTAATTACCAACGTCCTCGTTACGGAGACACATCTAGTTCTAACAGACATGAAGAGCTTCGCAGGGAAAGAAACGAACTGTTAGACACTTATCCTGCCCTCCGTGCATAATAAAACCCAGCGAGTTGTGCTTCAAGAAGTCCTCCAACGGGAGGAAAGAGGTCAAGGTCTCGTTGTGAAGGAAAAGAGAAACGAGAAAACTCGACAAGCCTCAGGAACACATCACCTCAGCCTTTTGTCTCCAGGGAAAGCCTTATCATAGCGAAGCCCCGACTCTTCCCAGGTGCTGGGGGTCTGGGATGGGGGCACCTGACGCGACTGCTTCAGTCGCTGCTCGCGGGGACTGGACTCTGCCGCCGCCTTCCGAGGCTGCTTCCCGGGACCGGGCTTCCGTTCCACGACCTGACCTGATGGAAACACCACTTTCACGGGGCTGCGCCGCAGCGCCCGGACCCAGCGCCGCGCATCGAGCTCCCAAGACCGCACCACCGGCAACAACGGTCGCGTGGCCCAACACGCGCGCTCCCCCAGCACCGCCATCTTCCCCTGCGCCGTGAGCTGCGTCACGAAGGCGCGCCGGCGGCGATCAGTGACGTCACTACCGCGCCGGCGTCCTCTGTGGGCGGCGCAGCGCTGTACGATTAACGGCTGGTCATGGCGAGTCGACGGTCTCTGCACTTCGTGTTCAAAGTGGGAAACCGCTTCCAGACAGCGTGTTTCTATCGTGATGTCCTGGGAATGAAGGTGGAGACGGGGCGGAGAGGGGTTGGCGCGCGAGGGGGTCGCGGGAGGCTGAGCCCCACATGGCCGAGGGAGGGGAGAAAAGGGTGTGATGTGGATTTCACCGGGAACCCGGGTGTCCGACCTTAGCCCCTAGACTTCCCATTAGCTCTGTGGTTTTCAACTTCAGGAAGAGTCGTGAGTCGTGGCTTGGGTTAGATGGACTTTGAAAGGGGGTCACACTTACTAGTCGCCGATTGTGTGCCCACACATGTCCTTTCATTTAAGTTTATTCACGAATGTTTATTCCTGCCCTTGTGGGAAAGGCAGTAAATAAAAAGTTATATATAATACTCCTCCGGTGAACAAAGACTCTCTTCTGGTTTGGAGCCTTTCGGCTTAGATATCAGCATTAGTCAGAGTTCTGCTTCTCTTGTTGCTGGTTTGAATGGTCTCTTGGATATTCAGCCTCCGGGTGAGTGCTCCAATTCTTCTCTCCATAGTCCAGATCTAAGTGTCCTCGTCTCCAACACCTGGAAGTGGCCTCTCTCCAGCTCTGAGCGGCTGTGATTCTGCAGAGATCACTTGGGTGGCAAGCGCTGGTGGAAGCTATTGGGGAGCTTCCTGATAAGCAGGGACTTTAGATGCTGTCAACTGAAACAAAAATGCACAACCTAAAATTTTCGAGTTAAGTTCTTTTTGGGAACCTTACTGAGGACTATAGCCTGGAAGACAGCCTCTCAGATAGCTCTGAGGAACTGCCCCGAAGAGGCAAGGCGGAGCTAGAATATATATGAGTTTTTTTCGGGGGGGGGGGGAACAAAACCACGTAGTTGAACATCAAAAGATTACTGCTAATCACAGAAACAGACATCTCAAGTTAATGCTTCTTTCTTTTTTTTTTTGACTTGGGATTTTAAAAAATAAATTTGTTTGTTTATTTTTGGCTGCGTTGGGTCTTCGTTGCTAAGCACGGGCTTTCTCTAGTTGCGGCCAGTGGGGGCTACTCTTCACTGCAGTGCGCGGGCTTCTCATGGCGGTGGCTTGTCTTGTTGTGGAGCATGGGCTCTAGGCACGTGGACTTCAGTAGTTGTGGCTCGGGGGCTCTAGAGTGCAGGCTCAGTAGTTGTGGCGCATGGGCTAAGTTGCTCCACGGCACGTGGGATCTTCCCGGACCAGGAAGTGGTCCCCTGCATTGGCAGGCGGATTCTTAACGACTGCACCACCAGGGAAGTCCCAGAAGATGGGTTCTGGATTCATTGAAATTATTCCTTAGATATGCATCTTAAATATCTAGGGCCAGCATCCAAAGCATGGAATGCTTCTTGTTTTTCTCCATCCTGAATTCCCTTCAAGGTGCACTGTTGGTGGGCCACTGCAGTAGCTGATGCCCTGGTCCTTGTAGAAATGGAGTTGGAGGCGACATTCTTCGTTTACAGTGTGCAAGAGTGCGATTTAATGTAGAGACACCGCAGGAGACATGGAGTGCAAAGGGAGTTACCTGAATTCATCAGTCATTTAAAAAACATCACCCGCTTCATGGTTCTGTGTTGGGCTTTGGTGACAAAGATGAAAATAACCCTGGTATCTGTCCTCAATTAAATCTCCTGGCTTGGAATGGGGGTGGGAATTGTACATTGCTGATGGTAACGGTACTTGAAATTTGATGATAGAAAACCACAGAGCTCTCTCTTAATGTGTTTCCTCATTGATATAAGGGTGGTTGTAAAGATTAAACGCATTATTATATGTGTAGTATTTGACACATGGTATGTATTATGTAAGTGTTAGCTACCATTATTATAAAAGTACAACAGTAGGAGAGCTTTAACTCTAACCTGGTCCTCAGGAAATAATTCATGGAGACCTTGTACTTGAGGTGACCTCTAAAGATAGGTGGGATATCCATAGACCTAGATTAGAGGGAGGAGTATACTAGAAAAACTGAACAGCCAATGCAAAGTTAAGATATGTTTGGGAAGCACCACTAGTTTTATGTGCCTTTAGTTTTGGGGGGTTTTTTGTTGTTGTTGGCTGCTCCACACGGCTTATGGGATCTTAGTTCCCTGACCAGGAATCGAACCCCAGCCCTGGCAGTGAGAGCATGGGGTCCTAACCACTGGACTGCCAGGGAAGTCCCTGATAGTATCTTGAATAGTATGCTAAGGAACTTGGATTTGATGTCATAAAAAGTGGGGAGCTCTCTTACATTTTAGAACAGGGCAGTGGTGTGGTCAGAGCTGTGCTTTAGGGACTTAATTTTATGGTGGTATTAAGGAAAGAGATCACTAAGATGATTTCTAATAAATAGTCTGTGAGAGATGTGATGGGAGCTTGAACTGGAGCAGTAGCTGTGGGACTCAAAAAGGAAAACAGAAACTGACACATTGAGAGCCTACTGTGTAGTAGGTTCTGTGTCAAATGCTTTAATGAATTATCTATTTTCACAACATATTAGGAGACTCAGATCCTAATATGTTGTTCTCAGAGTTACACAGCTACTAAGTGAAGGCCACACTTTTTTCACTACCCAGTGCTGCTTCCCGATCTAAATGTAATAGATTTTACAACTTTGGTTGGTTGCCTGGCCCTTGGTATCAAGCCGATCTTTCTTACCTCTACTACTTCCAGCCTGGGAAAGGTATACAGCTCGTTATCTTCTGTTTGTTTTACACAGAAAGCTTACAAATAATAATGTCTGTGTTTTGACATTTCAGTTTGTGCTAAATGTGCTGTGTGTACTACTAGGACAACTTTGCCATTAATTCTCATTCCCTTACCAGATTCTTCGGCATGAGGAATTTGAGGAAGGCTGCAAAGCTGCCTGTAATGGGTATGACCCCTTGTTTCTTAAAATCTTCTTTAGTCTCTGAATACCCCTGAAGAACAGAAAGCAGTTTCTCAAAGCGAGTAGAAGGCAGTAGAATAAATTAAGGAGGCAATAAATTAGGGAGGCAGCTTCAGGGTCACAAATAAGTATATGCTGTGGATGAAGCAGTGTCTTACGGAGTATCTCTTAAGCTTAGTAACCGTGGCAAGCTGAGAAATTCCAAGGCCTGATGGGAATTGCATGCTTGACAAGTAGGCAAAAAACGAGTTAAGGTCAGGTGGGACGACTGTCCCTATAGGATTCAGCTCCCTACTTTAAAGAAAAGGTAAACGAATCTTTCCCTCAAGTAAGTGCCAGACAAATGGTCTTTTGAGCCTTCGGTGATGGGGCCCATGAGCGCTGTGCACAGCTGCTCTTAGCACCAGCTGAGGTCATCTCATCCTTATGGGTACTTGGAGGACGAGAAGGGACTGCCCACCTCTTTGTCCCAATAGTTCTTTGGGGGCAGCCTGAAGCAGGTTTTGTCTGTGGTCACTGGGTTCATTTTTTTTCATTTTTCTAGGCCTTATGATGGAAAATGGAGTAAAACAATGGTGGGATTTGGACCTGAGGATGATCATTTTGTTGCAGAACTGACTTATAATTACGGCATTGGCAGCTACAAGCTTGGCAATGACTTCATGGTAAATATCATTTTGTTCTAGCAGATTTTTGGCTGTACCTTTTAGAGAGGTCACTGATACGGCTGTAGATAACGATGACTACTGATTGATGGCTTTGGGGTGCAGTTTAGTGATTAGTTTTTTGATATTTTCTATTTAAAAAAGAACAAAACCAAGAAACCTGCTTGGGCCCCTGTCTCCAAGCTGGCTCAGGATGAAATGTGTTCTCCCACCATTTAAGAATCAAGCTCAAGACTTAGAGACAGGTTTGAAGGAGACAAGACTCCCCTGAGGGAATGACTGAATCTCGGGAGGTGGAAGGGCCAGAGTCAGTGGTTCATCAGGTCCTCATCACCATCCAGGGAAATATTTTCTCTCTAGTGGACAGTTGTGATTGGGGTGAGCGATTGCAGTCAGTCCTAGTCAGAGAAAAATCTGAGAAGGTTTTTAAGGATAGAAAGAAGGTATCATTGCATGCACTGCATTCATTAATGCATTCAAGAATTCAAGTTATTGTGCACCTGTTATAGTAATAGTATCTGTCATTTGCTGAGCAGTTACTGTGTGCGAGAGGGAATGTCACTGGGCCCAAATACATAGCAAGAGAGGAGTAACTGATTCTTCCCCAGAATCTACTGAGCAACTCTACCTCATGCTAGATGTTATTTTGCTCATTTGATCTCGCTATTCCTGTTAACTCATGTTAAAATAATGGTACCTAGATGGAAGTTTGTAGGACCAGATATATATAAAAGTGTTTTGTAAATGGAAAGGACTGCTCAGATATAACATATTAATAAATTTCTCTTTCTCACTCTCCATGCCTCTCACTAATTTATTCATTTAACAGATATTTATTGTGACTTGCTCTATGCCATGTACCTTGTTAGGTCCTGGGGATACCATTTAGAGCATGTTCCCTGGCCTAAGCAGTTTCCTGTCTGATGGGGGAAACAGGTAAAGAGACAACGAGAATACCGTGTGATAAGTTCTAAGATAGGGATAAGAACAGGGGAATGTGGGAACACACAGGAGGAATTTCCAGCCTATGCTCAGACAGATGAGAGTTCAGGGACGGCTTCCCAGAAGTGACGTCTGAGCAGGGTGAGGGGGGCAGGGTGGGAGGGTGAGATGGTTGTCCTCAGCATGTGCACAGGCCTGGAGGTGAGAGGGAGCGTGATGCTCAGAGACCTGTGAGTGACTCACTCTGGCTGGAGCTTAGTGTGTGAAGAAGGGAGTGGGTAGAGTTGAGGCTGGAGGAGCGAGCAGGGGCCACATCATATATCAGGACGTTCAGCCTTTATTCTGAAAGCAGAGTGGAGCCGCTTTTAAGCAGGGGAATGATGCAGTATTTGCCATGTACAAGAATCCGTGGCTAGAGCAGGGAGGTTGGGTTGGCAGGGAGCAGGACTGGAAGTGAGGCCACCAGCACACAGGATACACAGCAACCTGCAGTTCCGTAACTAACAAACGTGGCAGTAGTGGGGGAGGGAGGGAGAGGATGGATTTGAGAGATGTCAGAGGTAGAGTTCATAGAATTTGGTGATTGAGTGTATATGAGGGTCTCTGTGTTTCTCCTTATCTTTCTTTTCTTTACTCTCCAAATTTAAATCAGGGAGAAAAAAAAAGAGCAAAACCATCTTGGTGCCATAAACATTTAATCGGCTCAGGTCAAATGTTGATCAGTGGGCCTGCAGGTACTAGAAGCCATGTAGGTGGAGAACAGCTTGGTGGCTCCACTGTGGGTCTTCCCAGGAGACTTTGGTAGTAAGAGAGCCCTGATGAAAGGTTCCTTCTGTGCTGCTCCTCAGTTCATGGAACACAAAGAAAAACAGGTTAAATAGAACTTCCATATGTATAAAGAACCCCTGTATAGTGAAAAGAAGAGGAAGTCTCTTAAACATTGAAAAAGATGTTCAACTTCCGAGCTGCCATTTGTCACCTATCAGATTGGCAAAAATCAAAAGGTGTGATAACACACTGTGAGGAAGGATGTGGGAAAACTGTCACACTCGTGCATTGCTAATAAGAGTGTGAAGTGGTGCAGCCTCAAGTTTGGCAGTATCAAAATAATTAGCGCCTTTACCCTTTGACCTTGCAGTTTCACTTCTAGGAGTTTAGTTTATGTATATGTTAACAAATATGTGAAATGACCTATGTACTAAATTATTTATTATTGAGTGCCTGCTATGTGCCAGGCACTGTTCCACGAACTTTGGATAAGTGGTGAACAAAACAGAATACTGTGCCTGGTAGGGGAGGGGGCCCAGGGCCTGACAGACAACAAATAATAAATTTCAGTGGGGCTTCCCTGGTGGCGCAGTGGTTGGGAGTCTGCCTGCCGATGCAGGGGACACGGGTTCGTGCCCCGGTCTGGGAGGATCCCACGTGCCGTGGAGTGGCTGGGCCCGTGAGCCATGGCCGCTGAGCCTGTGCTCTGCAACGGGAGAGGCCACAACAGTGAGAGGCCTGCATACCGCAAAAAAAATAAATAATAATAAATAAAAAAATAAATTTCAATGAATGAATAAATAAATAATATAATATAATGTAATATATGTTATTGAATATTTTAAAGGTGATTATTGTAATGGGGTAAGAACAGAGCAGGATAAGGGGGGTTGGGAGTATGGGGCAAATGACCAGTTTTATTTATTTATTTATTTTGCGCCACCAGGGAAGCCCCCAGTTTTAATTTTAAGTGGGGCGTTGAGAGCAGGTTTCCGAGAGGAGGTGACATCTGAGCAAAGTCTTGGAGATAAGGGAGTTAGCCGTGTGGATATCTCGGGGAAGAGCATTTCAGCTAGGAAACAGCCAGTGCAAAAGCCCTCAGCGCCTGGCACGTTTTAGAAAACGTGAGGAGGCCAGCATGGCTCGAATAGAGCCAGGGGAGACAGGGAGGAGAGGGGCTCAGAAATGACGTGGGTCAGATTGTCTTGGCCCTTTCAGGCCATCGTAAGCCATCCCTGAGCGAAATGAAGAGCCATCAAGGGTTTTAAGCAGAGGAACAACAGCATGGGGTTGCCGTCTTGAGAATAGACTGTAGGGTGGGTTTCAGAAAGTTTACTCCGGCTGCAGAGTGGGTGATGGATTGATAAGACTGGAGGCAGAGAGAGGCTGATCTGCAGTCCAGGCTAGAAACGAGGCCGGGCATATCGGGAGGCATAGTGTGCATTCTTAGGCATTTTGATTAATTTAAATAAAGGATGCCTCGATAGTTGGTTTATGTATTTTGGTTTAAAAAGCAAAATTAAAAAGAGAACATTTTAAATGAGTAGCTGGCGAGCCAAGGGTAAGATCAAGACTTCTCTGACCAGATCTCGAAAGTGAGGAGAGATTATCTTTGGTATTAAATGAATCAACTTTCTCCGGCATTTGTGTTTCTGTCCTACAATTCACAAAGTTTGGAATCTTTATGGGAGAAAAATGTCCAAAACCTACTTCAGAATTACTAGCAGAAAATTTTGAATGCCAATTAAATCTTAGGTGATTTGATGTAAAAGCAGTGGGGTTTTGCTTCATTATCTTCTATAAAAGATCTGTTGTGATTACGCACTTGGGTGATACTGTTGTTTGCCATAGGGTATCACGCTCGCTTCTAGCCAGGCTGTCAGCAACGCCAGGAAGCTGGAGTGGCCACTCAGTGAAGTGGCAGAAGGTGTTTTTGAAACCAAAGCCCCAGAAGGATATAAGTTCTATTTGCAGAACCGCAGTCCACCTCAGTCAGGTAATTATCCCCACACTGACAAAAGCCCTCTGTCTAAAGGCTTCTGATGGAACGAGAGAGGGAGCTCGATTTCTATCTCCTGTGGAGTCTTTCTATATTGACATGACACATCTTTCCCAAGCCAGTGTTGTTATTTGTCCTCTAAGAAATTATATTCTCATATCAGAATTTGAGTGCATCACTGTAGGGGTTCTGGACTGGTTCTATCTATTCTACTGGTAATGTATCTGTTTAGGATACTTTCAGCTGCAGATATTAGGTACCCAACTGTAGCTTGAACGGTAAGAAAATGTTTTAGTTCACAGAGCAGGCATTCTCTGGGTAGGAAAGACTTCAGGGTTAGTTGATTCAGCAGCTCAGCAATGGCATCAAGAACCCAAATCTTCTCTCTCTGCATCCTCTTGTCCTCAACGGTCTGCTTCTCCCCCTCAGGGTTGTAGGGTGGCTGCCAGTAGCAGTTGGGGCTACCTGCCTCCACATTCTCATCTGGTAGGAGGAAGAGAAACTGACTTCCTGTGGCTCTTTTTTAAGAGCACAGCAAAACTTTCCTAGAATCTTCCAGCAACTTCCTGGTCAGAATTGATTCCCATGCCTCCTCCTGAACCAGTCGCTGGCAGGCAAGAGAAATAGGATTATCCTTAGACCAGTTAGTCGTATCCTGCAGCTAAGGTCAGTTTCCCAGACTACAGTGCCGGCTCTTGGTCAGTGTGGGTGAATGAAGTGAGGAGCCCACCGCCCTGACCGCCGCAGCGAGTGGGAGAGAAACTGTATGACATTTCACATACGAGGCATCCTTGTCACACATGTATTTAATTCCTGCAAATTCTGCTACTTGCTCTGCCAAGAGAAAAACAAAAGCAAGAAAAAGGAAAAAAAAATACTGGTGAATAGCAAGGGCACTTCTGCCTGTCATTCAGTCAGTGAACACAGGCCCCTAAGTGGACCTGAGGTGAAGACATTCTCTTTCCCCGCTGGTCTGCCTCAAGTCCCCGAGGCCCCTCATACTGAGCCTGACAGTTGTGTTTATTGCTACTTGCTTTTCTTTCTTTTTTTAAAATATTTATTTATTTATTATTTATTTGGCTGCGTTGGGTCTTAGTTGCGGCACGCAGGCTTCTCCCTACTTGTGGCGCGTGGGCTGTAGGGCGCGGCGGGCTCTGTAGTTGCCCCGCAGCAAGTGGGATCTTAGTTCCTTGGCCAGGGATCGAACCCTCATCCCCTGCATTGGAAGGCAGTAGCGAAGTCCCTACTGCTACTTGCTTTTCATCTGGAGCTCAGCAAAAGAAAAAGCGATGTTGAAGTGTGGGAGGTTAGGCTGGTACTGTGGGACGTACTGAGAGATGGTATTTTTGAACTTCACTGGTAATGTAAGGGATTTCTATGAGTATTTTTATTGATAGGTGATAAGTGTTTTATATACTAACTTTGAAACTTAACTCCTACCACTCATTCCATTATACATTTTTTCCCTAGTCTTAATGTTGTTTCAGTACATAAAATAATGCAGGGCCTCACAATCTTAAGGTTTTTTTTTTTCTTCTTTGCTTTCTAGATTTGGTTTTTATATTCCAAAGATATCAATTTAGGGTATTGACATTAAAATTCAAATATTTTCTAATGACATCATCTTTTTTTTTTAAATATCTTTATTGGGGTATAATTGCTTTACAATGGTGTGTTAGTTCCTGCTCTATAACAAATAATGACATCATCTTGATTACCTCCAAGTAACTTGAAAAGTTTTCCATAGAATCTTTTTTTTTTTTTTTTTTGCGTTACGCGGGCCTCTCACTGTTGTGGCCTCTCCCGTTGTGGAACACAGGCTCCGGGTGCGCAGGCCCAGCGGCCATGGCTCACCGGCCCAGCCGCTCCACAGCACGTGGGATCTTCCCGGACCGGGGCATGAACCCACCCCCGTCCCCTGCATCGGTAGGCGGACTCTCAACCACTGTGCCACCAGGGAAGCCCTGGTCACTATTTGTTTTTTGAATTTTATTTTATTTATTTTTTATACAGCAGGTTCTTTTTAGTTATCCATTTTATACATATTAGTGTATATATGTCAATCCCAATCTCCCAATTCATGACACCACCACCACCTCTCGCCACTTTCCCCCCTTGGAGTCCATACGTTTGTTCTCTACGTCTGTGTCTCAATTTCTGCCCTGCAAACCAGTACCATTTTTCTAGGTTCCACATATATGCGTTAATAAACGGTATTTGTTTTTCTCTTTCTGACTTACTTCACTCTGTATGACAGTCGCTAGATTCATCATAAGATGTTTTTGTTCTTTGGAATGATAATACCTTTGGGGCATTAATTTCTGGTTGGTGATATAGTCAAATCAGTCTAGCCTGGTGTCCATACTTCTTTGAATCAATCACTCCTGTGTAGTTTCACCCACTATGACTGTTCCTGCCCCTACCTCCCTTCAGGGTCTGAATCACCTGGAATTTGTCGATTTCTCAGTGAATGGGGAAAACTAAAACAGTCTGCCAGGTAGAGGCACCTGTGAGAAACACCTTGCTTTAGCCATGGTATTGCTTGTCTAGCAAACGGGACTAAGGCAGTGAAAACTGAAGGAAAATGCACTGAATTTATCCTAGTCAGATACAGACTTGGAACAGCTCTTCAAAAAGTCACTTTACAAACTCCTTAAAGAAAAATTTTAGTATAATATCTAAAAAGACTATCCAAAAAGACTTTTAAGAAACTCCTCAAACAACTTATGTCTCAGAAGCTGGAGTTTCTTCATATGCTTCAACTAAACAATATATTGCAACAGACTGGATACAGAAGCAGATGTAAGAATCCAGCTATCTTCTACTAATCCAGACCTTAAAGAGATTCACAAAAACGTAAAACGGTGCTGTTCTTGTCATTGCTTGTTTTGGAAAACACAAGTTATTTTTCACACAAAAAATGTAATATTCTTATTATTTTTAAATGAATTAATATGTAAATTAAAAAGTCACTTTACAATATAAAAGTTTCCAATAATGATAAGTGTTTTAATATAACTTTTATTCTTTTTACAAAAAAATAGATTTTTTTTCCCCTAGACACACAGATATGCAAAAATAAGGAAGAAGAAAGCAGATAACCACTGTTAACATTTTACTTATTTATTTGGTTGCACTGGGTCTTAGTTGCAGCATGCATGTGGGATCTGGTTCCCTGACCAGGGATTGAACCCGGGCCCCCTGCATTGGGAGCATAGAGTCTTATCCACTGCACCACCAGGGTAGTCCCTGTTAACATTTTAGAGTATATCTTTCCAATCTTTTATCAAAAGAAATAAATATATAATTAAATATATGTGGGATTCTATTGTGTGACATTGTAGGAAGAGAAACAGTTGTCTGTTGTTAGATAGTCATGTTGTCTCTGGTGTTTCATTGTTATGAGCAACACTGTGATGAATGTCTTTGTGACAAAAGGCCTTCATACATCCACAGTCACTTCTTTAATTGCTGAAAATGGGATTGCTCTTTCAAAAGCAGTGGACGGTTTTTAGATACATTTTGTCAAGTTGTTGCTCAGAAACGTACTAATTTACACTCTGCCATTATTACATGATTGTGGGTTTTTCCCCCTGTACTATAACAGTTAACGCTGAACTTTTAAAATTATTTGCTAATTAGATAGCAAAATGTTTTATTTGAATTCTATTTATTTATTTATTTTTGGCGTGTTGGGTCTTCGTTTCTGTGCGAGGGCTTTCTCTAGTTGCGGCGAGCGGGGGCTACTCTTCATTGCGGTGCGCAGGCTTCTCATTGTGGTGGCTTCTCTTGTTGCGGAGCACGGGCTTTAGGCATGCAGGCTTCAGTAGTTGTGGCACGTAGGCTCAGTAGTTGTGGTGCACGGGCTTAGTTGCTCCGCGGAAGCCAGTTATCTTAATGCCATTTATCTTTATTGAATAATCTGCCCTTTCACACTGACTTAAAATCTCTTTCTTATAAACTAAATTCTTATATATACTTGAGCCTGTTTGGGTCCTTCTGTTCCATTACTTTGCACTGCCCTGTTCATTCCTGC
>NW_006780838.1:2585429-2629573 GCF_000442215.2 Lipotes vexillifer | reverse complement strand
TTCCTGCTGTTTCGTTACCCTACAGATCCTGTATTAAAAGTAACTCTAGCAGTGTCTGATCTTCAGAAGTCCTTGAACTACTGGTCTAATCTACTGGGAATGAAAATTTATGAAAAAGATGAAAAGAAGCAGAGGGCTTTGCTGGGCTATGCTGATAACCAGGTGAGCAATCTTGGAGAGAAATAATCTGTTACTATGAGTTTGGCTTATAAATGAAGTTAACGTGAAGGTTATTCTCATAGTTTCTTCATAGTAATTCAATATTTAGGACAGAAAGAAGAAAATTAAAATTGCCAGTAAGCTCACCACCCAGATATTACCTTTGTTTATATTTGGGGAATGTGTCCTTTCAGGAGTGGATTTGCTGAGTCAGAAGAGATGTAGGCAAGATTTAATGCTGTAATGATAATCTTTTTTTTTTTTTTTCTCTTAATAACTTAGCATTTGAGCATGATTTAGTGCTTTTACTTTGAGCCAGAAGGTCTACTCCTAGGAATTTATTTTACAAACATACTTATCCTACATGTGCACAAAGAAGTATGTACAAGGTTATCTGCTGCGGCATTGTTTGTAATAGCAAAATGTAAGAAATAACCTAAATGCCCTGTGGATTTAAGCAATAGTTCAACCATTTATGGTTCATCCATAGAATGGATTAGTAAGCAGCCATCAAAAAGAATGAGGCGAGTCTCTACGTGCTGAGATGGTAACATTAACTGGAGAAAAACAAGGGACAGAATAGTGCATAAATTATGCTACCATTTGTGTAAAAAAAAAAGGATATATGCCTGTGGATGCCTGCTGACTGGTTGCCTCTGGGGTGAGAGTAAGAGGGAGACTGAGAATTTACTTTATTCCTTTAGCCCTGTTTGAATTTTTTTCTTTTACCACGTAACCTGTTCTGAAAAATAAACCGCTTTCTCATGTCTTTTCAGTGTAAGCTGGAGCTACAGGGCATCCAAGGGGCAGTTGATCATGCAACAGCTTTTGGACGAATTGCCTTTTCTTGCCCCCAGAAAGAGGTAATGTTTGGTACCAGGTCTTTTGTTTAAACTCTGTGACTAGCTAGTTCAAACAGCTAGGAAACTTGACCCTCCCTTCTCTAGGTTCATGTTGATGTGGCTTTGATATCAAGTTCAACAGTTGTCTCAAGAGTAGCTGAGATATAAAATCAAACAAGTGGCGCCAGAGTTTTCTGGTTGATCTGAGATTCCTCTGGGGCTTTCGAGGACCACAGCCCAAGAGTGGTGTGGGACCCCTTGCTCACTTTGCTTTTTTGTTTTCCTCAAGTTGTCAGACTTAGAAGATTTGATGAAAAGGGAAAACCAGAAGATTCTGACTCCCCTGGTGAGTCTGGACACTCCAGGGAAAGCAACAGTGCAAGTTATCATTTTGGCCGACCCTGTAAGTATTACCTAGGAACAGGACAGGCTGCACCACGGCTTTCTTCTGAGGTGTCTTTTTGCCAAATTTCTTTTCTCTCTTTTGGTGTAGGATGGACATGAAATTTGCTTTGTGGGGGATGAAGCATTTCGAGAACTCTCTAAGATGGATCCAGAGGGAAGCAAATTATTGGATGACGTGAGTCTCTTTTCTAAATTTATCTCACCTTCAGCTCAAGGGGGTGCTGTTAAGTGTGTATGAAGAAGGACCCAAGCATCAGGAGCCAGTTCTTACTTTCAGAACCGTGTCCTTTTGAGGTGACTTTTGAGCCAGAGGCTTGTGTCAACTTCATTGCCACCTATGTGACTCTTATCTGGGTGCAGTATGTGTGCCTTCCCTCCACCTCGGGCTGCCTTGGAGAACCACTGCTGCTAAATACATCACTGTTCTGCTCGGTGATTGGAAGTGCCCCGACGCCACCCCCTCTCACTGCCTTAGACCCTTGGTCATCTCTTCTCCACTCTACAGCATCGTTCTCTTCCTTCCTAGCAAATTGTTCTCATAAGCATACAAACTAACTCTAGTATCTTCTAAAAATCTTTTATTTACCCCATATTCCTTCTCCAGATTTGTTTTAAAAATCCCCCTACACGCCATTTCTACTTCTTACCTCCCATTCACACTTCATTCTGTTCCGCATTGGCTCCTGTCACACAGTGAGACGCTCGCATTGACGTCATCGGTGACCTCCTCTTGCCAAATCCAGTGACTGTTTTTCTAGCCTCATCAAACACGATCTTTTAGCACCATGCAGTGTTGTACCCCAGCTTCTAGCACATACCTTATATGTAGCTGGAACTCAGTGAATACTCTGCTGCTGCTGCTGAAAGGAATGAATCAGTCTGTCCTGGTTCTGTCGCTTAGGATCTATGTGACTGACCTTAAGAAATTTACTTCAAGTCTCTAAACTGTAGTTTTTTATCCAAAAATTTGAGGAAATAAGATTATCCACCTCATAGGATTGTTGTGTTGTTTATAGAGCTTGGCAAACTGCTGACATAATAACGGACGCTCAATTGTTGTTCATTAAAGCTGGAAATGTACAAAAAATATAGCATTTACAGATTTTACCATAAAGGAAAATAGAATCTCAGGCAACCTCTTAGTTGACAAATTGGCTAGATTGTTCTTCTTGCTCTTTCATATCACTGACCAACTTCCTCCTCTTTTTTTAAAAAAAAATATTTATTTATTTATTTACTTATTTATTTGGTTGTGCGGGTCTTAGTTGCAGCAGGCGATATCCTTAGTTGTGGCTCACAGGCTCCTTAGTTGCACTGTGGCCTGTGGGCTGCTTAGTTGCAGTACGCAGGCTCCTTAGTTGTGGCATGCGTGTGGGATCTAGTTCTCTGACCAGGAATCGAACCCGGGCCCCCTGCATTGGGAGCGTGGAGTCTTATCCACTGCGTCACCAGGGAAGTCCCCAACTTCCTCCTCTTTTGAGCTCTCTTCTCCCTTGATGTTGGGGATCCTGCCATCTTCCTATATCTCTCTGACAGCTTCCCCTCAGCCATAGGCACCTTTTTCTATGACTGATCCCGAAATGATTTTGCCCACGGTCCCACTTTGGCTGTCTTTTACTCTCTCATTATACATTCTTTCTCTTCTGAGTAGAAGTTTTCTGTTACTCTGGTCATCTCTGCACAGTGCTTCAGCCATCATCCATTCTCAACTTCCTAACTTCTAGTTCCCACTCCCCACTAAGCTCTAAATGAGCATTTTTCATTGTTGTTACTGAGGTAAAATATACATAGAATTTAAGTGTACAGAAATTTTAGTGTCCACTTTGATGAGTTTTGACAGTTACATATACTCGTATAACCACTACTCAAAATATAGAGTATTTTCATTGTTATAGAAAGTTCTGTTGTGCCCATTTCTGGTTCCCAACCCCTCCTCCCAGCAGCAACTACTGTTCTGAATTCTGTCATATGAATTTTGTCTGTCCTTGGACTTCATATAAATGGAATGGCTTCTTTCAGTCAACGTAACATTTTTGAGATTCCTCAGTGTAATTGTACATGCCAGAACTCTTTTTTCTTTGCTGAGTGGTATTCAGTTTTATGAATATAACAGTTTGCTTATCCATTCTTCCAATGGTGGACACTGAAGTTTTTTCCAGATTTTTATCTATTTAAGGAAGACTGCTCTGAACATTCTCATGTAACTCTTCTTGTGGACATGTGTTTCATTTCTCTTGGGTAAATACCTGGGAGGGGAATTGCTTTTACTTTCTAAGAAACTGCCAAACAGTTGTCCAAAGTGATTGAACTGCTTTACACTATTGGCCATGTATGTACAGAAGAGTTCCAGCTGCTCTGCGTCCTCACCAACATTTGTGTGTTGTCTTTTGTCCGTTTCTTTCTGTAAGATTTTATTTTTAATATTTCATGATTAAAAATTCCATATATACACAAAAGAGTACAAAATCCCTATGTGACTGTCACCAGTCAACTCTGCCATAATTTTTCATCATTCCTTTCCACCCCACTTGTTTTTTTGGCAGTGGGGATATTTGTTGGAGAATTTTAAGGCAAATTTCAGACACCATGTCATTTCAACCCTAAATACTTAAGTATTTTACACATTTTAAGATGATTTGAAAAGTGAAAATTACAACATTGTAAAGGAACTATACTCCAATAAAAATAAATTTTTAAAAAAAGCAAAAATTAAGGAATTTTCATATATACAATATTGACGTAATCACACTTAAAAAATAACAATATATCCTTTTTTTTTTTTTACAGCTAACAGTGTTATATTGCCTCCTTATATCAACCTCTTATTTATTTATTTATTTATTTATTTATTTATTTATTTATTTATTTATTTATTTGACTGCGTTGGGTCTTCATTGCAGTGCGTGGGCTTCTCATCACAGTGGCTTCTCTTGTCGCGGAGCATGGGTTCTAGGCGCGCGGGCTCAGTAGTTGTGGCTCGTGGGCTCTGCGCAGGCTTCTCATTGCCGTGGCTTCTCTTGCTGCAGACACGGGCTCTAGTCACATGGGCTCAGTAGTTGTGGTGCACGGGTTTCACTGCTCCACAGCATGTGGGATCTTCCCGGACCAGGGATCCAACCCGTGTCCCCTGCATTGGCAGGTGGATTCTTTTTTTTTTTTAACATCTTTATTGGAGTATAATTGCTTTACATATATCCCATATCTCCTCCCTCTTGCATCTCCCTCCCACCACTCTAGGTGGACACAAAGCACCGAGCTGATCTCCCTGCACTATGTGGCTGCTTCCCACTAGCTATCTGTTTTACATTTGGTAGTGTATATATGCCATGCCACTCTCTCACTTTGTCCCAGCTTACCCTTCCCCCTCCCCGTGTCCTCAAGTCCATTCTCTATGTCTGTATCTTTATTCCTGTCCTGCCCCTAGGTTCTTCAGATCCCTTTTTTTTTAGAATCCATATATATGTGTTAGCATACAGTATTTGTTTTTCTCTTTCTGACTTACTTCACTCTGTATGACAGTCTCTAGGTCCATCCACCTCACTACAGATAACTCAATTTCATTTCTTTTTATGGCTGAGTAATATTCCATTGTAGATATGTGCCACATCTTCTTTATCCATTCATCTGTCGATGGACACTTAGGTTGCTTCCATGTCCTGGCTATTGTAAATAGAGCTGCAATGAACATTGTGGTACATGACTCTTTTTGAGTTATGGTTTTCTCAGGGTGTATGCCCAGTAGTGGGATTACTGGGTTGTATAGTAGTTCTATTTTTAGTTTTTTGAGAAACCTCCATACTGTTCTCCATAGTGGCTGTATCAATTTATATTCCCACCAACAGTGCAGGAGGGTTCCCTTTTCTCCACACCCTCTCCAGCATTTATTGTTTGCAGATTTTTTTGATGATGGCCATTCTGACCGGTGTGAGGTGATACCTCATTGTAGTTTTGATTTGCATTTCTCTAATGATTCGTGATGTTGAGCATCCTTTCATGTATTTGTTGGCAGTCTGTATATCTTCTTTGGAGAAATGTCTATTTAGGTCTTCTGCCCATTTTTGGATTGGGTTGTTTGTTTTTTTGATATTGAGCTGCATGAGCTGCTTGTATATTTTGGAGATGAATCCTTTGTTGGTTGATTCGTTTGCAAATATTTTCTCCCATTCTGAGGGCTGTCTTTTCATCTTGTTTATGGTTTCCTTTGCCTTGCAAAAGCTTTTAAGTTTCATTAGGTCCCATTTGTTTATTTTTGTTTTTATTTCCATTTCTCTAGGGTCAAAAAGGATCTTGCTGTGATTTATGTCATAGAGTGTTCTGCCTGTGTTTTCTTCTAAGAGTTTTATAGTGTCTGGCCTTACATTCAGGTCTTTAATCCATTTTGAGTTTATTTTTGTGTATGGTGTTAGGGAGTGTTCTAATTTCATTCTTTTACATGTAGCTGTCCAGTTTTCCCAGCACCACTTATTGAAGAGGCTGTCTTTTCTCCATTGGATATTCTTGCCTCCTTTATCAAAGATAAGGTGCATGGGTTTATCTCTGGGCTTTCTATCCTGTTCCATTGATCTATATTTCTGTTTTTGTGCGAATACCATACTGTCTTGATTACTGTAGCTTTGTAGTGTAGTCTGAAGTCAGAGAGCCTGATTCCTCCAGCTCTGTTTTTCCTTCTCAAGATTGCTTTGGCTATTCCGGGTCTTTTGTGTTTCCATACAAATTGTGAAATTTTTTGTTCTAGTTCTGTGAAAAATGCCATTGGTAGTTTGATAGGGATTGCATTGAATCTGTAGATTGCTTTGAGTAGTATAGTCTATTTTCACAATGTTGATTCTTCCAATCCAAGAACATGGTATATCTCCACCTGTTTGTATCATCTTTAATTTCTTTCATCAGTGTCTTATAGTTTTCTGCATACAGGTCTTTTGTCTCCTTAGGTAGGTCTATTCCTAGGTATTTTATTCCTTTTGTTAGCAGGTGGATTCTTAACCACTGCACCACCAGGGAACTCCCAACAGTATGTCCGTGATGTCACCTAAAATTCAGTTGTTATTAAAATTTCCCTGACCACCTAAAAAGTGGTTTTATACGGTTGGTTTGCCCTGTGTATTTTCTTTTGTTTCTTTACTGCCCTATGTATTTTTTATTTAGCTTTAATATAATTGGACTATATCAATACAGAATAATTTATCTGATCCATTGAGTTTCATGACAAACTAATTGGAAGACACACCACTGATCTATTTCACATTTCAGCCATTCTCTAACCTCTAAATATAAATTTATTTTCACTCTCTGTGTCTTTGCTCACATTATTTTATTCTCCTAGAATGTCCCTTCTCTCATTTGAATATTTGCTTATATTTCAAGGCCCACTTAAATTCCTGTTTTAAAATTTTTTGACTGTTTTTCTCTTTCTTGTTGTTGTGTTGGAGTTCTGGATACAAGTCATTTGTTAGATAATCTGCAAATGCAAGTACTTTCCCCATTCAATGGCTTGACTATTTTCTTAATATAGGCTTTTGAAGAACAGACATTTCTCTAAGTCCAGTTTATCAACTTTTTCTTTTATGATTAATGCTGTTTTTGTCAGACTAGTGTTATAGCCAGAGAAACTTTTTACCCGGATATACCATGGACATTTCAACTCCACATGCCTATAACTTAATTTATCTTACTTCAAATCCAGTCTTCATTAGTATAATAGAAAAATAAAAATTACTATTTATTAAGCATCTCCTATACTGACATGTTCTTAAGTGCCTTATGTATATTCTGCAACTCTTACCATAATCTACAAGTTGGATAGCATTCCCTTTTCAGATGAAGAAACTGAGGCTCAAAAGAGTAAGTCACCCAATATTATACATTCAGTAAGTGGCAGGCAAGGGCTCAAACTGAGGTCTTTCAAGTTTCCAAGCTAGTTCTTTTTTCCTCTTCTATACTCTTCTCCCGCCCCTGAATAGCACTATGTATCTGTTATCACAATTGTTTAAGCTAGAATCCTCAGAGCCAGTTTTTCTTTTAACATTTAATATGCTTTTTATTTTAGAATAGTTTTAGATTTACAAACAGAGCCATTTTTGAATATTGTTTCTCCTCACGCCTACATTCTATTAGCAATTAGTCGCCAAGAACTGTGAGTTCTACCTCTGAAATTCTTTGTCTATCTACTTCCCTTTTGAAAAAGCTCTCATTTTCACCTGCAATACTGCAAAAGCCTCCTCCCACCTTCCATCAATCCCTGTTGCTAGCACTAGCTCTCTAAAGCATCAATCCAGTAATTTAAAAAACAGTTTAGGGCTTCCCTGGTGGCGCAGTGCTTGAGAGTCCGCCTGCTGATGCAGGGGACACGGGTTCGTGCCCCGTTTCGGGAGGATCCCACATGCCGCGGAGCGGCTGGGCCCGTGAGCCATGGCCGCTGAGCCTGCGCGTCCGGAGCCTGTGCTCCGCAAATGGGAGAGGCCACAACAGTGAGAGGCCCGCATAACGCAAGAAAAAAAAAAAAAAAAAAAAAAAAAAAAAACAGTTTAGGGGCTTTCCTGGTGGCTCAGTGGTTAAGAATCCACCTGCCAGTGCAGGGGACACGGGTTCGAGCCCTGGGTCCGGGAAGATCCCACGTGCCGGGGAGCAACTAAGCCCGTGCACTACAACTACTGAGCCTGCGCTCTGTAGCCCACGAGCCACAACTACTGAGCCCATATGGCACAACTACTGAGCCTGTGTGCCACAACTACTGAGCCCGTGTGCCACAACTACTGAAGCCTGTGCGCTTAGAGCTCGTGCTCCGCAACAAGAGAAGCCACCGCAATGAGAAGCCAGCGCACCGCAATGAAGAGTAGCCCCCGCTCACCACAACTAGAGAAAGCCCCTGTGCAGCAATGAAGACCCAGAGCAGCCTAAATAAGTAAATAAATAAATAAAAATTTTTAAAAAGAGACTTCAGTTTTAAGCTGGGCTCCCCTGCCCTCCCTGCCCACAAGCCCCTTTCTATGACCTCAACCTCATGGAATGATAGGATAAAAGGACTCTGGTGGAACCAAAACATATTGTTATTAACAAGCCTTCTTTTTTAATTAAGAGATTCCAAACCAAACAGTACCAACGTCAGCGGAATGGTGTGGGAGGAGGTGTGGAAAAAGGAAATCATTCCAGGCTCATTGCTAAGACATCAAAATAGCTTTTCACATTTGGTCTCATCATTAGACTGAGTCTCCTGAGCACTAAAGATTCTTGAGAGCCCACCCAGACTCTGAGAATGACAGCACTTTCTGTTCCAAAGAGCCCACAGCCGGGTGTGCTTGGCCTGCTCTCCAGGCAGCGTCAGCCACACATTCCGGCTGCAGGCTCTGCCCTTTACTCTGCAAAATGAGAACTAACAAGTGATTGCTTGATACCCATCAGCATCCTCTGTCAAAGTAAACACAAGACTCTATACTGAATGGACATTTTTTCTTCTTTCTTTAGTTAATTAATTAGTTTATTTTTTGGCTGCGTTGGGTCTTTGTTGCTGTGCACGGGCTTTCTCTAGTCGCAGTGAGCAGGGGCTACTCTTCGTCGCGGTGCGTGGGCTTCTCATTGCAGTGGCTTCTCCTGTTGCAGAGCACAGACTCTAGGCACGTAGGCTTCAGTAGTTGTGGCACGTAGGCTCTAGAGGGCAGGCTCAGTAGTTGTAGCACATGGGCTTATTTGCTCCGCGGCATGTGGGATCTTCCTGGGCCAGGGCTCAAACCCATGTTCCCTGCATTAGCAGGCGGATTCTTAACCACTGTGCCACCATAGAAGTCCCTGAACGTCTTTTAATTGTTGATTTCTTGATTGTGGGCAGTGCAGTGAGGTACGAAGTAGACTATGTGTTTTATTTTATGGATTGAGAATAAATAAATATTCCAATTCTGTTTCTATAGGCATTGGCAAAAGATAAAAGTGATGAATGGTTTGCTGCACAAAATAAACCAAAGGCTTCAGGTTAACGGAAGACATCACATGGAACAAGCATTAGTGATTCCTGTCGAACACCTGTGAGGCCTGATGTGTGCGTTATGTGACAAATGTTCTCACAACTTGGTGGTTTCCTGTATAGGCAGAGAGGCTGGGTGGTGAAGATTTGTGTATTTTTATCTTTGAGAGCTCTGATATATTTTAGAGAGAAAATCCTATCATTATCAGTCCATTTAGAGGAGAGCTCTTGCTGTCATCTGTGCCATCCCTGGAAGGGTACATTTTTTGTGTAACTGTATTACATTAGTAATAAATTCTTCTGCAGCCTGGGACAGCTGTATTGAACAGGACCTTTGGTTGGGAATGGAGGGAATTTTGATAAGTATGTAGTTTTAATGAGAACAAATAAACCCAAATCAGTTGCTTACAGCAGGAGTACTTCCAGTACCTCGTGACAGTATGCTGTTCTAATGTCTTAACTCTGGCAGGCCTTGACCAATAAAAACTTTTAAAGAAATTTTGTGCCTTGAACCAAAAGACTTGGTTAACATTCCCACATTCTTTGCTTTAAATTTTTGAGTAGCCAGAGAAAACAGACAAAAGGATCTAATGTGTTATGTTGCTACACGCCTGGCTCTGTGCTAGTTTCTCTCTCTCCCTCTCTCCCTCTCTATATATTTTTTCTTTTAATCCTCGTAAGAAGAGACCATGTTAGATTTCTTAGTGATGGATTAGATGATTTCTTCAGCGTGAAAAACTTTTAAAAAATATTTCTTGTTTTCTATTTGATTCTGCAGAACAAATCAGTTTTAATCACTGGAAATAGAATTAAGTTGGGCATAGTTATTATGAAATGTTTTTTGAAATTATGCTTCTGAAATCAAGCTGTTACAACCAACCTGTAAGACTCATTATTTAAAGTGGTTGCCAGGTTCAAACTATAGGGAAGAAACTGATGAGATTGGAAAGGATTGACTCAGAAGATACCGGTTCCTGTACAATATACATGAAATTACTTGTAAATCATAGCCTCTGCTGTTCTCCCTTGCTGGCAGGCTAGGGTATGGAAATTTCAGAGTGAGTTTCAGCTCACCTTCTGATAGGGCTATCTTACCTTCACTGAGAGGAAAAATTTATTTCCCAGCTCCACAGCACTTTTCATTCCACTTAAATTCTCAATCTTAGGGAAGCAATTGTGAGTTTCAAAGCAAATCAAGCTATGTTCCTCCTGTCGACAGTTGGTTCACTTTTTTTTTTCTATGCATGGGGAAATTATTATATGAATTTTGAATAATCAAGTAAATGCCTCTGTCTCCTTTAGACTATGATTTGTTAATTCTCAGATTTTCTAATTAATTAATAATTAGATTATTAATTCTTGATGTTTATCTCTGGTAATACTGTTCTCCTGAAAAGAAACTATACTTCTCCCGGTGTATTAGGCTGTTGTGATGTGGCCTTTCTTTTTTTTTGGCTGCACTGCACAGCATGTGGGATCTTAGTTCCCTGACCCGGGATTGAACACGCACCCCCCTGCATTGCAAGGTGGAGTCTTAACCACTGGACCGCCAGGGAAGTCCCTGATGTGGCCTTCTAAGTTTGTTATAGTAAAATAAGTGGTTTATGTAAGTACTAAACACATGCCAGATTTCTCTTTATCTGTTTATCTTATGTTGTAACATACCCCCAATTTTTTCTCTTAAATGTACAGCTATGCATGAGAGAACTGAATGCTGCTTATCTACCTGGGACATTTTAGCTTCATGATATCAGCCTCCTTTTATTTCTCTCATTGCCTGTCATTTTTCCTTTGTTGCAGTCTTTAATATTTTATTCATCGTAAAACCATTTATTGTACCACTTTGGCCTTTTATCAAGCAATCCAAAAGTTTACCTCTGCACAGGGCAGCTAGTAATTTTAAACCAAAAGTTACTACTTTCCCATCTCTGGGAATGGTATAATCAGCTACAAAACAAGGTTTAAAGATAGTTTTGCCCAAGCTGGTGTTTTTAAACAGATGAAGTTGGGAAGTTCCTCAGTTTCTCCAGAGTTGTGTTTTCAGAGTAGTCATTTTATTTTTCGACTTGAGGGGTTGTGGTCCTAGCATATTAAGTTGAAGTTCAAATATCTCTTGAGTTTAAATCCAGAGAGATTTAGAATGGCTGTGTTGTGGAGTTCTCCTAGGTTAGCCTGTAAAGTTAGTATGAAATCCATGTTTGTCTGACGTCTGAATGGAATCAGCAAAGCCAGGGACATTTAGTGCTCCTTAATATGACTTTCTGCCCATCTCACCTGTTCCACAATGTCCTTGTGAGTCGGAGAGTTTCCAGGAGGACTCCCCGTCGGCCACTGAAATTTATGGTAAGAGTTGATGGGAAGAGACCCGCTGCGGGGGAGGAAGCCTCTCAGGGAGTGGTGAGTCCATGCGGGTTAGTGGGCAGCCTGGGTAGGGGCATTCAGTGAGGGTGAACTGTGGCGGGGGTGTGAGGAATCCGGGGATTACTGGGTGCGGGAGAATGCGGGGCCAGGGACGGAGCTATAGGTAGGACAGACTGGGGCCCAGGAAGCAGGGAACTGCAGAGACGCGCGGCCGAGCGGAGCCTGGGCTGGGAGGGGGCGGTCGTTTGGGGGCCGGGCTCCGGGTAGAGCGGGCGTGGGGGTGGGGGGCACGCCGTGGGATGGAGGCGCGGGTACCTGCCTGTTGCCTTGTTGGAGGCCTCGGGCCGATAGGGGGAGCTGTGGGCCTGGCGGTCCCGATGCCGCGGGCGCTTAGGTGGGACCGCGCGTGCGCGCGGAGCGGCGGACATATGCCGGGGTCCTCGCAGAGCCCGAGCTGACACTGCGGGCGGGAACCGAGGCACCGCCCATTGTCCCGCCCCCGGGACCGCCCCTTCTGCCGTGACGCTTGCGCCGCCCTCGCGGCCTGGCGGGGGAGGGGCGACCCGCGCCGCAGCCAGCGTCGCCGCCATGGATCTAGGTGGGTGTTCGGTTCCTCTGGGCCCGCGTGGGCCGCGTTCAGCAGCCGGCGACCAGGCAGTGCTGAGCAGGCCCGAGCTGAGGGAGACCTCCGGGCCGGGGAGGGGGTTGGGAGGGCGGGGGTGTCCTGGAGACCGGGGGTCGGGGGGCCGGGCTCTAGCCCGCCCCTCTTCCGCTCGCCTCTTGCCGGCTCCAGGCCCCTTTCCACGTGAAGGGGCTAGCGGATGTGAAGTTAACGTTCGCGAGAGTGGACAGGTTAGGGCACGTGCTTTGGAAAAGGCCGGGCTCCGGCGGCGCCCCGGGGAATCTCGTATCCCCAACGATCTCATTTATTGAACGCCTACTAAGTTCTTGAGCAAGCGTCTGACGCTCTTGAAGTCCTCGTGGATAAACGGGGATGATGATACCGTATCAGCCTCACAGAGTTTGGGGGAGTTTTCACTGAGATCACGTGTGTACAGTGTCGAGTCCGGTGCCTTGCGCAGGGCTAGCGTTCTTCAGACCAGCAGTCGTGGGCACGGGTTGCAGCAGCCGAGGCGGCAACGTGCGTCTTCATTCTCCAGATGCCAGGTCTGGGAGAAGGGAGGGGAGAGCTGGTATAAATCGGCGGCTCCTTGCCCAGCCTCCCCCGCTGCTGGATGTGCTCTTAAGGGCATAAGACCAAGAGGCTGTTGTTCTGGGACAGCTGGGGTGAGGCTCCCCAAGATGTGCCAGTATTAGTAGGCTGTTGAGAAATGTTCTGGTCCCTGTCCCGAGCCAGCTCTTCCGTGGTGGAAGGGTAGAGTTGGAAGAGTTTGGAGCCCTGCAGCTGGGGTGATCTCTGTCCCAGCCCACCGCTTTGCAGTTCCGACCACCCGAGCAAATTGTTTGAGTCTTAATGTTTCCATCTCTAAAACAGGAATGATCCGCAAAAGGTTGATCTGACGATGAAAAGATACACATAACCAACTAGCACAGTGCCTGGTACAGAGTAAGCGCTTAAACATAAGGAGCGGGCACTCACAAGCGCCAGTTAACCATTCGTGATAAAACACTTGGGATTCGCCCAGCCATTAACTGCTTCTGGGACTTACTCCTTCAAGTGGCATGAGTATATACTTACCGTCTCTGGAAGGTGGGTCTCGGGGGCCAAACATCTCAGCTGAGCGGACCCCCAGGGAGACCTCTCAGCAACCTGGCTGTTCCTGGGAGTCTGCCTCAGCCACTGGGCACCAAGATGGATTGCCTTCACCAGTGGGTTGCATAGGAGTGCTGTTCCAGATGGAAGGGGCAGGATAGTCTCCTGGCCCATGAAAACGGGGAAGCTGTGTTCTTGGGGGCCTGAGGGACTGAGGAAGGGGCCCTGGGAAAGGGGAGAGGAGTCAGGAACATTGAAGAGTGAGCAATGTTTGTACAATGATTTAGTTTCTGGGCCAGAGGAAATATACCTAAGACTTATGTCCTGTTTCTGAGCTGGAGGAGGCAAAGAATAGGGACAAGATTCTGGTCCTGGCAACAGTGGAAATGTTTGGGAGAACCAGCGTTTATCGAGCACTTAGGCTCTTTGTAGCCTGATTCTTTTTTTGTGGTACGTGGTCCTCTTATTGTTGTGGCCTCTCCCGTTGCGGAGCACAGGCTCCGGACGCACAGGCTCAGTGGCCGTGGCTCACGGGCCCAGCCGCTCCACAGCATGTGGGATCTTCCCGGACCGGGGCACGAACCCGCATCCCCTGCATCGGCAGGCGGACTCTCAACCACTGCGCCACCAGGGAAGCCCACACCACTTTTAAATGGCTGAGCTAAGAGTTAAACCCATGTCTAATTAAACATCCCAAGATGCCTTCCTTGCTAAGTCTGTGTCAACTCAGGGCTCACTGAAGAAGGACTTTTCTGAATCTAGTACAGTATTTTTTTCTATCTACTTCTTGGCTTCTACCAGAGAACCAGGACCATTAGTAGCTTATTCTCTTTGATGGAAAGAGCTGTGGGAATTGAACTGTTTCCCCAAAAGTTAGAACGTTTGGATTCTGTTTCCAAGACAAGGCTTTAAGAGAAAAAAGAGAAGCAGGGCTTGTCTGAGTGCTGCTGTGCAGACAGTCCTGGTCCACGCCCTTCCTAGTCTGTATCGTTACTTAGAAGCTCAGTTGTCAAGTCCTGCAGTATGTACTTGGTGGCCGCTGTAGTTTGGTACTGTCCTTGCGCTCTTTCTCTTTCTCTCTCTCAGTCAGCCCTTCTTCCCCAAATCTTCTGCTGGCCCATCCTTTGCTGGAGGGCCTTGCCTCTGGGCAGCCTCCTTCCTGAGTCACATTTCAAGGTTGACTTTCCTCCTGCGCTTCAGCCCCGTGTTTCCATTGCCGGAGGACGTTTCTCCCTTAATGTTCTACCTCAAACTCCAAATGACCAAAACGTTATCAGTGTTCCTTCCAAGCACATCTCTCCGTGTTCCCTGTTTGCAGTAGTGCCCGTTGTCTTCCCAGGTCCAGGCTAGAGAGCTTGGGAGTCCTTTTTTATTCCTCAGGTTAATCCTTTGACTTCAGCTCTACAGCGGGTCCTAGAACCACCCCTTCTTCCCCCTCTCCCACTGATTACATTCAGAACCCTTTTCATCTCTAACCCTAATAATGACAGCACGCTGACTAACTGCTGCCTCTCCCTCTAACCTCTGCTTGCTGTTCTGAAAATTTTTCACCACATTCTATCCTATTGGACTTCTGTCTGTGCAGGACCTTTGAATATCTGTGAAGAAATGACTGTTTTGCATGGGGGCTTCTTGCTGGCCGAGCAGCTGTTCCGCCCCAAAACACTGGCAGAATTGACCAAGTCTGACTGGGAGCATGTCGGGCGGCCGATTGTGGAAGCTCTGAGGGAGATCTCCTCTGCCACGGCCTGCTCCCAACCCTTCGCCTGGAAGAAGAAAGCTCTGATTATCATCTGGGCCAAGGCTCTGCAGCCCTACCCTGTCACGCCTTCTGACACTGAAACCCTGTGGCAGGAAGATGTGTTCTTCTCCGTGGGCAGCATGATCCCCACCATCAATCACACGGTTCTCTTTGAGCTGCTCAAGTCCCTGGAAGCTTCCGGGCTCTTCATCCAGCTCCTGATGGCCTTGCCCACTACTGTCTGCCGTGCAGAACTAGAGCGCTTTTTGGAGCACGTGACTGTCGACACTTCTTCAAAGGACGTGGCCTTCTTCCTCGACGTCTGGTGGGAAATGCTGAAGCACAAGGGCAGCCAGCAGGACCCCCTGCTCTCCCAGTTCCGGACGGTGGCCCATAAGTACCTGTCCTCTTCAGAGGAGTTCTCCCACCCTCCAAAGAGGTTTAAGTCTGACCCGGATGTGTGTCCTACCATGCCCCTGCTGGCCACGCTGCTCACTGGGCTGAAGCAAATCCAGGATAGGATCCTGTGCCCCGGGATGAAGTGCTGCGCCTTGGCCAACTTGGCTGACATGCTCACCGTGTTTGCTCTGATGGAGGACAACCCCCAGGAGGTGTCTGCCACTGTGTATCTAGACAAACTGGCCACGGTGATCTCCGTGTGGAACGCGGACACCCAGAACCCATATCACCAGCAGGCACTGGCAGAGAAGGTGAAGGAGGCAGAGCGGGACATCAGCCTGACCTCACTGGCCAGGCTGCCGAGCGAGACGATCCTCGTGGGGTTCGAGTTCCTGCACAGCCTGCTGCGGGAGTGGCGGGAGGAGCTGCGGGCCACGCTCGGCGGCAGCCAGGGGACGAGCTACAGCAGCTACCGGCTGTGCGACAGCCTGACCTCCTTCAGCCAGAACCTGAAGCGCTACCTGGACACCACTAGCCTGTCCAAGGAAGAGAGGCAGGTGGCCTCTGAGCTGGCGGAGTGCGTGGGGGACTTCCTGAGGGACACGAACAGGGTGCTGAAGAACAAGGGCTTCGAGAAGGACATCACTGCCTCCATCGCCATGGCCATCATTGAGCAGAAGATGGACCGGCACATGGAAATGTGCTACATTTTCGCTTCTGAGAGGAAGTGGGCCTTCTCGGATGAGTGGCTGGCCTGCCTGGCCAGCAGCCGGGCTGTCTTCCGGGAGCCCGGCCTGGTGTTAGAGCTGCTGGAAGCAGTGGTGGATGTCAGCGCGGCAGACGGGGCTGTCCCCAGACCCCAGATCAAACAGGTCATCGACTTGATCCTGGAGTGTCATGCACACCTCTCGCTGCCAGATAAAAATAAAGTCCTCTCGGGCGTCCTGCTCTCCTGGGGGCGCAAGGGCCTCTCTGAGAAGCTGTTGGGTCACTTGGAGGGGTTTCAGGACGACCTCAACACGACTTTTAACCAGCTCACGCAGAGCACTTCTGAACAGGGCTTGGCTAACGCCATCGCTTCTGTGGCCCGCCTAGTCATTCTGCACCCGGAGATCACGGTGAAGAAAGTATGCAGCATGGCCGTGGTCAACCTTGGCACCCACAGGTTCCTGGCTCAGATTCTCACCGCCTTCCCCGCCCTCAGGTTCGCAGAAGAGCAGGGTCCAAATCCCTCCACGATGATCGTGGTGTCCTGCCTCAAGGAAACAGTCTGGATGAAGTTCTCTACACCCAGGGAAGAGAAGCAGTTTCTGGAGTTCCTGAGATGCCTGGTGAATCCTGTGAAGCCCCAAGGGATTCCAGTTGCTGCTCTTCTCGAGCCAGATGAGGTGCTAAAGGAATTCGTCCTGCCTTTCCTGATGCTCGATGTCAAAGAGGTGGACCTCAGTCTGAGGATCTTCATCCAGACTCTGGAAGCAAACACATGTCTAGAGGAATACTGGCTGCAGACCTGCTCTCCGTTCCCACTCATCTTCAGCCTGTGCCAGCTCCTGGATGGCTTCGGCAGATACTGGCAGCTCCCCAAGGAGAAGCGCTGCCTCCCCCTGGACGGGAAGGACCCGGTGATCCACATCCTGGAGCTCCTCTGCGAGGTGGTGTCGGCTAACGCCGAGACCTTCTCCCCGGACACCTGGGTCAAGTCCCTGTCCTGGCTCCACTGGAAGCTGGAGCAGCTGGACTGGACTGTGGGCCTGAGACTGAAGAGCTTCTTTGAGGGCCACTTCAAGTGTGAAGTGCCAGCCACGCTCTTTGAGATCTGTAAGCTTTCTGAGGACAAGTGGACCTGCCAGGCCCACCCCAGGTATGGGCCCGGCACAGGCCTCCTGGCCTGGATGGAGTGCTCCTGCATCTCCAGCAGCATCTCTGAGCAGATGCTCGCCCTGCTGGTGGTGGATGTGGGCAACCCTGAGGAGGTCAGGTTGTTCAGCAAGGGCTTCCTGGTGGCCCTGGTGCAGGTCATGCCGTGGTGCAGCCCCCAGGAGTGGCAGTGCCTTCACCAGCTGACCAGGAGACTGTTGGAGAAGCAGCTCCTGCATGTCCCCTACAGCCTGGAGTATATTCAGTTTGTCCCTCTGCTCAACCTGAAGCCCTTTGCCCAGGAGCTCCAACTCTCCGTACTCTTGCTGAGAGCTTTCCAGTTTCTCTGCAGCCAGAGTTGCCATAACTGGCTCCCTGTGGAAGGCTGGAGCCACGTGGTCAAGCTCCTCTGCAACAGCCTGACCAACCTCCTGGACTCTGCTCGGTTGATACAGTCAGTTGGCCCTTGGGCCCAAGGACAAGAGCAGGACCTGACCCAGGAAACCCTCTTTTTTTACACCCAGGTGTTCTGTCACGTTCTGCACATCATGGCCATGCTCCACGAGGAGGTGTGTGAACCACTGTATGTTTTGGCCTTGGAGATCCTCACCTGCTACGAAACCCTGAGCAAGACCAACCCTTCTGTCAGCTCCTTGCTCCAGAAAGTAAACGAGCAGCACTTCTTAAAGTCCATCGCCAAGAACATTAGCCCCGAGGAGTGGCGCCAAACCCTCCTGCAGAAGATCAGCAACTTCTGACCTTCGTGGGTCAGAAAACAGCTGGGCCTCAACTTGGCCAGGTCTATGGGGGCTACAGCTGAAAAACACAAATTTTTCGGTTATGTGAAATTGTACACAAGCCCAAAAATCTGACAACATTGTAAAGAAAATAGTTTCTTAGGTATTTGTAACATACAAATTGTAATAAAATTCTCTTTTGAGTTTTATCTTGCCTCTTTTGAGACTTTCTTATCAATAGTCTAGGCTCATCAGTACACTCTGAAATTGGGCGCAGCCAGTCGTGAAGATCAAGTCAAGCTGGGAGGAGCGTGTTCATCGCTGGGCTTCTCCACCCTAGAATCTGGCAAATAAGTCTAAAGGTGAAACCACCCAGGTGGACAAACTACAAGGTACGTGTGTTCTGTTGCACTGAAACGCTCTTTAAGAGTCATTTCGCAGTATCTTGGAAAGGGCAGGAACTAGGAAAGGGACTCTTTTCTGCTACCAATTGGCCATGTGATTTGTGTGCCCACAAGGCCTGCAACCAGTGTAAAAGGAGAGGGTTGGACCAAGAACATTAAATGTTGGGTGGGTGGGAGGGAGGTAAGTGACCTCAGGAAAATGGGTCTCTTCTGAATCGAGGACTTCTGCCCCACAGTGTTAACTTTGTCCATTCAGTGGATCTCAAAGGGGCTGTGCTGATACTGTCCGGTAATCACCACAGAGACATGTTTAAAGGATGGGTGTAATTATCTTCTGCCTGGGGTGGGTTGTCGTGGGTTGGTTGGTTGGTTGGTTTTTCTGTTTGTTTTATTTATCTATCAGGTCTTAGTGTGGCAAGTGGGCTCCTTAGTTGTGGCTCATTGGCTCCTTAGTCTTGACTCGCCAGCTGTTTTAGGTGCGGCATGCGAACTCAGCTGCGACATGCATTTGAGATCTAGTTCCCTGGCCAGGGATCGAACCCTGGCCCCCTGCACTGGGAGCGTAGCGTCTTAACCACTGCACCACCAGGGAAGTCCCGGTTGTCACGGTTTTGAAGAACATGTGGGAGCAGGGAATGGTGTGTGCAAATGCATGCCCGGGATATATTCCAGAACCATGAGGACTCGTTAGGGAAGTGTTTAATTGGGAGGCAAGGAAGGACAGCTCCATACCCCCATCACAGTGAGGCAGTATTCAAGTTCCCTCCCCCCACACCTAAAGTGGGCTGGCTCTGTCTGCGGCCTACAATTGGGTTTCCGCCCTCCTGACTCCTAGTTGGGATTCACCTGGGAAGAGAAGAAAGGGCCTAAAGTTACGTGACCACTGGGCTAGAACTCTGCAGTGTACTCTTGGCACCGTGAATTACAGAAACATGTTAGAGTGAGGTATGAGCTAGGCTCTGCTGGAGGCTGAAGGCATTCACACACCCCCTTCCCCTGCAACAGCCCACCTCTGCCAGTTACATGGAGAAGAAAACAGAACAGAAACAATAGCACACAGCAGCCATTCAGGCTGGTCACAGGACAGGTCTTACCAGAAGTCGGCGTGGATATATTTCACAAATGAGAATAAGTTGGAAAATATTAGTGCAACTTAGTCACCACAGGGGTGATTTATAAAGATATACGGATAGTAAACAAAACTACTACTAGTAAAAAAAAAATGACAGCATTTTGTGTTTTAAATGGCACCCATTAAAGACTGAAAGTCAAAATTTGAGACACTGTTACACACTCAGTACTTTAAAAGTTCACAGACAACAGTGAATTAAAAGGCACTTTTAAAAATCTAGTTTTTCGCTACTGCTTGGGAAAAAACTTCATGGTAGCAGTTTCTAAAACCCATCGTTGTTGTTCAGGAACAATTAGTGTTGGCACCAGAGGATCCCATCTGTAAATGGTGGGTGAAGGAGTCAGTCCACAGAACATAATTTGGCCAGGGCTGACTTGCACTTTTGCTCTCCAGCCTTCTGTGGCTAAATGGCAGTAAGTCAGATAGGAACAGACTTTGGACCACAAGCTCTGGCTTATCAGGACGCAGTTTAGATGAGACATCTCATGGTTTGGAATACAGCAGTCCGTTCTGCTTCATAGGAAAAGGACAGTGTCAAAGAGGGGTTACCCAGTGAATAGCTCGGTAGCCATCATTTCACTTTACCCCTATAGTTTTTAATAAGAGCATCCTGTGTGTGTGGATATGGGGAAAGCTGGGCTTGAGGGACATGCTAAAAGGAATAGTATCTGTGACTGTTGACAGCAAGCTCACAAGTTTGACACTGGTCTAACCAAGTCAGCCTGCAGAGGTGCTGACCTATTGGCCTTCCTACCTACTCAGGTGCTTCAGGTTCCCATCCCTGCCACCTACCCCACCCCGCCAGTGAGACTTCTGATCAGAAGTCGGTAGACAGGAGAATTCAATGTTGGCACATGGATGAAAGGATGAGGCAAAGGACCTACGGGTTATCTAGTAAACAATAAAAAAGCTACCTACCCACAACGATTTTCCCAGGCCAACATCACAGGAAAAGAACCAAGTCATCACTTGCTTCTGCTGGCCCAGTATGTGTGGATACTCCCTGAGTGGCTGGAAAGGTGGGGAGCCACCAATATGAGGACCAGGCAGGTGCCCAGCTCCTTATCACCTTGGTCCACCAATCTCCACACCCCATGCTTCTACCTCCAGAGCCCTTGAGATAAGACCTAAGGAAGGATCCTTGGGCTTCACATTAAACCACCTTGCTGCCAGTGGAGGTCTGACGGGATCCAATAGTTGTTACTAAGAAAAAAGTGCTTTTGCAAAAGGGGCAGTTAGAAACGAGAGGTGATAGGAATATTCTTTAGAAAAACTCTAATCCCTCTGCTTATCAATACCCAAAAGGCTGAGGCCACCCAGGGCACAATCTGCAGTTTGGTCCACGGGAATACTGAGTGGAGGAGGCGCCCTCACTGCCTGACTCACGGAGCAATTAACCATCCTTTTTGGCTGGGGGAGCATCAAAGAGCCGGACTGCCTTCTTGCACAGCAGAGAGAACCAGTAGAGCTGGGGAGCGATGAGGAAGGCGTTGGCCACATTGCAGTAGAAAGGAATGTGCAACGGCACTTGGAGCAGGCTCAGTCCCTGCTGCTGGCCGTAGGACCAGTACATGAAGGGGAAAAGGAGGATCCGACATAAGAAGAAGGTGGTCAGCGTGAGGATTCCATTCACCTTGTACAACAGCGTGTGCTGCTGCTTTAGCTGCAAAAGAGGGAAGGAGAGCACAGGGTCACTTTCAGGGAATGACTAGCCTGAGTCCCACAACGGACAGGCCAAGCGTCTCCTTTTCGGACACTTGTAGAAAAGATGATTGAGCACTGCCGTATTTGTATATGCAGAGAGCCTCATATTGTTTCCAACAGTGATGTGAAATTTGATCTAAGCCACCCAGCTGACAGGAGCACAGGAACAGTGGGTTAGAGAAACTCTGTGACCAGGAAAAATATATATGAAGAACTGGATCAAATTTGAATCAAATGTACAATTTTTCAATCCCACTGGCTCGAAAGACCAACTGACCTTTAAGTCTGTTCAAGGGTCTCCTACCCCACTACTGGTAGCACTAAAGAAGTTTCTCCAAACCCTCTTAATCTACCAAGAAGACGCAGAGTCTGTTCCCTCGGCACTCTTTCTGCCACTCCTTTCATACGTGCCTGAATCAGAACTCTGCCCAGCGACACAAACGGAGTACTCAGTTCTGCCATGAAGATGCAGCCAACAAAGAAGTCCCCAAGCTCTCCCCTAAGCCTCTGCAGAGGAAAAGAGGAAAAAGGGAAATAAGTAATGGAGGTTAAGGAACCACCGGAAGGAAAATTCTAACTAGGGCTATTGAAAAGGGTAACCCTGAGCAACCATGCAGGGAAATGGAAGTGCTAAACGGGCCAGTGCAGACCAGTTCACACTGTGCAGCCTCCATAGCAATGGCACTTGGAATCCTTATGGTCCAGAGGCAACTGCATCACACACTGAGCTTTCTCTAGAATTTCAGTGTCAGCCAAAAGGAACTCTGCAGCCCACTTTTGGGTATCCAACTTAGTCATGCCAAGGGCAGGCACTTAAGCCAGTTCAGTTCCACGAAATATGCACCAGGGCCCATGCCTGATGTTAGGGTCCCCAACACAATCAAGAGAGACTTATTAAAGAATGTCATGCACTCTACCTCTCCTTTTATCCTTTCAAGAAAGCAGTATAGGGAATTCCCTGGCGGTCGAGTGGTTAGGACTCGGCACTTTTGCTGCTGTGGCCCAGCTTCGACCCCTGCCTGGGGAACTAAGATCCCACAAGCCACAAGGCGCGGCCAAAAAAAGAAAGCAAGCAAGCAGTATTGGGATAGCAGTTCTGTCTCTTAGTACCACCGAGCGAGGTACGTAACTCATAGAGCCCCCGTTTCTTCACCTATGGTATAGGGCTAATAATTTCTAATTATCATTTCTAATTATTTCTAATAATTTCTAATGATTAGAAAGCAACAAATTTTTTTAAGATTTTTTTTTTGATGTAGACCATTTTTAAAGTCTTTATTGAATTTGTCACAATTTTGCTTCTGTTTATTGAATTTGTCACAATTTTGCTTCTGTTTTATGTTTCGGTTTTTTGGCCGTGAGGCATGTGGGATCTTAGCTCCCCGACCAGGGATCGAACCCGCACCCCCTGCGTTGGAAGGTGAAGTGCTAACCACTGGACCCCCAGGGAAGTCCTCAAGCTACAAGTTTTTAAATCAAGCACCTGTCACCTGGTAGGCACTTGGGAATTACTAGTCTCCCCTCTGCATTCCCATTTCTCTTCCTTGTTGGGTGAGTTTTTTTAATGGGAAAAAAATGGATCTGGGGAGAAATTATGAGGCTATTTGCTTTGAGAGTCTGTGCTTTTGTGACATCAAAATAATGCAAACAGCCCTCTCTGGGCACTATCAGAGCAAATAACCAGTTGATGGAGCTACTCTCATTTCTTTAAAACAATTTTTATGTTGTTTTGTATTATATATTGGTTTTATATTGTATGAACTAAAGGCAGAACCTTTGACAAATGCTCGGGTATCACAGAGGGCTGGGGGATTGCCAGTAAAGAGGATCACAGACATTTCAGATTTAATTCCTTTCTACACTGTGGCAGCAGCTGGCAGGAGGGCAGTGGGGGCAGCAGGAAAGGGGAAGAAAAGGGGGCAGTCTGACAGTTGGGACACCCAGTTCAACAGGAGAAACGAGTGGCTGAACCTACTGGTGCCTGTCCTAGGAGGCCATTACCTGTGCAACCGGCACAAGGACAAACAGAATAACTGCGTGGTGCGTGATCATGAGGCGGTTTTTACTTAGGAAGTTTCGAAAAATGGTGAGGGGATGTTTGCTGCTCTGGTCCCCGGTTCGGTACCATTCACAGAGGTACATGGCGTAGGAGTCATAGATCATGTATGGAATCAAAAACCAGACATACTCTCGGGCAAGCCAGTGCCTGAAAGAAAGCATATGGATGGTCCAAGAAGTAATTATGGATATCAGTTATGAAGGCTCACAGCCAGCCTCTTCTTAAACATATCTGCATCAGCTTTGTACTTAATCAGCCGTTTTTACTCCAGATACTTTACAATGAACATGCTGAAGCTGACAAATAAGGAGAGTGAACAACTTTCTCTAAATTACAGGGCAAACTCATAAGTGTCAAAGGTAGAAAGCAAGGATTCACTCAGCACCATGTGTTTCAGTGACTTGCCGTCACTATTTGCCTGGTTTAGCTACTCATTTGTAATGGATTTTCTGGTACTTTGCGATATAAGCTGACTTTGATAGCTATTTCTACCAGTGATTCAACAGACCCACCAAGAAACAGGTTTGGAAAGTGACCCAAATCCCAAACCCAGTATTTCCAGTTGAACTCTACTCAGTTGCTCAATAGTTGGGACATTACTCTTGCACCTGTTTGCGACCCCACTCTAGGGAGTTTCCAGGAAGTAACCCTGGCCACTTTCTTTACAATACTATGGCTAAACCCAGTTTCACTCAAGAAAAATATCTCTGGAAACAAGCCCAGAGCTCAAGGACTGCCTTACAGTAGATAGATACCAAAAGAGAAGCTAGGACAAAAGACAAGTGTTCCCATTTACTTGTCCAAAGGGGTTGAACCAATATTTGCTGAGTCAAAATGATAGTTTATCACTGTCCCAGAGCAGATTAGAAGGTAAGTCTCTACAATTTCCAAAATTTTGTTCCCCAAATAGTCACTCTACAGAAAATCTACATGAAAAAAAAAAAAACACTCTAAATTGAAATTATGTACTATCCTGGGAAGGATTAGACTAAGTCAGCAAAGTTTTATCAAGCGCCCATGTGTTAGGTAGAAGAAACCATTTAGTTTTATGGTTCTTAAACTACCTGAACATCAGAATCGCCTGCAGTGCTTATAAAGGGCTCCACGCCTCAGAGACCAAACGTGGTATGCCCAGGACCTCAAATCTGTATTTTTAACCTTGTCTTCATTTAACCTAAGGAGCCAGTCCACTGAACTGCAACATTGGGAATATAGAGTGCCATTCACATTTCTGTTCCTGAATGATTCCACACTTACCACAGCGAAACTAAATAATGAGTAAACAGTGAAATAGGCAAACAAGTAATGGCAAACTTAATATACATTCAGGTAAATTAATTAGCCAAGTTCCAATGAGGCAAAAAGATGCAATATTTATTCTACTGCCCATCTGTGCTCTCCATCGCTTTCTTGAAGCAATTCCAAAGTAAAACAACTATGAAGAGCAATTAAAAACTCATCTGAAATATAACTGACCTCTCCCCTTGCGTGGAGCCTAGGGTTTTAAAATTTTGCACACAGTACCAATTCAATAAGATGCGAAATTGTGGCTGTTAGTTGAATTCCCTGAAGACTTACCAGCAAGCGATCTGGATTATAATCTTAGCTAACACTAGCCTGGACCTTAAGTTTTGTTTTTGTTTTTGTTTTTGCGGTACGCGGACCTCTCACTGTTGTGGCCTCTCCCGTTGCGGAGCACAGGCTCCGGACGCACAGGCTCAGCGGCCATGGCTCACGGGCCCAGCCGCCCCACGGCATGTGGGCCCTTCCCGGACCAGGGCACGAACCCACATCCCTTGCATTGACAGGCGGACTCTCAACCACTGCGCCACCAGGGAAGCCCGACCTTAACTTTTTTTATAAAATGAAGATAATTAAAAAAAAAAAAAAAAAAAAGATAATAATCCTTGTCTTACTTTCCTGATGAAGTTATTGCGAAGATTAGAAAGTTAAAAGTATGAGAGTACTTTTATTGTTATTAATTTTTGGCCACACCACGCAGTTTGTGGGATCTTAGTTCCCAGACCAGGATCGAACCCAGGTCCTCGGCACTTACTTAAATGTAAGTGAGCTGTGTGGCCAAAAAAAAAAAAAAAGCGCTTACACTGAGAAATAGGGATCTGGGTCTCTTTAAGGAGCTGATGAAACCCCTGGCCCCGCATCACACCCTGCAGATAATCTGGGAAGATTCATAGACACCCCCTCCTACCTACATTCTATATGAAGGCCTAAAATTAAAAGACATAGAATAGAGAAATATTTGGATGTACAGACTATGAACCCCAAAAGGCTTTTTTTTTTTCAGATGATTAGGTGCCTTTAGAGCATCCTTGTGCATCCATGTAAGTTGAGGGCACAGAAGGTGGTGTCTGTCTCTATTTTGCAAGTAGAGGATGAATCTAAGGCATAAAGATATACAAAAGGAGGACCCTAAAAGCCAAACTTAGATTTGCTACCATGCTCAAGCCACTAAGACACATGGCTTCTGAGGGGAGAACACAACCGTGCTACAGAACTGAAAGTTAATTGTGTGCAGATCTCTTCCTGAAATGTGTAGCAGCTGCCTGCTGCTTGCCCTCAAGTGCCGTGGGGGCTGCATCTGTCTTAGCTTAATCTCTGCAAAGGAGGCAGGTTTCAAGTTTGACCTGACAAACTGGGGGCAGTGAGGGAGCTTGCTGCACCATCAGGAAATGCTCAATTAAAATAAAAATTGAACCCAGCTGAGAAAATGCTGTTAGTCTTTGGTGTATGCAATCAAAGTCACTTGACCTATCTTCTCTCAGCATCTACAATTCATCGCCAATAACTGGTTTTCTCTAAAAAAAAAGGCAAAAGAAAAGCATGAAAATCGTGATGGCAGGGTTAATCCCAAATAAGAACCAGGCACTAAATTTGCAGGACACGTAATAGAGTCAACACGAGAAAGGGATCAGGAAAGGCTATTAACTTTCCCTGCACATATGACAGTTGCTCTTCAACTTAACTGTGAGGAGGAAAGGGTGATTCTAGGAAGACAGGTGAAAAGGATGGCTTTGAAAGGATGGCTTTAAAATGGGGTGGGGGGGCACACCACTGTTACCCAGGTCTAAATGCTATACAAAGTAGACCAGCCTGGTCGCTATAATTTGTTTCACTGAATGCACATTTCCTGTCCTGCCTGTGGACTGAACTTTCACAGCCATTCGAGTCAGTTTTCTGAAAGCTCCAGAAAACTCTTCATCACCTTCATCTTTCAGAGGAAAGACAAGAGCAGCATTTGTAAGGAAAGGGGTGGTGGATTTGTTCCTTTCCATAGCAGGGCTCTGCTAACCACACATCCTATCTTGGCCAATGAATGCTCCACAGCAGAACCCCAGGGAGATCATTTAAAAGAACCAAAAGCCATACTTCCACTTCTGAATAATTTTCACATTTATCTATCGCATAAAGAACCTGGATCGTTGGACCACACTGTCCTCTAACACGCCACCTTAAATCAGACTCAGGCTCTGTCATGGTCTAGCATTTCTTCAGTTTACTTTCTCCTAAGCTGGCGATGCTGAAGGTGAGGAGAGGAGGAGGGAACTAGTTATGGTGCCCAAGTTTCACCCATTAATCAGCTGCCTGACGGCACATGCTGATAAAGAACTAGGACCTGTGAGCCACTCAAATGCGGAAGCTTCGAAAAAGCCCAGCGCCGTGATCTGTGTAGCTTTCACCTGGCATTGGATGTTACCTGTCGGTGATCACGTGGCTACAGGAGCGGATGATGATGATCCCAGACCCGGTGGCCAACACAGCCTGCACTGAAGAAACCAGCCTAACGTGCGACAGAAAAGAGAAAAGGGGGGGTGGGGGGACGGGAAGAGTGCTCAGTGCAGTCCCATGGACAGCATGAAGCCAGAACTCTTCAACCTGACTTCCCCAGGCCGCCAGGGCGCCGAGGAAAACGGTAGGGCCGCCGCCGCGCTCCCGACTCCGAAGGCAGCTGGCAGATGTCAGCATCGGGGAGACGTCCCTCCCAGTCCTCATCAGCGTGGGCAGCCCCCCACCCTCCAGCCTGCTCCCGCTCCACCCTCCTCCGCCTCCTTCCCTCCGGGGGCCGGCTGCACAGGGTCCTCGCAGCGCTCCGGCCCGCGCCGTGGACTGGGCGAGGACCCGGGAGGCGGCCCCCTCGCTTCCTGTCGTCCCCCTTTTCCGCCCTGGGCTCGGCGTTGGGCGGACGCGGCCGGGGCGCGTGGTCGGGCGGCGGCGCGGCCTCGCCCCGTACCTGGTGCTGATCAGCACGCAGTCGTTGTGGGTCCAGGCGGGCCGCGCGCGCCGCAGCCCCCAGGTGCAGAGCCCGAAGAGCCCCGGGAAGAGGAGCGAGCCCCAGGCCAGCGGCAGCAGCATGGGTGCTCAGGCTCGGCCGCCTAGCTCCTCCGCCCTCCGCCCCCCGCCCCGGCCCCGGCCCCGGCCCCGGCCCCGGCCCGCCGCGACTCCGGCAGCCGCCGGGCGCTGGTCCCGAGCCCGCGGCGCCAACTCCCCGCGTGACCAGGCCGCGGACCGCGATAGGAGCGGGCTGGCCGGGCGGGGCGGGGTCTCGCCGCCACCGCCTCTGGGCCCCGAGGCTTCCCCTGGTTTCCCGGCCGGCGAGTAGGCGGCAGTGGGAGCTGCTGCCCGCCGGGCCCCGAGTGAGCGGACGCTGCGCCCCCGACCTGGAAGAAGCGGCCGAGGCTCTCGGGGCTTCTGTTCCGTCACCGCGGACGCTTCCCCCTCCCTCGGGGACCCGCCTGGCTGACGAACTGCCCCGCACCTGCCCACCGGGCGAGGAAGGGGAGATGGGGGAGGTCCCGAGAGGGCCAGGTAGGAAAAGGCTCGGGCCTAGACCCCCCGACCAGCAGGGTGGGGTGAGCCCGCGGGGCAGGGGCGTGGCCCGGCGCGAACAGGGCGGTGGGCGTCTCTCCAGGCGAAGGAAGGAGAGGGCGGGTGGGCTTGAGGCCGTCTGCTCGCCTGACTTATCTATGAAGCACTCTCGCTTCCAAGTGGGAGGCTTAAGGAAATGGTCTTTCTGCCGGCCAGAGATGGCTTTTCCACGTCCTGCCAACCGCCGAAATTTCTCCAGAGGAGCATCGATCCAGCAGTTCCTCTCTCAAGCCACACATCGAGGTGGAATCTCACGGCTGCAGACTTCCCGTGGTACTGCGGTACTGTGTCTAGGCTTTGGGTCAAGATGCTGTCCCGTCTTGGTGACTGTTTTGTTGTTGTTGTTGACAGCGTTGTGCTTACTTCAAAGTTCTTGGGCCAAATGCCCTGAACTTGGGTGGGCGGAATCGAATCATTTTCACTCAGCACCAGTCACATGGCACCAATACAGTAACTTCAGTATTACCGGCTTCTCTTCTCTTGGGACTTGCCAGAGTTTTACTTTGGTCTGTATCTTCCTCAGCTTACAAGTGTGGAGGGAAAGACAATTCATTTATGTCTACAGCAATTGAAAGGTACTGTGGGTCTCTTCAAATCACCATCATGCAAAATGCTAACCAAAGCCCCATAAGAGTACTTTGGAACAGCTGGGCTCAGCCTCCCTGGGCCAGTTTCCTCATTTGTGAAACGAAAAAGCCGAATTACAAGTTCTCTTTCGTTCTTCCAGCTCAAAATTCTTAAGATTCTATGACTTTTATAAGGTAACATTATTTCTTTAGATGTCAATTAAATTTCTCTAACATGGCAGTTGCTGGTGTAGAAGCCGATGTAAACACAGCTTTTAACGTCGTATATGTGGTTAAGGTGAGGGATTTAGGAAGCAACATTAAGGAAGCAGAAAACCCAAAGAAAAGTCTGATGTTTCTTCCACTTAGGGCAACATCTCTAACTCCCAAATTCACCGGTAACACCCTTGGTGAAATAAGGAAGATATTTCAATTTGGCATCAAGATATCTGGCAAATAAAAAGCTTTCTGTACATTCACATTTGCATGTGGGTAAAGGACAGCTATCTTCCATTCTCTCCAGAACAACAAATCCTTCTGCATTGCAATTTCTACTCCCTATCCGTTTATCCCAGTCTCCTCCGGCTCCAGCTTTTCCAGAGAGGGACAAGTGGTCACAAGTCCTCCCTGCCTTCTCTTCTTAAAGGGATCAGCAACATGCATCAAGTATGACAATACTTTTCAGTGATGGGAATCAATCTACTCCCTATGCAAGAAGTCGTTTGTACAGTTCTTAAGGAGTCTATGAAATGAAAACAAAACAACAGATGTTTCATGCATAGAAAATAACCAGTAAAATCAGCTTCCAACACCATGCTCATTAAGTCACCAAAATGTTTAGGTTGAATCACCAGAAGGGCAACAAGCATAAAGTGAGCCCTGGCTTTTCAAGTGGGCAAACAATAAAGTCAAAAAGCATCAAGCTATTTTTTACACAAACTTCTATTCACCCTTCGGAAGTCTTGAGTCAAATGTTTCCTCCTGCAAGAAGGTTTCAATTTACCTGTCTCTCCAGGCAGGTTTATAAGTTCATTTTCTAAACTGCCTTTGCATTTGAGTAGTGAGCAAGTTGGTTTTTATTTGTATGCGCTTTCCTTGAAACAGGACCATGTCAGGAATTCCCTGGCAGTCCAGTGGTTAGGACTGGGCGCTCTCACTGCCAGGCCCGGGTTCGATCCCTGGTTGGGGAACTAAGATCCTGCATACCGTTTGGCGTGGTCAAAAAACTCCCAAAAAACAACCAAAAAAACCCAGAATCCTTTTGTTTTCTTTCCTAAGTTATACCTGGCACATTGCAAGCACTCAAGAAATGCTTGATACTTTTTAAAGCTAATGCTTATTGAGTACTTACTATGTGCCAGGTACTGGATCCAACATTTTGCATGAGTTATCTCATTGGTTCCTCACGAAAAATCTGTTGTCCTCATTGTGTGAGTGAGTGTGTGTCTGCAAAATGAGACCCAAAGCAACTAAAATATTGCTAAGGTCACACTGCTGGTAGCAGAGTTGGGATTTGAATTCAGTATTTTCTGCCTTCAAGGTCAATGTGCTTAATGACTATTCTGCCTTCAAACTTGATAAGCAAGGAGAGAGTACATAATTCTTTTTCACAATGTGGTTTCTGATTAATAACCACTGTTCCTAATTGTTTACCCACAAATATAAATGTGTGGGGTGGAGTTTATGGGTTCTGATGCTGCTATTATTAACACCATTTTATATTTATATATAACTTTATAATTTTTTTTTTTTTTTTTGCGGTACACGGGCCTCTCACTGTTGTGGCCTCTCCCGTTGCGGAGCACAGGCTCCGGACGCGCAGGCTCAGCGGCCATGGCTCACGGGCCCAGCCACTCGGCGGCACGTGGGATCCTCCCGGACCGGGGCACGAACCCGTGTCCCCTGCATTGGCAGGCGGACTCTTAACCACTGTGCCACCAGGGAAGCCCTAACTTTATAATTTTTCAAAGCACTTTACATGTATTATCTCACTTGGTTCTCAAAATAACCCAGTGAGGTAGGTGAACATATTATTTTCATTTTATAGATAAGGAGACTTGGACGCAAATGGTAAACTGAATTGCCACCCTACGAAGTGGCAAGTCTCACATTAGGACCCTGGACTCCTGATTCATGTTCCAGGGTGATTTCAGTTACTTCATGCTGTAGGGTTGGGATTTAAGGAGGTTTTGATTATGCTTCCTTTGTGGGTTTCAGGCAGGAGCTTGGGTTACTGGATGTTAAGACTTATTTACCAAATCAGAGTTACACCCCTTGAATGGGAACTAATAAAGCTCCCAGTTTGGGAGGGCTGTGGTGGGATTTCTAGGTGGTTTCTTCTGCCACTGAGGTATATGATCCTGTTTTTTGGCCCCCATCTCTTCCATTCCTTTAGATCCCAATCTGGATACCATTAGGGGATAAGATACACGACTCTCCCCACGTCTGCTCCCTGGTTTCTCCAACCTTAAATTGAAGATTCCATATTTACTTGTAGAATGGTTTGAGAATACTCAAGTGAATATCATTAAGATATGTGATGTGTGGGCTGCTACCTTGCATCTATTGCAGAAAAGGTTGAGATTCACACATGAAACATCTTCACATCGAGCATCTGAACCGAAAAAGAACTTGGAGGTCTCCATCCACTCATCTACTTTAAAAGTCATAACAGAGAAAATGAAACATTTCTGAAATGAAAATTATTTTGTTTAGAACCTCACTTCCTTTCTGCATTAGGGACAGGTGAAGCAGAAACAGAGCAGGAACGAGGAGAAAAGGAGAAATGAAGTGATAGGAAGAGACATGGAGAGAAAGATACAGCACAGAAAGAAGATCCACCGGAAGAGACTGAGATAGATACAGGGAATAAAAAGGCCAAGATACAGCCTTCAACACAAGAGAACAGGCATAGAGATACAGATCCAGAGATTGGAATCCACAACAAGCGAACAAGAGGAAAAGGGCTGTAAGACGTAGAGAAAGATGAAATGAGGCAGACAAAGAAAGTGATGGCCGTTAATGGAACATCACTCCCTTCAGGCTACCATCAGCAAAAGCCAGACAGCATTTCAAGGAGGCACCTTGCTCTCAGGACTCAGAGTGTGGCCAGGAGGAAGTTAGTTGCCTTCCTTTTTTTCCCCCCTTGTACTTTGCATTCAGTAACAGCACCTGATCAACACCTTTTACTGATACCTGCATTTGTGTTTCCCCTCCAGACTGAATGCTCCTGATGGGCAGGTGGGGCCTATCTATCCAGGAGGCAGCCATGGCAGCTCCAGGGTTAGGAGTAGAGGACCTGAGTGCCCGTTTTGGCTCTGCTACTCGGAAGGTGTGTGACATGGAGAAAACTACCTACCCTTCCCTGTAAATGGGGGTTCCCCTACCTAACTCACAGGGTGGCTGTGAGAATTAGGTGAGATCTTTTCAAAAATCCATGTAAACTATATGCAGGGCAGGGACTGCCCTGGCGGTCCAGTGGTTAAGACTCCACGCTTCCACTGCAGGGGGCGCAGGTTCGATCCCTGGACCAGGAACTAAGATCCCACATGCCACTGGAGCAGACCAAAAAAAAAAAAAAACTATATGCAGGGCAGAGGCCAGGATTATTGTTCTTTCTCTTGGTATCCCCACAGCACAGTTACTTGCTGGTAAGCTTCTCAATAAACATCTATTGGGGTGAAGCTGCCCCAGGCCTGCCTTAGCCAGCTTCCAGACTGCAGCCTCTTCAGTTATATCCTGGGCTATCTGCGATAGCAAACTGTGAGTCCGAGAAGCACAGTAACACCCAAGCACGTGGCTTCTGCAAACAGTGGCCACAGCTGCACACCACAGGAAGGTCTTTGCTTTTGTACACAGTAATAATGATCCCTGTCAATAAAAACCATAATTTACACAAACGCGTTTCCTTTGCTATAAATGCAAAAATTTGCTTGTTTGCAGATGGCTACACCTAACTAAAAGTAGAGTGAGTCCTACAAGCTTAAGAAGTATTCAAGGGCTTCCCTGGTGGCGCAGTGGTTGAGAGTCCGCCTGCCGATGCAGGGGACACGGGTTCGTGCCCCGGTCCGGGAAGATCCCACATGCCTCGGAGCAGCTGGGCCCGTGAGCCATGGCCGCTGAGCCTGTGCATCCAGAGCCTGTGCTCCGCAACGGGAGAGGACACAACAGTGAGAAGCCTGCGTACCGCAAAAAAAAAAAAAGTATTCAAGGACTTTACTCCATTAAGGAAATTACCTTTGAAATGAGTTAGAACCAGCAAATTGCTGTGAACAAATTCAGCTGCCTTCCTAAATCATCAGGTCAACAATTTTCAGTGTCTTCATGTCTCATAAGTAATTCCATAAAAGGTTGATTTTGCTTACTTTAACTTATATGATTTCTTCCCTTTTTTTTTTTAGTTTTTTGGTCATAAAAGTAATACTTTAAAAAGTAAAACCTGTGCAATATGGGAAATAATAATCATAAATAATGCCACCACTGAGAGATATTACTCTCAGATTATTAACATTTTAGTATAATTCTTCCTAGTCTTCTTTATATGCATTTATTATATATTTCATTGAGATCATGCTTTAAATTAATTTTTAAAAATTTATTTATTTATTTACTTTTGGCTGTGTTAGGTCTTTGTCACTGCTCCTGGGCTTTTCTCTAGTTGTGGTGAGTGGGGACTACTCTTTATTGTGGTGCGCAGGCTTCTCATTGAAGTGGCTTCTCTTGTTGCGGAGCACGGGCTCTAGGCGCGCGGGCTTCAGTAGTTGTGGCACATGGGCTCGGTAGTTGTGGCTTGCAGGCTCTAGAGCGCAGGCTCAGTAGTTGTGGTGCACGGGCTTAGTTGCTCTGTGGCATATGGGATCTTCCCGGACCAGGGCTCAAACCCGAGTCCCCTGCATTGGCAGGTGGATTCTTAACCACTGCACCACCAGGGAAATCCCTTTAAATTAATTTTGAATATTAATATTTCACTTATCATAAGCATTTTCAATGTTAAGATTTTCACAAACCTCATTTTTAATAAGTCAGAAGTGATTTGATATTTAAATTATTGTAGATTATATTTCAAAGTGGGTTTTCACTGGTTTTGAAAGGAATTCTTGGGGTGAGAGCAGGTTTGTTCATAGACACACAAACATAGACAATGGCTTCATCCTTTCTGGTAACTTTATCCTTAAAAATATTAAGATTCTCATCCTTACTAGCACTCTCAGTTTCTGTTTTTATTTATTTTATTTTATTTTTTTCAGTTTCTGTTTTTAAAGTGGCATCATAATATCTATAGCAACCCCAAGCTCCTATTTAAGTATCTAGTTTTTTCTTTTTATAGGCTGAGCTCTATTAACCTATGTAGTAAACTACAGTTATGTAGGTGCTTGGTACTTAAGAAATGAATGAAGGAAAAGCATTCCTGTGAAGCTAAGTCTGTAGTGTCTTGTGCCATGCACAGTCAATCTCAATGCCAAGAGTTAATTACAGCTCAGCAAGATTGTAGGTGAAAACTTAAATGCCGGAAACTAAGAACTAGCATTCAAAAAGAAACATGCACCCCTATGTTCACAGCAGCACTATTCGCAATAGCCAAGGCATGGAAACAACCTAAATGTTCATCGACAGATGAATGGATAAAGAAGATGTGGTATGTATATACAGTGGAATACTACTCAGTCATAAAAAAAATGAAATAATGCCATTTGCAGCAACATGAATGGATGTAGAGATTATCATACTAAGCAAAGTCAGAAACAGAAAGGAAAATACCATACAACATCACTTACATGTGGAATCTAAAATATGACACAGGACTACCCCTGGTGGTGCAGTGGTTAAGAATCCGCCTGCCAATGCAGGGGACACAGGTTTGAGCCATGGTCCGGGAAGATCCCATATGCCACAGAGCAACTAAGCCTGTGTGCCACGACTACTGAGCCTGTACTCTAGAGCCCACGAGCCATAACAACTGAGCCCATGTGCCACAGCTGCTGAAGTCCACACGCCTAGAGCCCATGCTCTGCAACAAGAGAAGCCACCACAATGAGAAGCCCGCGCACTGCAACAAAGAGTAGCCCCCGCTCGCCACGACTAGAGAAAGCCCACACACAGCAACCAAGACCCAACGCAGCCAAAAATAAATTAATTAATTCAAAATAAATAAATAAAATTAAAATATGACACAAATGAACTTATCTACAAAAGAGACTCACAGACATAGAACAGACTTGTGGTTGCCAGGGAGGAGGGGGACTGGGGGAGGGATGGATTGGGAGTCTGGGATTAGCAGAGGCAAACTATTTTATATAGAACGGATAACAAAGTCCTACTGTATAGCACAAGGAACTGTATTCAATATCCTGGATAAACCATAATGGAACAAAATATAAAAAATAATGTATATATATGTATAACTGAATCACTGTTGTATAGCAGAAATTAACACATTATAAGTTAACTATACGTCATTAAAAAAAAGAATGCAGAGAGAGGTGATTAGTTACAGAGACTTAAAAGTCCATTTTGGGAAGGAATCTTCATTATATATAGCAACAAGAACCTCAGCCTCATTGTATATATGTGCCACATCTTTATCCATTCATCTGATGATGGACACTTAGGTTGCTTGCATGTCCTGGCTATTGTAAATACAGCTGCAATGAAATATTACTCAGACATAAAAAGGAACAGACTGAGTTATTTGTAGTGAGGTGGATCGACCTAGAGACTGTCATAGAGAGTGAAGTAAGTCAGAAAGAGAAAAACAAATACCGTATGCCAACACATACATATGGAATCTAAAAGAAAAAAAAAAAGGTCATGAAGAACCTAGGGGCAAGACGGGAATAAAGATGCAGACCTACTAGAGAATGGATTTGAGGATATGGGGAGGGGGAACGGTAAGCTGGGACGAAGTGAGAGAGTAGCACTGACATATATACACTACCAAACGTAAAATAGATAGCTAGTGGGAAGCAGCTGCATAGCACAGGGAGATCAGCTCGGTGCTTTGTGACCACCTAGAGGGGTGGGATAAGGAGGGTGGGAAGGAGACGCAAGAGGGAAGAGATATGGGGATATATGTATACATATAGCTGATTCACTTTGTTATAAAGCAGAAACTAACATACCATTGTAAAGCTATTATACTCCAATAAAGATGTTAAAAAAAAGAACCTCAGCCCCAAGAATCCTAGCACATGCTTATGTGGCACCTGAGTGTCACCCTTGTCTGTGACTGGCCTCATGAACTATGAATGGTCAGTCTAAAGACTGAATGAGCTGTTGAGGTAAGAGCCAGGCTGAAATACATTTGCTCTGCAGACAGAGCAAACTCTCACTTTGCCAGGTAACATGATGGAGCTGCCTAGCAGAGGTCTTAGAAGGATTTGGAAGGTTTTAAATAATATTAGTGTAAGATGAAGAGCAGGGAGCACTTGGTAGTCAAGAGTCTGCCACTTTCCTTCTTTTATGTGTTATAAATCCATTGTTTCCTTATGCAGTATCTGTGGCTTGATTGGTTTGTCCTTATATATTTTCTTCTCCTGTTTAGATAGTAAATACCATGTCCACTCAATATGCTGCTGTTTAACATCTACTATTGTGGTCCTGGCCAATACAGCAGCACACATATTAGCCTTCAAAAAAGATTTTAAGGGCTTCCCTGGTGGCGCAGTGGTTGAGAGTCCGCCTGCCGATGCGGGGGACACGGGTTCGTGACCTGGTCCGGGAGGATCCCACGTGCCGCGGAGCGGCTGGGCGCGTGAGCCATGGCGGCTGAGCCTGTGCGTCCGGAGCCTGTGCTCCGCAACGGGAGAGGCCACAGCATTGAGAGGCCCGTGTACTGAAAAAAAAAAAAAAAACAAACAAACAAAAAAAAGATTTTAACATTGAAAAGGGAGAGAAACAACTATCACTATTTTTCAAACAATATGGTACTTTATCAAGAAAAAATAAGAAAATCAACTGAAATTTAGAATAAGACAGTTGAGGTAAGGTGGCTGGATACAAAATTGACACACAAAAATAAATGGCTTTTCTATAAACCAACAAATAACAATTAGAAATGGTAATAGAAAAAGAGGACCATTTACAATTTTTTTATAATTTATAAAATCACTAGTTTTAGACCTAACAAGAAATATGCAAGACCTATATGAAGAAAGCCACAGACCTTTACTGAAAGACATAAAAATCTAAACAAATGGAGAGCATGGCCTAAAAATTCAATGTTGTAAACATGTCAACTTTCCCCAAATTGATCTCTAAATTCAATACAATTCCAGTCAAAATCCCAGCGTGTTTTTAATGGACCATTAAATCTAAATCTTTCTAAAGCTTATGTGGGACTTCCCTGGTGGTCCAGTGGCTAAGACTCTGCACTCCCAATGCGGGGGGCCTGGGTTTGATCCCTCATCAGGGAACTAGATCCCACATGCCGCAACTAAGAGTTCATGTGCTGCAACTAAAGATCCCACACGCAGTATCCACGATCCTGCGTGCTGCAACTAAGACCCGGCGCAGCCAAATAAATAAATAAATAATAAAGCTTATGTGAATTAGAGAATATGTGCAAGTAAATATTTACAAGACTGATAATATCCAGTGTACATGAGGGTTATAGACACTTTTTTCAGTGCTGATAGAAGTATAAATATGTACTGCAAGGATTCAGCATTGTTTGTAACAGCAAAGAAAAATTAGGAATGATCTAAATATCCAGTAGTGGAATGCAGATCTTCCTCAGCTTATGGTGGTGTTATGTCCTGATAAACTCATGGTAAGTTGAAAATATCGTAAGTTGAAAATGCATTTAATATACCCAACCTACTGAACAACATAGCTGAGCCTAGCCCATCTTAATTAAAAGTGCTCAGAACACATACATTAGCCTACATTTGGGCAAAATCATCTAACACAAAGCTTATTTTATAATAAAGTGTTGAACATCTCATGCAATTTATTGAGTACTGTACTGAAAGTGAAAAACAGAATGCGTAAGTGTACCAGTTGTTTACCCTCGACTGCCTCGCTGACAGGGAGCTGCAGCTCGCTGCCCCTGCCCAGCATCACAAGAGAGTATATTCACCCAGCACACTGCTAGCCCGGGAAAAGATCAAAATTCGAAGTATGGCTTCTACTGAATGCGTATTGCTTTCGCATTATCATAAAGTTGAAAAATTGTAAATTGAACTATCATCAAGTGGGAGACCGTCTGACAAAATATTTTATGGTATGATCAAACTATGGAATGCTACATAGCCTCTAAAAGGAGAGATAGACCAAAATACAGAGAAAGATCTCCAGAACATACTGGAAATTTAAAGGGGAAAGAACAAATCACAACAATAAGTACAGTGAGATGTAAATTACAGTTTAAAAAAAACTATAAATGTGCTTGTACGTATATTGCTACATAATCACGCAAAGAAAGGTTTGGAAGGGGAACACCAGACTAAGTGTGGGGAGAGAAGTGTGTATGGGCGTGTGTCGGTTTTGTGTCTGTGGGGTGAGGTGAATTAAGAATGACTTTTACATTTTCCTGTGTTGTACAAGTGTATGAGGGTTTTGAAAACTATAGTTAGAAATTTGATAAAGCACACTGCCTTGAAAATTATATGAAAGGTAATATTAAAAAAAATATGACATTCAGGGACTTCCCTGGCAGTCCAGTTGTTAGGACTCTGCGCTCTCACTGCCAAGGGCCCGGGCTCAATCCCTGGTCGTGGAACTAAGATCCTGCAAGCTGTGCAGCATGGCCAAAAAAAAAAAAAAAAAACAAATGACATTCATGTAACATACTTTTGAGGAATCATCATTTTTTAAAGTGTGAAAGTGCACATAAGCTGTTGAAAAGTAATGGCTTTGATTTTTATACATAATGCTGTAACAGGACCTGGCTCAGGTAGGTTTGAGAGGCATTAAGAGCAAAAACATTTGAACATAACAGACTTTGGTGTCATCTTAGCAGGCCAGCACTTAGCTGCCTGACCTTGGCTTCTCACCCTACTGTCCCACCTACGTCAAGAACTATGGAGAAGTCTAAGAAATAACATATATGAAGGACTTCCCTGGTGGCGCAGTGGTTAAGAATCCGCCTGCCAATGCAGGGGACACGGGTTCAAGCCCTGGTCCAAGAAGATCCCACATGCCGTGGAGCAACTGAGCCCATGCGCCACAACTACTGAGCCTGCGCTCTAGAGCCAGCAAGCCACAACTACTGAGCCCACGTGCCACAACGACTGAAGCCCACGAGCCTAGAGCCTGTGCTCCGCAACAAGAGAAGCCACTGCAGTGAGAAGCCTGCGCACTGCAATGAAGAGTAGCCCCCGCGCTCCGCAACTAGAGAAAGCCCGCGCGCAGCAACAAAGACCCAACACAGCCAAAATAAATAAATAAATTTTAAAAACTTTTTTAAGAAAAAAATAACATATATGTGTAATTCCCTGGTGGTTCAGTGGTTAGGACTCCGAGCTTCCACTGCAGGGGGCCTGGGTTCAATCCCTGGTCAGGGAACTAGGATCGCACAAGCCTTCTGGCCGAGATAACAATAATAACATATGAAAACATTTAAACTGTTCATTAAAGTACTATGTAAATTCCCTATACTGTATTAGTCCCTGAAACCATTTGCTATCATTTGGTGTAGTGGATTAAATCTGCCCGTAAAATGCTGTGTAAGTACCCCGGGCGCTAACCGATTGCACCACTGTAGTGCCTTTCCATCAAATGCTAAACTCTAAACCCAACAGATAAATGTGCTTAGGCTAGGGCAGTGAGGGCAAAGAAAAAGAGAAACTGATGATAAGCAAAGTGAAGATTTTCACAGGCTTTGAAAATGTGTGACTGACACTAAGGAGAGAAAGCCAAGTGTGGACAGAAAAGATGTGGAGACTAGAGATGGCGGTGGGAGTGATCTCTCAAAGCAACGAATCTCCAAGGGGGATTGGGGTGGAGGAAGCTATCGAATCTTGAACAATATTATATTTAGGACATAAAACTTTTTTTTTTTTTTTTTTTTTTTTTTTTTGCGGTACACAGGCCTCTCACTGTTGTGGCCTCTCCCGCTGCAGAGCACAGGCTCCAGACGCGCAGGCTCAGCGGCCATGGCTCACGGGCCCAGCCGCGCATGTGGGATCTTCCCAGACCAAGGCACGAACCCGTGTCCCCTGCATCGACAGGCGGACTCTCAACCACTGCGCCACCAGGGAAGCCCTAGCCTGTTACTATTTAATGCAGTTTTCTTCACCTGATGTCCACCTATCTCTCTGCTCTTTTATCTTCCTAGACTTTTGTACCATGTAACTCTCTTAAACCCAAACTTATATTCATTATTATTATCTTATCTGGAAATAGGGAGAAGGGGGATAATGGAGTTGGGAGCTTCAGCATAGGGAAAGGTTTGGGTTGCAGGGGGAATGCAATGAGAGTTGACAAGGGACTTGTAAAAGGACAATCAGTGGCAATGGGACAGCATGACTTTGTATTGGAGACGGTCACCCTGGTATCATGACTCTCCATGACATTGTGCACCACTTGGAAGCAGAGAAAACAAAAATGAGGGGACTAGGGCTGATGACAGGCCTGCTGAAGCTGGTCCTGTCACTCCTCTGCTTACAATCCTTCAAAGGCTTCCCATCTCTCAAATGACCTTCAAGAGTCTCCACCATCTGGCACTGCCAATTTCTTTGGCCTCTTCTTGTTCCATTCTCCCTTCGGCTTTGAAAGTCCCATCACCCTGGCCAATTTCTTCTATCTTCGTGGCTTTTGCATTTACTGTTCCTTTTGTCTGTCATCTCCTGTTCACACCCCACCCTTTGCTTCAGCTTAAAAGTCACTTCCTCAAAGAAGCCTCTCCTGACCCCCCAAATCCAATCAGAGCACTCTATCAATATCGTCTTTCATAGTATGCTTTACTTGTCTTTCATTAGACCTAACACAATTCTTTGCTTATTTGTATGAATACCCTTTTCATACCTGGAAATAGTTCCGTGGAGGCAGGCACTTGGTCTATTTTGTTGGTTGCTAAAGTCCCAGCACCTGGCCTAGTGCCTACTGCCAGCAGGAACATTCATTTATTCATTCAATAAATTTATTGAATGAATGAATGAATGGCAGGAAGAGTTGGTTATGGAACCTTGGGAACGTTTTTTGTTAGTTTTTTTTTTTTTTTTTTTTCCTTGCGTTATGTTAGTTTTTAACTACATCCCAATTTTCTCATCTGTGAATAGCAGATGATGATAATAACTACCAACCTCAGAACTGCCATGTAGATTGAAATAATGTATACTTAGCATGGTGCCTGGCATATAGTAAGGGCTAGGAAATGTGAGCTATTATTATCATCATTAAATATAAGTGCTGTGAGCAACCAGAACGCTCATCCATTGCTGGCAGGAATGCGAAAATGATAACAGCCCACCTTGGAAAACAGTTGACCAGTTTCTTATAAACACAGACTTACTATACAACCCAACAATCCCGCTTCTACCTATTTACCCAAGTGAAATGAAAATGTATGTTCACACAAAAACCTGCATATGAATGTTTATAGCAGTTTTATTCATAATTGCCCCAAACTAGAAACAACCCAAATGTCCTTCAGCCAGGGAATGGATAAAAAAGCTGTGGTATATCCAGATAGTGGATTACCACTCAGCAAGAAGAAATAAACTACTGATACATGCAACGACATGGATGATATACAAATGTATTATGTTGAGTGAAAGAAGCCAGACTCAAGAGGTGACATATTGTATGATCCCATTTATATGACATTCTGGAAAAGTCAAACTATAGGACAGAAATCTGGTCAGTGGTTGCCAGGGGATGAGGTGGGGCATGAGAGAATTTGGGGGGATGATGGAACTGTCCTAGGATTTGATTGTGACAGTGGTTACATGACTATATGCATTTATTAAAACGGCATTCTAAACGACATGGGTGGATTTTACTGTATATAAATTATTTCTTACTGTATATAAAAAATGGAAAACATCCAAGACAGATAAAATTATCATTTCCTTTAAAAAAAAAAAAGGGATTTATGGGCTTCCCTGGTGGCGCAGCGGTTGAGAGTCCGCCTGCCGGGGACTCGGGTTCGTGCTCCGGTCCGGGAAGATCCCACATGCCGCGGAGCGGCTGGGCCCGTGAGCCATGGACGCTAAGCCTGCGCTTCCGGAGCCTGTGCTCCGCAGCGGGAGAGGCCACAACAGTAAGAGGCCCGCGTACCAACAACAACAAAAAAAAGGTATTTATATTTCTGATTATAAAAATGCTACAGGCTCATAGACATTTTGGGAAAATGTGCAAAGAATACATTCCATCACCTGCAGAAAAGTAATATTTCTTGCTGTAATTTTTTTAGGCACAAAATACACACACATGTAAACTGGGACCATGCTGTATATTTTTGCTTTCTGAAATATATTATGCACATTTTCCCATGTCATTAAATAATTTTCAAAAACCATGATTTTGAGTCAGTAATATTCTATTACGTAACCAATTTATATTTTTAAGCCTTCCTTTACTGTTAGAAATTATATTGCTCCCATCTTTTTTTAACCACAATTTTGATTTAAAAAAAAAATGCTCATTGGGGTCAGGGACACTTCATCATGGAGTTTTACCATGTTTAACTGATAAAACAACTCTTCCCTTGTCTGCAATTATCTCATTGTGTCTGGAGGAAAAGTGGTTCCACAGGGTGACCTGGCTTTTTCATTTGTGGTACATAAGGGCTAGACACACTCATATTACCTGTATTACTAGCTTAAATTTGCATAGCGCTTTTAATTTCTCTCTCTCGCCACATCCTTGCAGGGTAAGCAGGGCCGATGTAGTAATTTGTTCAAGATCACACAGCTCATCATTCGTGGACCGTGACTTCGACTCCAGCTACTCAGTCTCAGAAAGTCAGCATTTCCCCAGGGCGGGTCACTGCCTAATCTGGCTCTTTTTCCCCGCCCCCGCTACTGCCACTGAGCAAGGGGCCCCTGGGTGCGGACGCCCCCAGAAAACGCTGCCTAGAAGCTTGGCACACGGGGAATTTAACTCTTGTCAAGTGGACAAATTCCCATCCTACAAATTGTCCTTGGCAACAACGCCACTTACCAGCTGGGGTCATTTCTCCCCCGATGGCTGGGGGGACACCTACTGCCACTGAGCAAGGGGCCCCTGGGAGCAGAAGGATCGCCGGCCTCGCGGCCCGTGAGAGTTGCTGTCATTCGATCGCGACGCTGCTGGGGAGCACCCTCACTGGGGGGTCCTGCCGGAGCGGCCGGGTCCTCCCCAGCGCCAGGGCCCAAGTGGGGAGGGTGCCTTCGGCGAGGTGAAGCGGGTCCCCACCATCTTAAGGAGGGGTGAGGGCAGGTGGCGGCCGCCGGACTACAGGGCTGCCCAAGGAGACTCCGGGAGGTGACAGGAACGCCTCCACCATGGGACCAGAGGTCAGTGCTCCGCTATCCCAGAATGCCCCGGATCCCGGAAGTGCCTGGTTTCCCGGAAGTGCCCGACTGGGTGACAGAGCCCAGGCTGGCTGGAACGCTGCTGCTGGAGGGTCGCTGTTCTGGGGCGTGGGTGGCTGCAGGACGTGCGGCTCGGGGTAGGGGTGGGCGCCGGGAGGGAGCTGGGCGGCAGGATGATGGAGGAGGAGGACCTGGAGTTCGTGGAGGAGCTGGAAGCCGTGCTGCAGCTCACGCCCGACGTGCAGCTCGCCATCGAGCAGGTGAGCGTTCCGCCCCTCGAAGGTAGGAGAGTGCGGAGGCTGGGGCAGCTCTGGCGGTGGGACCTGGGGTGGGATGCCGAGGAAGCGGTCTTCGTGGGAGACGTGGGAGCTAGGCGCAGAAGGGCAAGGAAAGGTTTTGGTGGGAGGTGGTGGTGGGAAGGGGTTTCTGAATCTAGAGGAGGGAGAGAATCTTTTCTAGGCCTTGATTGTCTTTGGAGGGTGGGGCATCCTGGTGGGTTTGGGCAAAGGAGCTGTGTCTCCTGAAAGGATGCACCTAGAAAAAGAGACCTCATAGGTAGCAACCTCAGGTTTTGGGGGTTGCGGGGCTGTTCATTCATTTATCAGGCCGGTGTCGCAGTGTTCCGGATTCTCCATCTAGCCCCTTGTGAGTGACTCGGAATTGAGGGGAGGAGGTAACCTCTACTTTTGAAGCATATCGCAAAGCAGAGGGGAAAGGTTAAAAGCAAAAAACAAAAAACCCTTTACCATACTTAGTTGAGAATTCCTGCT
>NW_006780838.1:2581802-2585419 GCF_000442215.2 Lipotes vexillifer | reverse complement strand
TTCCTGCTGTTGATTAGTTTGGGTTAGGTTGAAGAATATTCCCAGGTGGCTTTTCTTCCCTGCAGGAACTCTTTAGGCGACTAAATTCTCTTTTCAAGTGTATGGAGTTTTTAAGAGTGATGATATTAGAAATAGCAATTTAGACCCTTGTACAGGGTATCGCTCCTGATAAAGGGAGAAAAATCTCCCTTAAAGAAGTTGGTGTAGGGTATTTAGGAAAAGGAGGGGTGTGCCATACTTAACGACCACTGGGAAGTTTTTTGAAGTAAAACATGACTACTTCTATTACTGATAGTTAATATTTATTGACCATTAATACTTACTATGGGTCTGCCAGTGTACTAAGTTATTTGTTTGTATTGTCCCATTTATAGATTTTTAGATGTGTTTCCCTTGGAGTGGTTGGATTACTCATTCACAGCACATTTGGCAGATCCTGAGGATGCCAGGCCATTAGGCAAAGGTTTTGGTGTTCAAGTCACACTGCTTCCCACCCACCTCCATCTGCCAGAAAGAGACATACGTTTCTTTTTTCGTTTGTTTTTGGTTTGTTTGTTTGTTTGTTTGGCCTTGTCTCAGGGCTTGTGGGATCTTAGTTCCCCTACCAGGGATTGAACCTGGGCTGCCCGCAGTGAGAGCACGAGTCCTAACCACTGGACTGCCAGGGAATTCCCAGAGACATACATTTCATCCCCTTTGGACCTAGTGGGCTCCAATAGAAGAAACAAATAATGCAGTCAGTTATTGTTTGACAAGGGTTTTAGAAGAGCACAGTTTTTCCTATTTCTTAGTAAGACTGAATTCTAGCATAGGTTTCTCCAATAAGCAGACCTCAAAAAAGAATTTGCTTCCCAGAATAACTGCCTTGAGCTGGTGAAATCTAGTACCCAGGGGATCACTTAACTGCTTTGTAACCCACCTTGTTACATGTTCTTCAAACTGCAACATTTGAAGGGAGTTAGCTATATTTCTCAGAAGGCGGCTTGCTTTCTTCTGTAAAAGAGATGGGCAGTTCCTAAATGTCAGCTCTCCACTTCTTGACGCTGTCTGAGCATAATAATCGCTTTGATGCATAGTGAATTCTACTGCTGAGACATCACTGAGACATGGTGTATAATAAGTCTGTTATCAAGATTCCCTTAATACAACCATGTCATCCGCTGGCTTAATCTGATAGTGTACAATTCCCACTTATTTTACCTTGTCCTTGGGATTTCGTGGATATCTGGAACTTTTCACTGTTGCACATTCTGTTAGTTTTACCAAGATGTTAAAATTATAGATGTTGGTGAAAATTACAGATTTACTTTACCAGATATTTTATTGCGCGTCTGTTGTTGTTAAGCCTCGTAAAATGAAAAAAAGCTATGGTCTTTGCCTTCAAAAAACTTACCAACCAATAGGGAGGAAAGAAATAATACATAAAGCAAGGCAGAAAGATAGGTGATTTTTAATTCTCTATCTTTATGTAGGTATTTCCAAGCCAGGATCCTCTAGATCGAGCAGATTTCAATGCTGTGGAGTATATCAACACCCTGTTCCCAACAGAGCAAGTAAGTATAGAGTTTCCTTCTTGCAGTGGCTTCTGGCTCATCCTGAATATTAATGATGTATTATGTGTTATACTACATAATCTAAGGGACCTTGATAAGCAAGTGAGAGTTAAATTCAAGTTAGACTCCGTTGTAACCAGCTTGTTTTTGGCGGGGGGAGGGTTAGCTAATACCAAATACTGTTGTTGTGTTAGTGTGGAATTCTCTGTATAGTGAGCATATTATTAGAAATCGTACCCTTAGGTTGAAAGCGTCTGTCCTGTTGCCCCCCGGCCCCCCATTTTCTGTAGTAAATTGGGAAGTAGACAGGATTTTTCGAATGTAATAGGGGGAAAATGGGAATGAGGTAGGCAGGATAAGCCTGGAGTTAGAAAGCTACTTTTTTTTTTTTTTTTTTTTTTTTTTTTTTTGCTGTACGCGGGCCTCTCACTGTTGTGGCCTCTCCCGCTGCAGAGCACAGGCTCCGGACGCGCAGGCTCAGCGGCCATGGCCCACGGGCCCAGCCGCTTCGCGGCATGTGGGATCCTCCCGGACCGGGGCACGAACCCGCATCCCCTGCATCGGCAGGCGGACTCCCAACCACTGCGCCACCAGGGAAGCCCTAGAAAGCTACTTTTATTCCTATTTCAAGATGTAAATTTCAGAACTTTGATTTCTAGCCCAGCAGACTGTGGGTGGGTGTTGGCCCCTTTATCCTGTACTGGGAGTAAGGAGGAAGAGCCAGTTTTAGTGGTAAGGAGGATAGAAGTAGGGTGTAAAGGTGAGCTCAGTTTTTAACATATTTGGGCCATCCAGGTAGAAATACATAGTTGGATATTTGAGTCTGGAGCCCATCATTGCCATAACTGTTAATATTTTGGCATATATCCTTCCAAACTTTTTCTGATGGGCATGCTGATTTTTAAAATAAATTTGGAAAAAATGGTATCATACTGTGTCATCGTCTTTTCTGAGATTTCACAGATAGCCTTTAGAACTTATCTTTTACTTTTTTGGCCGCACCATGTACAGCTTGCAGGATCTTAGTCCCCGACCAGGGATTGAACCAGGGCCCTTGGCAGTGAAAGCGCCAGGTCCTAACCACTGAACTGCCAGGGGATTCCTAAGAGCTCATCATTGTCTATGAAAGGTGAATTCTAGGAATTAGCTGGAGATAGAAATTTGGAAACAATGGTATAAAGATAGCAGTTTTAGCCACGAAAAGATTTAATTTACCCCAGCCTATCAAGACAGCTAACTCACCACAACAAATTGTTAGATTTGAAAATTATGTATATAGGGAACCACCAGGTTCTCCCTTCTTCCTGATAAGTTTTTGTGGGTTTTTGTTTTTAAACTACTGAAGGTAGCATAAGACATTTGTTGTTCCACAGATTCAGTTATATGTCTTGTCTAATTATGTCCCCACATCCATGGTGATGTATAGTGAAGTTTCTTAGGTAATTCAGGAAATTTATGACACAGGGGTACCTTTATTTCCCCAACCCCAGATTTATACCATTTTCCAACCCAGATTCTCGTGGACCTTAATTAAAAGGTAATAGAAAGTAAGGGCATGATTTATAATTTCTTTCAACTATTGCTAAATCTTAGGCAAAATCCATCTATATACCTCATGGGCATTGCAGTAGTTGCATTGTAGCTGTGGCACAGGGGCTTAGTTGCTCTGTGGCATGTGGGATCTTCCCAGACCAGAGCTCGAACCCGGGTCCCCTGCATTGGCAGGTGGATTCTTAACCACTGCACCACCAGGGAAGCCCTTGTTCATTTATTTTGTTTTTTTGTTTGTTTATTTGTTTTCTATATTTCACATATGAGTGAAATCATACAGTTTTGTGCTTCTCCGTCTGATTTATTTCACTTGATACCCTCAAGGTCCATCCATCTTGTCGTAAATGGCAAGGTTTCATCTTGTTTTACGTGTGACCTGGTTCTCTCATCAGACCTGTGCCTGGCAGGCTCCTGCCTCTTCCTGCCAGCACAGGTTGCCGGTAGCAATTTATAAGCACAATTCCTGCATCACCCCCAATTCCTTCTGAGGTAAAATATCTATCGGGAGAGAGG
>NW_006780838.1:2570448-2581792 GCF_000442215.2 Lipotes vexillifer | reverse complement strand
GGGAAAGAGGACTTACAAAATTATATTTTGAAAACTTCAGTTAAAATGGTGCTATAAAATTGTACCATCTCTATTCCATTAGGGGGCACCGTTTCCTCATGTTTTCAGCTCACTAAATTGGTGCTAGTCCATTTGTTTTTATTGTCATTGTCTTAAAAATAGAAATAACTTTATTATAATTGCAGTAGCAGTGCATTATCAATATAGAGCAATTAGAAAATACTCATAGGCAAAAAGGAGAAAAACTTAAAATCCCTCTTCTTCATAGATTACAACTACTGCTACTGATTTCATAGGTTACAGCTACTAATATAGACTCTAAGTACTAGTGTTTATCCTTCCAGGCTTTTTTCTAATGGACCTAGACACTTAGAAAAAAACAGAGGTATTTATTTATTGACGTTTAACATAATGTGGAGGAGTATACAGATCCTAAATGTACAACTTGATGAATTTTCACCAAATGAGTAAAGCCAGGTAACCACCACCCAGACCAAGAAATAAAACATTAATAAAATAGCCCCTTCTTGCCCCTCCCAGTCACTACCTCCCCCAGAGTTAACCACTATCCTGACTTCTAATGCAGGAGAATAGTTTCACTCACTTTTGAAATACTATAAATGCAATCATACAGTATATGCTCTTGTGTCTGGTTTGTGTATATGTGTGTGTGTGTGTGTGTGCGCGCACACAACATCATGTTAGTAAGATTCATCCATGTTGTTGTCTGTTGTAATCATTCATTCATTTTTGTTGCTATGAGGATTTTGTTGTACGAGTTCGTCACGATCCTATATACCAGGGGTCAGGAAATTTCCTGTAAAGGTCTAGATAGTAATTTTAGGCTTTATGGATTATTCAGTCTCTGTTGCAGCTACTCAATTCTGTCTTTGTAGCTCAAAGGCAGCTGTCGATAATATGTAAACGAATGGATATGGCTGTTTTCCAATAAACTTCATTTATGAAAAATAGATTCCAGGCTGAATTTTGCAGTTGTTGCCAACTACCGCTATACTTCCCCCGCCCTCCCACCCCGGCTGCACTGCAAGGCTTGCGGGATCTTAGTTCCCCGACCAGGGATTGAACCCGTGCCCCTGCTGTGGAAGCGTGGAGTCCTAACCATTGGATCGCCAGGGAATTCCCTATATATATATATTTTTAAGTGAAAATTGTATCATACCATATGATTAGTTTCTTTGAGCTGTCATAAATAGCCATTATAGTTCATCATTTCTCTGGAAAGAGGAATTCCAAGAAGTGAAATAATAGCTGGCACTTTTCCTTCTTTATTGTAGTCTCTGGCAAACATCGATGAAGTCGTGAACAAAATTAGACTGAAAATAAGGTAAGTAACACCGTGTGATTATTAATAATTAATGAAAGTATGCTGTTCATTTAGTTAATCACATTCTGGATCACACTTATCTGTAAGAACACTAAAATCTCAAGTTTGCTGTAGATGGTAATCTTTTTAAAAATAGTATTTTTTTCTGGGTTTCATATGAGCCTTGTGGCAAAGAACTCGATTCTTTGATCGGTCTTCAATTATTTATTTTAAAAAAAGGAAGGAATCTGTAACAGGCTATTCAAAACAGTTGATTATAAAAGGAGACAAAAGCATTTTTGCTACATTTTTAGTGGCTTTATTTCCCTAGCAGATTTACCCTTTTTTTTTTTTTTTTTTTTTTGTATTCCCAAGGCTTAGATATGAAGCTGGGCTTATATATCCCTTGGCCATGTATCAGCTAACAATGTGGTCAGATCTGCTGGTTGGTGTGGGTGGTGTCCCAGGACTAAACATTGTGATTAATCTGGGATATCTAGGGTGGTCATCAGATGTCCTTTCTGCCAAATAGCCTTATTCTGGTTTATCCATGTCTGAATTTCCAGTTTTGACACATGGTAGATACTCAAAGTTTGTTTGTTGTAATTATTATTGTAATGGTTGATGTTATTACTTTAAATATAGTTTTTGTTGTTGTTGTTGTTTTTTAACTTGTGATGAGGAGAAGCCTTCATTTTGAATCCAGGAGATGATTTTTTTTTCCCTGACAACCTTTGGGTTTTTAGGTGAAGACCTCTGCCATTAATGTTTTGTTCAGTTGGGTGCCTTAAAAAGTACAAAGAAGGGACTTCCCTGTTGGTGCAGTGGTTAAGAATCTGCCTGCCAATGCAGGGGACACAGGTTTGAGCCCTGGTCCAGGAAGATCCCACATGCTGCAGAGCAACTGAGCCCGTGTGCCACAACTGCTGAGCCCGTGTGCAACAACTACTGAAGCCTGTGTGCCTAGAGCCTGTGCTCCACAACAAGAGAAGCTGCCACAATGAGAAGCCCACGCACCACAACGGAGAGTAGCCCCTGCTCGCCGCAACTAGAGAAAGCCTGCGCACAGCAATGAAGACCCTATGCAGTCAAAAATAAATAAATACAAAGAAGCCTGTTGATTGTTTTGGTGGACTTTAGCTGTAACAACGGTAGTAGAGACCACTAAGTTTTACAGGGTTTGCACAGAAAATGAAAATTCCCCCATGATCCAAAAATCACTTGCGAGGGGCTTCCCTTGCTGTCCAGTGGTTAAGACTCCATGCTTCCCAACCTAAGCGTCCATCAACAGATGAATGGATAAAGAAGATGTGGCACATATATACAATGGAATATTACTCAGCCATAAAAAGAAACGAAATTGAGTTATTTGTAGTGAGGTGGATGAACCTAGGGTCTGTCATACAGAGTGAAGTAAGTCAGAAAGAGAAAAACAAATACCATATGCTAACACATATATATGGAATCTAAAAAAAAAAAAATGGTTCTGAAGAACCTAAGGGCAGGACAGGAATAAAGACTCAGACGTAGAGAATGGACTTGAGGACGTGGGGAGGGGGAAGGGTAAGCTGGGACAAAGTGAGAGAGTGGCATGGACTTATGTACACTACCAAACGTAAAACAGATAGCTAGTAGGAAGCAGCCGCATAGCACAGGGAGATCAGCTCTGTGCTTTTTGACCACTTAGAGGGGTGGGATAGGGAGGGTGGGAGGGAGATGCAAGAGGGAGGAGATATGGGGATATATGTATATGTATAGCTGATTCACTTTGTTATACAGCAGAAACTAACACACCATTGTAAAGCTATTATACTCCAATAAAGATGTTAAAAAAAAAAAAGACTCCATGCTTCCAATGCAGGGGGCGCGGGTTCGATCCTTAGTTGGGGAACTAAGATTCCACGTGCTGCGTGGCACGGCGCAGCCAAAAAAATCCCAAAACAACAACAGAAACGAATATCACTTGCAAGCCAGTTATTTTCAGCTTTTTCTCACCATACCTTTAACGGTTCTTCAAATGAAAAATGACATAAATGACATAAACTGACATAAATTTCTCTGGTTGAGGTGCCATTAAATGGCCCCTGTTAAGCTGCAGGAGAAAGAGGAAGTGGGGGCCACAGATCCGCCTCCTGCAGATCAGGGCCCAGGTGGCGAGGCATGGATTTCATATAGCACCTGACTCCTCATCCCTTTTAAGGTTCCTAGGATGTTACTGAGGAAGGATTTTGTGTGGGATACTTTGAATTCTCTGGCTTGTTCCCATAAAGTTTCAGCAACTTTGTCATTTCTGGTTTACTCCATGACAAATACTAAAAGTTACATTGGTCCTTTTGAATGGCTCTGAACATTAAGTGAAAATAGCCTTTTAAAAAATAGCAAAGGTGACTCATCACTCTGCGCTGGGCTTGGCTTCTACACTACCGTTGCTGCCCCCTCACTGAGGTCCAAGGCCTCACTCTTCCTCCTATCATCCAGACATCTTTGTTTTTTCTTCTGAATAAGTAGCTGCAATCTGCAAACATTGATGTATACGTTACTAACTTTTAAAAACGTTAATTAATTAATTTAGTTTTGGCTGAGTTGGGTCTTCATTGCTGCACACGGGCTTTCTCTAGTTGCAGCGAGCGGGAGCTACTCTTCGTTGCGGTGCGCGGGCTTCTCATTGCTGTGGCTTCTCTTGTTGCAGAGCACGGACTCTAGGTGTGCGGGCTTCAGTAGTTGTGGCACGTGGGCTCAGTAGTTGTGGCTCGTGGGCTCTAGAGCACAGGCTCACTAGTTGTGGTGCATGGGCTTAGTTGCTCCACGGCATATGGGATCTTCCCAGACCGGGGATGAAATCCATGTCCCCTGCATTGGCAGGCGGATTCTTAACCACTGTGCCACCAGGGAATCCCAGCTTTTTTTCTTTTGGTCAACCTGGAATTGAGATTTTTTTTTTTGAATTTTTGAATTTTATTTATTTTTTTATACAGCAGGTTCTTATTAGTCATCCATTTCATACACATCAGTGTATACATGTCAATCCCAATCTCCCAATTCATCACACCACCCCCCCCGCCGCTTTCCCCACTTGGTGTCCATACGTTTGTTCTCTACATCTGTGTCTCAATTTCTGCCCTGCAAACCGGTTCATCTGTACCATTTTTCTAGGTTCCACATATATGCGTTAATATACGATATTTGTTTTTCTCTTTCTGACTGACTTCACTCTGTATGACAGTCTCTAGATCCATCCACGTCTCTACAAGTGACCCAATTTTGTTCCTTTTTATGGCTGAGTAATATACTGTTGTATATATGTACCACATCTTCTTTATCCATTCGTCTGTTGATGGGCATTTAGGTTGCTTCCATGACCTGGCTATTGTAAATAGTGCTGCAGTGAACATTGGGGTGCATGTGTCTTTTTGAATTATGGTTTTCTCAGGGTATATGCCCAGTAGTGGGATTGCTGGGTCATATTGTAATTCTATTTTTAGCTTTTTAAGGAAACTCCATACTGTTCTCCATAGTGGCTGTATCAATTTACCTTCCCACCAACAGTGCAAGAGGGTTCCCTTTTCTCCACACCCTCTGCAGCATTTGTGTGTAGATTTTCTGACGATGCCCATTCTAACTGGTGTGAGGTGATACCTCATTGTAGTTTTGATTTGCATTTCTCTAATAATTACTGATGTTGAGCAGCTTTTCATGTGCTTCTTGGCCATCTGTATGTCTTCTTTGGAGAAATGTCTATTTAGGTCTTCTGCCCATTTTTGGATTGGGTTGTTTGTTTTTTTAATATTGAGCTACATGAGCTGTTTATATATTTTGAAGATTAATCCTTTGTTCATTGATTCGTTTGCAAATATTTTCTCCCGTTTTGAGGGTTGTCTTTTCGTCTTAAAGGAATCGAGATATTTTAATGATTTGTATCCTTTAACTTTTTTTGCTAGGAGACTGGATGACAGCATTCGAACTGTCGTAAGAGGTCAAACAAATGTGGGGCAGGATGGCCGGCAAGTAAGTAACTTATTCCTTCGTATTAAATATATCCCGATTTCTTCAAGACCCCACAACCAAGTGACCAAAATATTGATCTGCCTGCTTACAGAGTACTTCCGTAACTGATCTGCCCCATACACAGCAGGAAACTTGCATGACTTGTCCCACTAGTAGCAGGGGGAGGCTGCCCAGACCAGCCATGAGCTGTCACTCAGCATCCCTTGGACCAGAAGCATATATTGTAGCACAGGTCACCCAGGTCCAGGGGAAATGCACGCTGAAATGAGAAAACCGAAGTTTCCTTGGCTTTCTCCTCAATGTCAGACGTCTCTGAGCCCTCCTTTATTTTGTGTACTGTGGCCCAACAAGGTTGCTGCATTTATCTATCTGCTAAGTTGTTGGGATTTTGATATTAGTTTTTAAAAATATATATTTATTTATTTAGGCTGCTCTGGGTCTTAGTTGCGGCATGCAAACTCTTAGTTGTGGTACGCATGCAGGATCTAGTTCCCTGACCAGGGATTGAACCCGGGTCCCCTGCATTGGGAGCACGGAGTCTTACGCACTGGACCACCAGGGAAGTCCCTCATATTACTTTCGTTGCTGCAAAAGATAGCAGTAACCTGTGTGTCAAAAGACATTATCAACAGAGTAAAAAGTCAACCTATAGAATGGGAGAGAATATTTGCCAATCATGTATCTGATGAGGGATTAATATCCAGAATATTTAGAGAACTCCTAAAATTCAACAACGAAAAAGCAAACAACCTGATTAAAAACTGGGCAAAGGACTTGAATAGACATTTCTCCAAAGAAGATAATATGAATGGCCAATGAGCCCACAAAAAGAGGCTCAGTATCACTAATCATTAGGAAAATGCAAATCAAAAGTACAGTGAGGGCTTCCCTGGTGGCACAGTGGTTGAGAGTCCGCCTGCTGATGCAGGGGACGCAGGTTCATGCCCTGGTCCGGGAAGATCCCACGTGCCACGGAGCGGCTGGGCCCGTGAGCCATGGCCTCTGAGCCTGCGCGTCCGGAGCCTGTGCTCCGCAATGGGAGAGGCCACAACAGTGAAAAAAAAAAAAAAAAAAAAAAAAGTACAGTGAGAATGGGACTTCCCTGGTGGCACAGTGGTTAAGAATCTGTCTGCCAGACCTACTAGAGAATGGACTTGAGGATATGGGGAGGGGGAAGGGTAAGCTGTGGCAAAGTGAGAGAGTGGCATGGACATATATACACTGCCAAGGATAAAATAGATAGCTAGTGGGAAGCAGCTGCATAGCACAGGGAGATCAGCTCGGTGCTTTGTGACCACCTAGGGGGGTGGGATAAGGAGGGTGGGAGGGAGGGAGACGCAAGAGGGAAGAGATATGGGAACATATGTATGTGTGCAACTGATTCACTTTGTTATAAAGCAGAAACTAACACATCATTGTAAAGCAATTATACTCCAATAAAGATGTAAAAAATAAATAAATAAATTAAATAAATAAAATAAAAAAGAAAAGAATCCACCTGCCTGTACAGTGGGCACAGGTTCAAGCCCTGGTCTGGGAAGATCCCACATGCCACGGAGCAACTAAGCCCATGTGCCACAACTACTGAACCTGTGCTCTAGAGCCCGCGAGCCACAACTGCTGAAGCCCACATGCCTAGAGCCTGTGCTCTGCAACAAGAGAAGCCACCGCAAGGAGAAGCCCACGCACCGCGACGAAGAGTAGCCCCCGCTCACCGCAACTAGAGAAAGCCCATGTGCAGCAACGAAGACCCAATGCAGCCAAAAATTAATAAATAAATAAAGTGTTTCTCTTGAATAAAAAACCAGCATTTATAAGAAAAAAAAGTACAATGAGATACCACCTCACACCCATTAAGAGGACTACTATCAAAAAACCAGAAAACAACAAGTGTTGGCAAAGATGGGAAGAAATTGAAATGCTTGTGCACTGCTGGTAGAAATGTAAAATGGGGGCTTCCCTGGTGGCGCAGTGGTTGAGAGTCCGCCTGCCGATGCAGGGGACACGGGTTCGTGCTCCGGTCTGGGAAGATCCCACATGCTGCGGAGCGGCTGGGCCCGTGAGCCATGGCCGCTGAGCCTGCGCGTCCAGAGCCTGTGCTCCACAATGGGAGAGGCCGCAACGGGAGAGGCCACAACAATGAGAGGCCCGCATACCGAAAAAAAAAAATAAATAAAAATAAAAATAAAAAATAAAAAGAAATGTAAAATGGTACAGTTGCTGTGTAAAACAATAAAGTGGTTCCTCAAAAAATTAAAATGAATTATCATATGATCTAGCAGTTCTACTTCTGGGTATGTACCCAAGAGAATTGGAAGCAGGGTCCTGGAGAGATACCTGTTATCCCCATGTTCATAGCAGCATTATTCACAATAGCTAAAACATGGAAGTGACCCAGGTGTCCATTGGCAGATGAATGGATAAGCAAAATATGGTCTGTACATAATTGGAATATTATTCAGCCTTAAAAAGGAAAGAAATTCTAAAAAAAAAAAAAGTGGGGGTGGGGGACTTCCCTGGTGGTCCAGTGGTTGAGACTCTGCGCTCCCAATGCAGGGGGCCCAGGTTTGATCCCTGGTCAGGGAACTAGATCCCGCATGCTGCAACTAAGAGCCCACGTGCCGCAACTAAAGATTCCGCATGCCACAACTGAGGATCCTGCATGCAGCAATGAAGATCCCATGTGCTGCAACTAAGACCCGACACAGCCAAATAAATAAATAAATAAATAAATAAATAAATATTTTTTAAAAAAAAAGAAAGGAAAGAAATTCTGACATCTGCTACAGCATGGATGAACCTTGAGGACATTATGCTAAATGAAATAAGCCAGTCACAAAAAGACAAATACTGGATGATTCCACTTATATGAGGTACTTATGAGTAGTGAAAATCAAAAAGACAGAATGTATAATGGTAGTTGCCAGGGGCTGGGGGAGAACGGGGAGTTAGCGTTTAATACATGTAGAGTTTCAGTTTTACAGGATGAATTATGGGGATAGATGGTGGTGATGATTGCACAACAGGTCAGTGAAACTGTACAATAAAAAATGGTTAAGATAGTAAATTTTATGTTGTGTATTTTACCTCAATAAATTTTTTTTGAAATCAAGATGGAAATAAAGTTGATATATTGCAAAAAAAAAAAAAAAGAGAGAGATAGTAGTAACCTGACACAGCTATAATTCCTCATACCTAGTTTTGTTGCCTAGCAGGTAACTGTCGATTCATTTCAAAGTTTTATAGTTCTTTTTGGATCTAGCTAAGGAGGGCTGTTGGAAGGGGATGAAGGGGAAAAGCAGTGTATGGGGAAGACGTATTCTTCAGTGACTGGGGGACCAGATGTTATCTGTTAACCATTTTTCCTTTTCATCTGGATTCTAGTCTTCTGCTTAGACGTCCTATTTTGGAATTGCTGTCACAACAGAAGTGCTGATCGTGCCTGTCTAGTCTTCTCTTACAGTGTCCGGCCTGCCCTCTTCAACAGTAATTCAGTTAGGTCGGCTGTGTACGCCTCTCAGTTCTGTTATTTGTCCTGTTTTTTTTTAATGTTCATTATGCTGCCCAGATTTTACGGGGGTAGCGTGTAGTCCTATGATCTCTCCTATTCCAGTTTCCTCTAGTAGATCACAGGTGTTATATAAGTCTTTTTCCTTTTCTCTTATATGTTTAGTTTTATCCGCTTCTCTATTTTTCCTACATTGTGTGACTTTCTTTTTCCCCTTACTCGTCATCTTCCGTTGGCCTGTTTGTAAGTAGTCTACCTTGTAGTCATCGTCAATATTTGTGTGTAGACATCTTAGTTTCCTGCAGCTGATCCTATTTCCTGGCCTTGCTTGGTTCTTAGTCCTTACTGCTTTGGTTTTTGTTTATTTAGGCCTCTCCCATGAAGCGTCACCTCTCTGGCAGGTGAGGCCTGTGTAAATAGGGCCCTTAGACGTAACAGAGAGTGACAGGGTAGCTGGCCAACACTCCCGCCTCATTCTGCTCTTTCACTTTCCGACATATGTCTGTCACGTCGTCTACCTCTTCAGAAGCCCCTGTGGGCTCTCTACCAACTTAAATCCAAGTTCCTTCGCATGGCATTGAAGGCCTCAGTCTACCTTTCCAGTTTTGTCTCCTGCTGTGACCCATCCACGCTGGAAGCCTAGTGCTCTCCCAAGCCTGCCCTTTGCTTTCTGGACCTGGTGCTTATGTTCTTCTTTTTGCCTAAAATGCTCTCTCTCCTCTTTTTCTGCCAGTAGCTTCATTACAAGATCATACCCAGTGCAAATGCTACTTCCTTTATGAAATTTTCTGTTTGGCTCAACGGCATATACCAAAGGGAGCAGAATTTTAGAACCCGAAGGGACTTGGAACTCATCTGGTCCACTCCTCTCATCACAGATGAGAAAATCGATCCCAGTATCCATCAGTTAGATGTACAGTCTCTCTGTCCACGAACTCCCACAGTCTTGCGCCCGTGCTTTTGATTTGGCTTTCGTGATCTGCTTTGACTTACCAGTGAATACATCTTGTCCCTTTGGCTCGTGTATAAGGTCCTTGAGGCAAAAGCTGTGTCTTCCTCATCTCGGCATTTCTCAGAGCACATAGGCCACACCTGCAATAACATTTTATTCAACTGTATTGAATGTTAGGTCTGTGGGAGGGTATTTATTATTTGTAAATAAACAAAAGCCGTCTCCCATAAAACATCATTTTGACCAGTGTGTGTGTTCCTTTAAAGATGTTTAAAGCTTGATTTGTTTATGACTAGTCCCAGCTTACTACTATTTGAAATAATAACACTACTGTTTAGTGTGTTTCCACCTATATTTTGAAAGGCTCACTAGAAACCTTGAAATACTTCAGAGAGTTTCAGGTATTTACAATTCCAAGAATGTGAAAATAAAGTGAATGATTCATCAGGACTTTCTGTTGGGTCATGCTGTGTATATATATCTTTTAGTTATTTATGTTTTAACCTGTGGTCACAAACGAGCGTTATTGGAGAGGCAGGCCCAGAATTAGACAGCCTGGAGGAAAGTCGGCCCTCCCCACCTTCACATGTTAATAGGTTACAGGTTGCTGCAGCAAAGGCAGGCCATATTTCAGAGAGCAAGACCACATTTCAAGAATGTTTAGATAGCATTTCAATCTGTGATGGAATTTGGTATCCGTCTCCTTAGCATCCAGACAGAGAGGAAGCCCAGAAGAAGTAATTGCTTTTCCTGTCATCTCCTCCATCTGTGTTTTCCAGCAGCTTGTAATGCAAGCTGAAGGAGAGACTTTTTTTTTTCCCAGGGAGCTTTTGAGTCCTATCCTTGTCATCTCCTAGGGGTGAGAGCCTTGCTGTCCAGCCCCAGCTGGCCGGTGGTTTGCTAGAGAGAGACTCCATTTGACTGGCATGGACTCGGGAGAATTATGGATGTTCCAAAATATTGAGTTTTTGGGTCAAGAGGCCCCAGTTTCCCCTCTTCCCTGGAATGGAGGAAAGGTTTTCTTTCAGAACTTTTTTCCGAAGCTTCTGGGGAACAACTCAGAAGGGGAGAGCAGTAATATGGGCAAAATGAAGTTTTCCTTTTATACATTTCATCTTGATTGTGTGCATCTTGAACAGATATGCTTTGTAATCGTGTAAATAGGGGAAAGTGTTGACTTCACATTTGTGGTGTCTTAAAAAAAAAAGACGCCTTTAGCAGAAAATTTCTTTTTGGAAAGCAGTGTTTCTGACTCAAAAATTATTTGTGGAGAGGGAGTGATTTAGAAATTGAAGACACAGTGAGTCAGTTGCTTTAGTTTCTCGAAATTTCTGAAACACCCGCTGCCTGGTTAGCACTCTGCTGCACGTTTTGGAGAGCCTTCGATGTCGACCACCTCCTGTGGGGGCGGACTTGAAGTGGTCTAGTCCGTGACCTTTTCTAACCAGAATGTGGTGCTTGTACAAAATTAATCCAGCACAGAATTCTCCCCATTTTTTTTTTTTTTTGCGGTACGCGGGCCTCTCACTGTTGTGGCCTCTCCCGTTGCGGAGCA
>NW_006780838.1:2551969-2570276 GCF_000442215.2 Lipotes vexillifer | reverse complement strand
CCCGTGTCCTCTGCATCGGCAGGCGGACTCTCAACCACTGCGCCACCAGGGAAGCCCTCTCCCCATTTTTATCTGTTGAAATCATCAGGCAAAAAAGCTTTAATTAAATGCCCACATGTTTGAAACTTTGTGGATGAGATGAGTCAATTCTGTAAGTACATGAGCTGATATGCTTTGAAACTTACACAGCTTCCCAAGAATTAAAATGGACAGCTTGAACAGAGGTAGAAAGAGAGGCAAATAGAGGAGTGGGTTAGAAGAAGAAAAAGTTAGCATGTGAAATTTCAAGAGTGGCCGTACCTATATCAATTCCTAGTCAGCTCACTGAGAATCGCCAAGAGAGGATCGATCAGCCATGGGGCTTCCTTCCTGGGTTTCCTTCAGTGTCTTGTGTCGAGCTTGGCTATAATTTAACTATTGCATCACAGCAAGACTAAGGTGTGGGAGAGGAAGAAAATTATTATTGCCATCTTCAGCTCTGCTCACTAAAACTTTGATTTGGAAGAAGCATTAGATAATTGTAGAACCACCTCCCACCCAGTTCAGGAATCCTTTCTGTCACATCTCTGACGTTTCCTTATTCTGTGTCTGCTTGGATTCTTGCAGGGATGGGGAACTCACTACTTTGTTGTTCCACAGGACTGTCTGTTCCAGTTTTGTACAGCTTTATTTTTTATTTTTATTTTTTTTAATAAATTTTATTTATTTATTTATTTATTTATTTGGCTGATTGGGTCTTTGTTGCTACGTACGGGCTTTCTCTAGTTGCAGCGAGCGGAGGCTACTCTTCATTGCAGTGCACGTGCTTCTCATTGTGGTAGCTTCTCTTGTTGCAGAGCATGAGCTCTAGGCACGCAGGCTTCAGTAGTTGTGGCACAAGTGCTCAGTAGTTGTGGCGCATGGGCTTAGTTGCTCCACAGCATGTGGGATCTTCCCGGACCAGGGCTCGAAGCCATGTCGCCTGCATTGGCAGGCAGATTCTTAACCACTGCACCACCAGGGAAGTCCCCTGTACAGCTTTAATTGTAAGAAAGTTCTTTTTCTTACACCGAATTGAAATAGTAAAATAGACCTCACTGGGGCTTCCCTGGTGGCACAGTGGTTGAGAGTCTGCCTGCCAATGCAGGGGACACGGGTTCGTGCCCTGGTCCGGGAAGATCCCACATGCCGCGGAGCGGCTGGGCCCGTGAGCCATGGCCACTGAGCCTGCGCGTCCGGAGCCTGTGCTCCGCAACAAGACAGGCCACAACAGTGAGAGGCCCGTGTACCACAAAAAAAAAAAAAAAAGAAAAAAAGAAAGGAAATAGACCTCACTGTAACTTCTCACTGATCTTACTTCTGCCAGCTGGACAGGTGTAGACCTAATCCCCGTCCCTTATTATAGCTTCTAAAATTAAAAATGGATATTATGTTCCTTTCCAAGCATTCCTTTTCCTAGGCTAAGCACTCTTAGTTTCTTCAGCTTTACGATATGATTTCTAGACCCTTTATCATCCTGGTTGCCTTGAAGTTTCTCAGCATCCCTCCTGGCCATGGGTAGACATACTGTGTGAACATCCAGTGGGACAGTTGTTCTAGAGTGGGCTTGTTAACTTGGGAACTGGGAGTTCAGGGGGGTCTTTCAACTCCCAGAAATTAATTGTAAATTTTTATATGGATAGACGTATGTCTGGAGAGAAGATTCATTGATTTTTCTAGATTCTAAGGAGTCTGTGACACAGTTCTTCCATTACCATGGATTGGGTGAAATTTTTGGCAGGTGTATCACATGGTGGGCCTCTACTGAGCTGTCAGGTATCTGAAACTTCCAGGTCAAGAGTTGCAAACAGATGCCCACAGAGCTAAGAAAGTTACCTAAATTGGCTCTGGCAGGTCAGGACACATCTGTGGCCATCCATTGGGGGAGTGGATGCCCTGTCTAAAGGAGAGAGCCACAGCTCATTCCTCACCCACTGTTGTCGTGTCTAAGCACAGACATGGAGTTTGCCAGATCTATCAGTTTTTCAAGAGAAGCTGGACATTTGGATTTTTATGTGACTCTCCCCAATTTTTAAATGTTGGTTTAGCGTTTTTCACAAATACTTCAAAGGCCAAACAAAACACATCTGTGGGCCAACAGTTTGCAATATCTGCAATATTTTTTTCATTCGAACTGCTTTTAAACTCTCCCCTCTTCTTTTTTTTTAAGGGATTCTTTGAAATTAAGTGCTGGACTTTATGTGTCTCACTCTTGGTTTCATCTTGCCAGTTCTGCCTGATTGTTCCAGCCTGTTGAGACCTTCTGGAATCTTGATGACCTTCCCATTTATCATGAGCGGATTTGCCAGATGGGCCTTCTGTGTCTTCGTTCAAGTTGCATATGAAAAGGTTGACCAGGATGGGTTCAGAGTCACGTGGCATGCTATTAGAGACTTCTCATTCTTCTCTTCTTATCCTCATTTTAGTACAAAGTGCCAGGCCCAGGAGACAAAGGATTGTTTTTCCGGTCTTCGGTATCCGTCCAAGGCTGTGTTTCTTAATTTTTCCATGTTCTTCATTTTCCTCAGCAAAGGAGGCTAATCATACTTGCCTTCTTCTCTTTTACATAGAGATATCGTAAAGATTTATTAACTAAATCAGTAAAGCATGTTGCCTTCCAAGGAGAAAGTGTTCTTTGCTTTTCAACCTCAAAATTAGTATATCATCTGAGTCAGGCCTTAGAGCAAAAATAATTGTGCTCTCCAAGACCCTGAACTAGGTAGACGGACTTCGCAGTATAGCACCGATCTTCATCATGTGGCATTATCACTTTGTAATTGTCAGCTCTCTTGCAAGATGGCTTGAATCTTCCCCTCCATCATTTCAAATATATCCTTTCTCTCATCTTTTCTTTGGGAGGAAAATGAAGCCCATCGGTGGAAGAAAATAAATGGAACTTAGTAGTAAAGGGACCAGGACTTCCCTGGTAGCGCAGTGGTAAAGACCTCGCGCTCCCAGTGCAGGGGGCCCGGGTTCAATCCCTGGTCAGGGAACTAGATCCCACATGGATGCCACCACTAAGAGTTCGCATGTCACAACCAAGGAGGCGGCGAGCCACAACTATGGAGCCCACCTGCTGCAACTAAGGAGCCCGCCTGCCACAACTAAGACCTGGCACAACTAAATAAATTAATTTAATTTAATTTAAAAAAATACTTTAAACTAGTAGAGGGACCATAAATAGTTTGAGGAGGAAAAAAAAAGGCAACTGTCACTTGCTTCCTCCTGCTGAAACATACTAAATCTAAAGCAAGTGAGCTTTTTAAAATGTAGGCTCAAATTTTTCCTTCTGTGACCGAGAATGGTTAGGCATTTTTTGGTTTCTTTTAGATTTTTTTTGAATTACATTTTTCAGACTGCAGACAACACTGAATGAGCTTCAGCAATTGCTAAGGTGTGAGAATGGGCTGGGAGTGCAGCACGCCTTGTGATTCAGTGGGGCAGTGCTGAAGTCAGGGTGTAGTTGAGTCTTTTGTGGGGGCCACAGCGCCCCTGGTTTTGACTGGGACTCTCCGCCATTCCCCAACCAGGACTTCTTCCGTCGGGTGCAGAGGTCAGGGTTGGCTTGCTTTTATTTGATAAGTTGCATCCAAGTGAGTGTTCAGTGTCCCATGCTTCTAGTGCACTGTTGGCTGTAGTTGAGGCAAGGACTCATAGAATGTCCAGTGTCGAGCGCCACAGGGGCTGGGTGCGGCCTTATCACTGTACACCCTCTTTTTTTTACTGCCTATGAGCCTGTATAGTGCTTTTAGGCAGAAGGACACGTCTGCTGCATATTAGAAACTCCTGCCACTTGTCCTCTAAGGTCTCTCATTTTTAGACAATCTGTAGGGAATCCAAACAGCTATCTTCTGTCTCCTCTGTGTACAGGACTGAGCATTGTATTTGGATTCTCTAAGGATTGGGGGAATTGGACACTGTCCCTAATGTGACATTAGATGGCAGCCTGGTCAAATGAAAAAACCTGAGCCTTGGATTTAAAGTTTGGCTCCTGCCACTCTCTCTGTCTGTGTGACCTTGGACAGATTACTTCTCCGAACCTCAGTTTCTTCATCTGGGACATTGAGATGATAATACCTACTTCAGGGCGGTGGGGATTCAAGTTAACTAAAAACACCAAGCACAACATCAGGCTCAGTCCTGTTTAGCAAATGGCAGTAATACTGCGGCTGCTGGTTATGAGGTAACCACTGGAATATCCACGTTCCTAATTCTGTGCATCCGGGCATTTCTCGCGTTCCTGTGGCTTTTCCATCAGCTCCACTCCTTTCCATCCCTACCGCCCTGCTTTGAAGCACCTGTAGGTTTCCTTGCTCTGAAAGCCTCCTTACTGTCCCCTGGTGTGCTGTTCTTTGTGAATGGAAGTCGCAGCACAGCTTACCCGAGGCCCAGAATTGTTGCATCAGAGGTAGTGAAAGGCTCTGTTCTCTTGTTCTGTCCTTAAGACTTACCTCGGACATTTGCCAGGCTGCCCCTCGCTCAGAGTTTTAAGGCTTTAGAGAGGTGGGTTCAGGCAAAGGTGAAGGTTATCAAGGCTTCCAGCCTTTCCTACAGTGCCCGTTAATCTCCTGCACATCTGCACCCCAAAGGGAGGCTCTTTCTGGTCTCCCCCTCTGCCTGCAGGTTTTCTCACGAGCACCGGTGCAGGTCTTGGAAACGAGCCTGAGAGGGGTGCAAACTGCTGACTATGCAGTTCCCAGAGGTTCCACACTGTTGCACTAGCCCCACACTTGGCCCTTAGCAATTTGTTAAAAACCATAGTTGATTCCTTCCTGTCTGCTGGGATGGCATCTGCATCTTACTCTTAGGCTCTGCCACATATGAAACAGTTCTTGGGTGTCCCCATCTGTTGGATTTCAGGAGACCTGGTTGCCTTCAGCTCTCTGATGGGTTCAAGAAATGTTGTGATTTTGCTGTTTATTTTTTTTTCTCATTGTTAATGTTAGAGCAACACTCGAGCTTTCTGCATCTTGGGCAAAAGCACAACTGACCAGTGGATTTTCATGTAACATAGTATCAGAAGTTCAGTAATAAGATTTCAGATTCCACATTGCAACCAATCTTTAAGAATCTAGCACTCTTCCTCAAAAAACTTAAAGCAGAACTATTGTATGATCCAGCAATTCCACTCCTGGGTATATATCCGAAGAAAATGAAAACACTAATTCGAAAAGATACGTGCATCCCAATGTTCATAGCTGCATTATTTACAATAGCCAAGATATGGAAGCAACATACGGTATCCATTGACAGATGAATGGATAAAGAAGATGTGATATATATATATATGGAATGGAATGTTACTCAGCCCTGAAAAAGAATGAAAAGTTGCCGTTTGCAACAACATAGATGGACCTGGAGGATGTTATACTTAGTGAAATAAGTCAGAGAAATACAAATACTGTGTGTTATCACTTATATGTGGAATCTAAAAAATGAATGAATGTAAGAAAACAGAAACAGACTCAACAGAGTGGTTACCAGTGGGGAGAGGGAAAGGGAAGCAGCAAAATAAGGGTAAGGAGTTGAGAGGTACAAACGACTATGTGTAAAATAAGCTACAAGGATATAGTGTACAGCACAGGGAATATAGCCAATATTTTATAATAACTATTAGTGGAATATAATCTATAAAATTTCTGAATCACTATGTTATACACTTGAAACTAATATAAATTTTATGGAGTATAATCTATAAAATTTCTGAATCACTGTTACACATTTAAAACTAATGTAATATTGTAAACCAACTATACTTTGATTAAAACATTTTAAAAAGAATCTACCACTTTCCAAGTTTTGATGTAGTTTCAAAAAGCATTATCAATAAGTACCTGAAAAGGATATTAAAATATTTCTTTCTTTTCTAACTGCAAATCTGTGTGAAGCCAGATTTTCATCATGTTTTTCAACTAAAACAACTTATCACAACAGATTCAATACAGAAGCATATATGAGAGTCCAGGTGGCGTCTATTAAAGCAGACACTAAAGATATTTGCAAAGTCACAGAGACGATGCCACTCTCTCATGAAATTTGTTTGGAGGAAATATAGTTATTTTTCCTAAAAACATGTTATTTGTGTTAGCATGTAATGGGTTTATTATTGTTATTTTTAAATGGATTAATAGATAAATTTTTTTTAACTTCTCAGTTTTAATTTCCAATATGGTATAGCTATAACCCACATAAAATCTCTTTGGGGCCCTCAGTAATTTCCAAAAGTATCAAGGGATCCTGCGGTAAGAACTTTTAGAAATACGCTTTCTGAATAATATTTCAGTGTTCAATAGGTAGGAACGGCAGGCAGTTCGTTCTTGATTTTAGTGACTCTAATTAGTGTATTTGTTCATTCGCTCCTACAGAAAGTCAGTGCTTTCTCCATGCTGGGCTCTGTTCTAGGCACTGGGGATAATGCAATGAACAGAGCCAAGACCCTTCTCCTCTAGAGCTGACACCAAGTATGAAGATCTCTCGTTTCCAAATTCTCTATTAAGGACTTATCCTCATGACCTTGGTTCACTAAGCCTGTTTGCCAGAAAAGAGATGTTGAATTTTATCATATGCCTTTCCATCTTCTTCTGATAGGAGCACATGGTTTTTCCATTTGATGATTAGCTTAGTTTTGTTTTGTTTTTAATATTTAACCCACCTTAAATACCTGCTGGGTCACAGTGTATTGTCCTGGTATGTGTATCTGGGATTTTCATTCCTATTCAAAAACTTCATTCCTTTTTCACAACTGAGTAATACTCCATCGCGTGTGTATACCACATTTTGTTTATCCATTCATGTGTTCATGGACGTGAGCAATGCCATTATGAACACTGGCATACAAATATCTGAGTCCCTGCTTTCAGTTCCTTTCAGTATGTACCTAGGGTGTGGAATGGCTGGATCATATGGTAATTTTTAATCATTTCAATATTTAATCTCCTTCACATTAAATGGAAATGGAGACTTTTTTCCATATTGTTCTGAACTTTAATATATTCTTCCTCTAGACAGGCCTGTTTTGTCTTCATTTAATCCATACAGACGATGTGTTTCAGATTAGTTACAGGCTCAAGTTTTTGTGTTCAGTACCTAATAATAACACTGCTGCCTTCTCCGAAAAAGAAAACTACCATGATGATTTCTTTTAGTTAGCATGTCCAGCATTTGGACTATTTCCTTCCTGACCTTAGAAACACATCAAGTCCCACTTGTGTGCAACATGATTATTGAAAATGGTTTTAGGAAAACAGTATTGCCAAGGAGGAACACTGAAGTGTATCATTCTTCTGAGCCATCTCCATGTACACTGGCACCCTACAGGAGCCAACAAAGAAGGTCAAGCATAACTTTTGCCATCTGCTTGTTCCCATGTTAAGGGCAGTCACAAGTTTAAACTACAGTCTCTACATCTAAAGAGGAGAGTGTAGCTGCTCTGGCTGTTACCCACGTTATTCTTGCTTTTGACTGCTGGTTGTTAGTGATGGAAGGAAAACTCCACCCTTAGTTTGAGTTTGCCCATGAGAAAAATTGCAGTATTGCTGCTGACAAGGTGAAGCTTTCTGGGTTTTAGATCCTTGACAGGGGAAGTCATCCAGGTGTGTTTGAACAATGGATGGGAATTTGCAACTATGTTACTCCATGTAAGAACTTGACCTCCTTTTTTCTCTCCCTTCTCTCAGCCATGGAAATACAGAATTTAGAGCAGCGTGAATTCAGTTCTGTGGTGGTTCTGCCAACATTTCCATTCATAAATCCCTATTTTCAGGAGTCTGTAACATAGCTGTAAAATTTCCTTCCCTCTAATTTGGACTCTAAGGTCTCCTCTGGAAGGAGATTAGTTTTGCCAAACCAGAGATAATGCCTTTTAAGTCTGTTTTGGTTCGGTGTTCTATCGTTGTCTAAATCAAAGCTCTAAAATATACAAGACACTTACGGTCATTCATATAGCATTGGATCACATGCCAGGATTTCTGATTTTTGTTTCCATGGTATATCGTGGAGCCTCTGAGCGGATGCTGTGTTCTCCTCTAGGCATTGTATGTGACACCTAGAATTTGCGTGTTGGGCAACCTACATTAGTGTCACTCTCATAATGGCCCCCTACCAGAAGGGGGATGTTTCTTCCACAGATATACTTAAAGATAGGTAAATCTGATGGTCCAAATACCATCTTCTATAAAACAGAAGAGGTGACTTGAGGGGTCTTTACCCCATCTCTGACCTAGTTACTCACCCTTGTCTTCTTGTCATACTTCTGAACTCTTCTTGTTCTCAGTCACATGAGAACAGTAGGGACAGACAGCCAACCATTATTCATATGATAATATCATTTATGCTAAGCCAAGTGCTATACTTTTTTTTTTTTTTCATCGAATACTTGGAGATTCTGATATTTGGAGATTTTGGCTTCTGGATTAGCATCTTGTGGTCAAGTTCCAATACACTTGTCAGCCCTGTAATTACCCAGAGCTCTAGAATGAAGAAGGTACTGCTGGAAGACTAATGTGTCATTCCTGATGGATTCACTATAAGCAAAGACACATTTTGAGTTGCTTAGGCAGAAGCTACATTTTGATTTGTTTGTCTTAATGTATAGTGCTTATGTTTTATTAACAATATAAATATATTTATCTTGGGGAATGCCCTGGTGGTCCAGCGGTTAGCACTCAGCGCTTTCACTGCCAGGGCCCGTGTTTGATCCCTGGTCAGGGAACTAAGATCCCACGAGCCGTGAGGTACAGCCAAACCACCCCCCGCCCCGAAAAAAAAAAAAAAAAAAACCAAAAAAGCAAATAAACATGTTTATCTTACATTCTGCAAAACATTGTTGCATCGATTCCTTAATCCTCACAAAGATCTGAATTAGGCCACATAGATGTTATTCTCCCAATTTTACAGATGTAGGAACAGGCTCACACAGGTTCTGTGACTTGCCCCAAATTACACTGGGTGAGCTAATCACAGGTCCAGATTTTCTGATCTGGCCTTGCCTGTGTATACCAAATTCTCTTTTTAAACAGGGACAAACTTTAAAAGCAGATTTGGGAGCCACTTTTTTTCCACTGCAGAACCTGAAACGTTAACTGGTTCACAAGGGAATCCAAACAGTGACAGTGACTGTGGCCTCCTTAACAGCTGGGCCCCTCTCAGCATGAAGAAGAAACTGGAAGAGAGGAACTCCAGGAGGGAAGGAGAGAACTGAGCATTCACCGCACACCTGTGGTCCTGAACACATGGGACCCAATCCTGAAGGGAAGTGAAACAGGAAGAGAAAGTCATCCAGATGAAACCCCAAGGCGGGCCATAGCCTAAAGGGCTTTGGCGCAGAAGGTGTCTCTAAAAAGCAGCTGAAGGAACATTCAGAAGTCAACCCCAAATGAAGCCCTGAATGAAAACCCATAAAATATAGCTGAGAGTTACTGAGTGACTACAGTGGGGGATTTGAGTTCCACTTAGCAACTGGGAAGTCCTAGCTATTTGCGGGAGATAGTCCTTTGTTAAACTCAGGCAGATTGTTCCTTTAAATGTGCCCCCATTTTCTACAGTATTGCATTTCTGTACCTTTTATTCAGTAAAGCAACTGAGACTCTTGCTTGAATTTTTCCTTCTCCGACTCCATTTGGAGTTGTTGCTTTAAATGCGCTCATCCTCAGGGGTTACATTTCATCAAAGGAGGCTGTGCACGAGTGCATTCCCCCCCTCCCTGCTATTTCAGGAGGAACAGATTTTAAGTTACGGGTGATAACAGATATAAGCAGAACTTTAAAATCTAAATGTTTAGTCTTGTTTGGGTACTGCTGAATTTGTGTCCCAGCCCTGTATTACAAGTTTAATTTCTGGCTTGTTTTCTAAAAACAATAAAAATGAACTCCTTGGTTCACAGTTTCAGTGGATGTGGTTTGCAGAAATCGTAAATTAAAGTAACAGGTGGAACAGAGCATTTTAACAAATAAGGTGAAAATTACTCCTTTTGCCCTTTACATTCTTTTGGTTCACAAACTTGGAAAGAAATCTGTGCTTTAAATAAAGCCCCTTTATACTCAAGGTTTCTGAATGGGCTAAGGAGGAATTAATGTTAGCACCAATGCTTTGCCTCTGACGGGTGCCCATCTGGCATTTGACCGGGGCTGCCAGGCCTGGAAGGTACCTAGTGTGTCCAAAGACACAGAGAAGCGTGATGCTCTGCACATGCAGCCGTCCATGGCGGTGAGATCCCTGGAGCCTCTGCTCCTGTTTAGCACCGTGGTGGGGAATGGGCTGCATTGTTTTTATTGCTGAGAGTTCTTAAAGCACCTCTGCTCTAGCCGGGGATGCCTTGTTTCCATAGCAACAGCCCTCAGTGGTACCAGGCTAGCCAGTAGTGTCAAAAGAAGGGACATTCCATAAATAGAGGCTACTTACCCATACGTGTCTGCCTTTAGTGGATGTCACAGGGCACTTTGTTTAGGGCTCATCAGATGTGGTCGCTCGCCCTCAGCAACATTTTTGCGGAGTCCTCTGCTTTCCAAATGATCCTGGCATTCATACTTCTTTCTATCGTTCTCATTTTCTAGTTATTTCTGTTTCTTACGTATCCCTCACAAGCTCTTTAAAGATGTGTCCCCATCTACGATCTTTTTCTCTCCGTATCTAGCTTAGTACACATAGTAGGCACTCACTTTTTGTTGATGGGGCAAACAAAAGATTGAAACTTTTTTTTCCCCCTGGAGAATGGCTCATTTGCAACATGGTTCAAGGAGACCACCCTCCGATCCATGAGCCACTCTTGTGTATGTGCCTGCAGATGTTGAACTTAACCAGCCTATTTGCAAAGCTCTAAAATACAGGTCGACAACCTTTGGTTCTTAGAGGGACAGTCTCATCTGAAATGTCACACTCTATCTGGGAGATCTGGGAATAATATTAATAATTACCATTTAGTAAACCTCTTCTATGAGCTGCATCCTCCGTCAGGATTCTCTCGACTGCAGAAGACAAAATCCCAGCTCAAACTGGCTTAGGCAAAAGGGGGATTATTTGGAAGCCTCTTGTGTCTTGTTTTGAACAGTCAGTCTGTGAAAGAGTAGTTTCGCTGCTGGGCTTTTCAAACAGCGGAATACAGCTCTGGATCTTTCTGTCTGTGTCTCTCTCCGGGAGTCGGCTTCATTGTCTCTACCTGGAGACCAGCTACTCTCTAACCTAATTTCACATCGTGGGGATGCCACCACCAGAGAGAGAGAAACTTTGTTTCCCAATTCGTTCTGGAAAATCACAGAAAAGCTCCAAGTGGCCCAGCTTAGGCCTGGTCTGCCTCTGGGACAGCGACTCAGAACACAGTGAGAGCAAGACTCCCAGGAGGAAGGCAGTACTGAGTAAACAGTACCCAAGGTGTTTACTGCTAAGCCCTGTTTTCCTAACAACAAGTCTCTGGGTTGGGACTATTGTCCCTGTTCTAGAAATGATGAGTCTGCGCCTCCTAGAGGTTAACTGGCTTACCAGAGATCACACAGTAAGTGGCAAGGCCGGCATTCGAATCCCAGTCTGCTGGTTCAAAAACCCCTGCTTTTTACTAAAACAGTGCATTGTTTTTCCAAATAATAGGAAGGGAACCGGCAGACAGATGTAAAGTTGGACCACAGAAATGATAGCAGAATAAGTGGGAAAATACCATTTTCTTCCCAGTAACCTTGAATATTAGCACCTTATTTTTTTTCAAAGAACAGAATGCCATATTAGTTCTTCTGAAAATGAGCAGCCTCTTCCTCCTTCCAGCAGCAAATGGGATCTCAGTTTTAAATCTCTTAAAGGCTGCCCGTGGACTCACAGGATAAAGGCAATATAATTCTCTTATAGAGCAAACTGCAAAATTAGATGCATCTAAGAGCCAGAGGGGATGTTAATTTCTCAAGGCATTTCCATTGGCTCGGATCCGCTCTATCTACACAGGTGGCTGACACAGTGCTGGGGAGAAAAAAGAGATGAAAGAAGAAAGCATTGGGGTCTGTGCCAGGTTCCATGCTGCTTATCTTCTGCGCACGTGACCTAGTGTGGCTTTGGTAGCTCTGCTTCAGGAGGCAAGGAAAATTAAGAATAATGGTTACAGTTAATGATGCACAAAAATACAGAGATAGCATAATTGTTTCTGCTGAGTCTTCTGGGTCAGCTCGGTGGGTCGCCTTGCATCCCATGACTGCAGGATTTGAGTTAGTAAAGAGGACGACCACTGCCTCCTAATAGCACCCTCCCATGCAGGCTGCAGCCACGCTCCAGTGCTCGATTCAGAAACTCCAGTTAAGGGTGGGTTGAAAGCAGACATTTTTGGGTGATTAGTTCTGTTTTTAATCCACATACAGCCTGGAATGGAAAAGTAACCACATTTTATTTTAAAGAGTGTCTAGGGACAGTGCCAGAATCTTTCTTTCAGCACATTTTCTGATTAGCTAGGTATAAAAGTATTTTAGTGTTACTTCAAAATAAAATCTTAACCTTTTGTAGGTCTTATGATTTTTCCAATTACAAAACACTCCTCTTCCTGTGTGATTGATTATTAGACCTTAGATATCAAATATTAGGGTGTGTGTTGAGAATGGACTTGCTGACGGAATGAATGCTTCAGAAGGACCTTTTTGATTCTGGAAAGTGAATTATATTAAATTTCCTCGACTTCAGTGCATTGTTATAACAAGTGAAAGTATTCCAGCCTGAAAAAGAAAATCTGGCAGACAGTCTGTCTTTCTTTAAGACTGTGAAATGTAAGATTGTGTGAGTCTTACTTGTTTGCTGAAAGAAAAAAGTGGTACCTTGAGCAGAGACAGCTCTGGTAGGATGCCAGATGGAGAGTAAGAGAAAAACAGGGATAGAAACCCTTTCTCTGAGAAAGGATCGTGGAAACTTCCTCAGCCCTGAGATCTAAGTATAGAACTGGCCCTTTTTGCCTTTCTCAGCTAAATGTCATGTGTCTTAGAGTGTTTGGCCAGAAGATGATGGCTACAGTCCCATCAGCACATCCTTATACCATGACATGACCAGCAAGATCACAGAATTTCACGCAAGCTGTGCCCCAAAAGGTGAGCAGTTGCCAGCAAGGGCCTCTGTAGTGCTTTTCCGTGCCATGAGGCAACACCTTTTAGAAGGTTCCGGGAGGTTAGAATTTACTCACCCCTGGCAGCATCAGGAGCATTAGATTCCACATTAGCCAAATAGATAACAGTTGCAGAAAGTGTGATGCTGTGTTTTTGAACCACGGCTTACAGTTGTGCCTGGAGTTAGGGAAAGTCATGGGTGTCATCCTACCTCATCCAGAACAGTAGCCTCAACACTGCTACTCTTCTGAGAAGTGCCCCACGATGTTTTTTTGTTGTTTTTTGTTTTTGCAGTACGCGGGCCTCTCACTGTTGCGGCCTCTCCCGTTGCGGAGCACAGGCTCCGGATGCGCAGGCTCAGCGGCCATGGCTCACGGGCCCAGCTGCTCTGCGGCATGTGGGATCCTCCCGGACCGGGGCACGAACCCGTGTCCCCTGCGTCGGCAGGCGGACTCTCAACCACTGCGCCACCAGGGAAGCCCCCCCCCCACGATGTTTTTAATCTGTTGGCAAATATTTGTCGAGTTCCAGCTGTGCTCCAGCTTTGGCTAGATGCTGTAGTTGAGATGATCATACGATTTATCATCAGTCACTTTTGGAGTGAGAAGGAGCTAGTGGTGATTATACTGAGACAGTAATTATCAGCTGGGCCTGTCGTTCTGGCCACCAGAATGGGCAATTGCCTGAACCATAGGGGATCTAAGAGTGCCATTCATATCCTTGGGCCACACTCTAAAGGATACTTACAGCCCCGTTAGAGAGCTGGTACTTAAACAGTAAACAATTCAAGAACATTATTTAAAAAGTCCTTCTCTTCCGCAATTGTCCCGCTACCCACCCCCTACCCCTCAATCAATTTCTCCTCTTCTTGTTTACTCTCGTCTTCTCACAATAAAAGCTTCTTGAAAAAATAGTCTATACCAGGAGTCAGCAAGCATTTTCTATTAAGGACCAGGTAGTAAGTATTTTAGGTTTTATATACCATCTGGTCTCTGGCAACTACCCATCCCTGCTGTCGTGTGAAGCAAGTGGCCACAGACAATTCCTAAACGAACGGGATTGGTGTGATCCAAGCTGTCATTGTTTACAGAAACAGGTGGCACACTGCGCTTGGCCCGGAGGCCATCATTTGCTGGCCCCTGCTCTCACACGCACTGTCTCCAACTGGAATCACTCTTGTCAAGGTCATCAGTGACTTCCCTGGTGTCCAGTTTGGTGGTCATCCTCTGTCCTAATCTTACGTGAATTTTCAACAATGTAAGACATAATCACTCTTCCTCTTCCTTCCAACACTTTTGTTTGGCTTCTGTGACACCATAGTCCCTGACTTTCTCTCCTGTCACTGGTGGTTTTTCTCTTGCATCTTTGCTCCCTCCTTTTTTTCTCCTAGACTGCTGAACATTGGAGTGTCCAAGGGCTCAGCCCTGGGCCATCTTCTCTTCTCTTCTTTTCTCTTCTGTCTGTACCCTCTTCCTAGGTGATTTTTAGTCCTACAGACTTAAGTGTCATCTATAAGCTGATGACTTCTGAATTTCAATTTCTCTCTTCCAAGCTCCAGACTCATATGTCCATCTTGATATCTCCACTTGATATATATGTATGTATCCCTAGGTGCAAACCTGCATTTGCTAAGGCTGGTCAAAAGCCCTGGAAATAGACCGAATATCTGTGTAGCTTTCAACACCTGTTATGTCATTGAGTCTTCCCAACAACACCTGAAGTAGGTGGCATCGTCACCACTTTGCAGATGAGGAAACTGATCCCTAGAGAGGTTGTCCTGCTGGTATGTGACAGCAGAGTCAGGCCTCAAACTCCTGCCTTCAGGCTGGAAAGTGGAGGGATTTCTCACTGCACCACAACTGTTTTGGGGGTGCTGAATCTGGGAGTGAGGGAGGCAGGATGGTAGGAAGTGGAGAGGAAGCAGCTGCTGAGTGAGGCACCCTCTTGGGAGGGAATGGGTTTGAGAGGGGCTGCTCAGTGAGACCCAGTTCCATTCCATCGCCCCTTTTGATTGGTTACTACTCTTCAGGTAAAACTTCCCAAGTTACGGATTTTGGTCTCTGATAGTAATGCCAACTGTTGTTCTAAGACCAAACCTTCTGATGATTAAAATACCTCTGTCCGGGCAGCAGAAATGACAAGTATAAAAGCTTTGCTCCCCAGCCTTGGTAGATATAAGTGAAGCGATCCAGCAGAGCAAACACCCACTCCCTGCCTGTCCCAGGAGGTGGTGTGAGCCGCTGTTGTATTCGACTAGCGTCACCTCAGACTTGGCAACAAACGGGTAAAGGAAGCCATAACATAGACACACGCAGAAGCTCGGTATCCTTGTCCCCAGGCCTGAAACCCCTGCAGATGCCAGAAATGAAGAAGGTCAGAAGAGAGCTCTGTCTGGGACTGAGCCACGCACAGGGTGAGGAGCTGCAGGGGAAGGAAGGAGTCCCAGCATCCGGAGAAGTGGGCCTCCCGGAAACCTGGGAAAGACGGGGAGATACAATCCCTCCTTCCAACAGGGAAGGAACTTCCTGCAGCAGAAGCAGACTTAAGTTTGCTTTCTGAGCATGTTTTTCAGCCATAAAGAAAACGTGTTAGTTCATAATCTAGAGGTAACTCTTCTGCTGGGTTCTACTGAAGGCGGAGGTTCAAATACCTCTGTCAGGGCTTTTGACTTTCTCCCCACGTCGCAGCTTTGCTGTCCTCTTTCCTCTGTCAGGGTGTCCTCAGGGAGGCTGGCTGTTTCCCCCCTGCAGGCACAGATGGCCACACACAGCTCTAGGGTGATGCTGGCCTTGTCATTACATTTACAAAGGGCTCGGGAAGCCATGTGAGGACAGGCCACTCTTTTTTTAAAATTTTTTTAATTTATTATTTATTATTTTTTTGATGTGGACCATTTTTAAAGTCTTAACTGAATTTGTTGCACTATTGCTTCTGTTTTATGTTTTCGGTTTTTTGGCCACGAGGCATGTGGGATCTTAGTGCCCTGACCAGGGATCGAACCCACATCCCCTGCATTGGAAGGTGAAGTCTTAACCACTGGACCGTCAGGAAAGTCCCCAGGCCACTCTTAAATCCAAAATAAAGTGCGTTCAATGAAATGAAGTGGGAGTTCTTCTTTTGGCCGCTGCCTCTTTCACCGGTACGTGTGTTCTTCACGTGTGCGGCTGAGCGCCCTCTCCCCTCCCCTAATACTGCGTCCCAGACTCACGCAATTACCACTGTGGGTTGTAATGCTTTTAATGGGTGGCATCCATCTTTGTTGGTTTTTATTTCAGTGGAAACATTTAGCTCACCGTTAGGTGTAAGTATTCCTTTCTAACTTCATTTCATTGGTTTCCAAGTGGGGTACTTACAGATGTCTTTAAGGTTTGCCCACAGTTTTGGAGTCCCCATGCACAGCTGTGATTGTTGTTGTTTTTTTTTTTTGATGGCACTATCTTCTGGAACTCTCAAAACCGAAAGCTTCCCCTACCCCCAACTTTGAGCCACCTATGTCTCTCTTCAGGGTTTTGAAGGTTACTGCATACGTGCGCGTGCGCGCGCGCGCACACACACACACACACACACACACACACACACACACACAGATGTGCATGTCTTATTTATTTGTCATCAGTATGTGTAGTAATCACTGATAGAGAGGGAAATAGTTTAGTTTTTAAATTAAAACTTTATGATGCAACTTGGCAAGAACTCTGAGTGTTTATTTGCCTGTGTCCAAATGGTGGACTCCCTCTGCCTCTGCTGCTTAGGTCTCAGGTCTGGTAAAATTGTCAATGCAAGTGCAACGAAACGTGAGAGCTTTAGGCATTTTCTTCTGAGGCTGCACTTGATCACGGTGTAGGGACGGGTGCTGCCTTGTTTTTCATTTATTGTCTTATTCTAGGCACTTGAAGAGGCCCAGAAAGCGATTCAGCAACTCTTTGGAAAAATCAAAGATATCAAGGACAAAGCAGAAAAATCAGAGCAAATGGTGAGTTTCGGTTTCTTCCTGACATTTTTGCGCCAGAAGAGGAAGTTGGCTTCTCGTCCAGTCATACTAGTTAATAGACTGTTCTCCCTCTTCCTGCCAACCACAGCACCCACGTCTCCAATGCTGGCCCTGGGACGACATCCATTCAGGAGGTGCTGCTAGACATGTAGTGACTCACTATCTCTGCTGCCCTGTATTTGCAGCCCTGTTTTTAAACAGGGAAAGCTCTCTTCTTCTCCTTTACCCAAAATAGTTTCCTCGTCATTTTGGATTCCTTTCTCTAGCATTTGTTTATATCACGTGTTTCTCAGTTCAGATGTATGACATGTAACTTGGCATTGCTTGAAAACTGGACCTGGATCTGGGAGGTGGGCCGCATCCTGCCTGTGATACGTGCTGAGGGGCTTGATTAAGCTCTCCCTCTACGCAGTGCTGCCCTCGGGTGATGTGCTCAGAGGCCTCCACCGACCGAGAGGCCCGCCAGTTTCTTCCACTCTTAATAAGAATAATAACTACCTCAAAGGGATGTTGTAAGAATTAAACGTATGAAGAGCACAGAGCATAGTACTGGGCTGGGGTTAGTTGCTTAATGAATGAAAGCTATTATTAATGTCATTTTTTCCCCCTACTCATTTTGGTTATAAAAACTCCTAGACCCTCCCAGACTTCTCTGCCTACATCTTATTATAATCTACTCAAGAACGGATCTGAGGTCCCACTCCCATGGACCCTTCAGTTCTCTTCAGTGGCCATTTGGCAAGACTGGACAGGCTGTGGAAGGCGGCGGGGGCGGGCCTGGCTTCAGCGGAGGGCATGGGGCGGTGGGGTGGGAGAGGGGACAGTTGGATACCATTAGTGAGCAGCATGGCCTCTGACGTCAGACCGCCTGCCTTCAGATCCACCCTCTCTCCTTCCTTCCTGGGGGCCTTAAGCAAGTTACTTACCCCCTCTGTACCTCAGTTGCCTCTCTGTGAAGTGGCGGTAATATTTGTGTGTACACCACAGAATTGTGGAGATTCGTGAGCACTTAGGATTCTGATCTGCTAGTCTGGACCACGCTCCCTTTCGAGGCCGAGGGGGGATGCAGTAACAGTCTGAGTAGACCGCTCCTAATGCCATTAGATGTTTTATTTTAAAGCAGTCTGGGACTTCCCTGGCGGTCCAGTGGTTAGGACTCTGCGCTTCCAATGCAGGGGGCATGGGTTTGATCCCTGGTCGGGGAACTAAGATCCCATAAGCCATGTGGCGTGGCCAAAAA
>NW_006780838.1:2539024-2551282 GCF_000442215.2 Lipotes vexillifer | reverse complement strand
TATGCGGGCCTCTCACTGCTGTGGCCTCTCCCGTTGCGGAGCACAGGCTCCGGACGTGCAGGCTCAGCGGCCATGGCTCACGGGCCCAGCCGCTCCGCGGCATGTGGGATCCCCCCCGGACCGGGGCACGAATCCACGTCCCCCGCATCGGCAGGCAGACTCTCAACCACTGTGCCACCAGGGAAGCCCTATGACGCTGACTTTTAACACGGTAGTTGAAGACCCCTGATGCTAGTGCTGGAGCTAAGGAACCCAGGGAGAAGTACAGGGATTTTTTTCTTTTGGTGGGAAAGAGAACGATGATTTATTTCAGAGTTGGAAGGGTAATTAGATTATAAGGCCGAACTCCTATATCTAGTTTATTATATCAGTCTTGATCGTCTTTCCCCCCAAACTCAGTTATTTGGTAAAGGTGTGGTAGGTTCTTCACCTCTTCCCCAAATTCCCATGATAGAAATAGAGACATTTTGGTGGCCTGAGGGTCACAGAGAGAGCAGGCTTGATGGGCCAAGTCCCCGTGAAAGAGGCTTTTTCTGCTAGGATCCAGGTCAGCCTTGTGGGTTTGTAGGTGTGGATCTCAGCTGTACAGGTCGTGACCTTTACTTCATAACTCTACCCAGGATGATCAAACTCTAAAAAATCAGGTCATGTGAATTTAACTCACTACCGGCCTTTTTCACTTTTAATGGGAGACCTATGTTTCCAGTAACTAGGATGTTTGTGCCTGGTATCCAGCGCGCTCCCTTCCCTCCGGGTGTCATAGAACCTGGGGAACCTAATTGCTCTTCAGAAAGTTTCTTGTTCAGCATGGACTCAGGCAGTTTAGTGGAAGAGTCCGCCTAGGTGTTAGTAAAGGTGGAGAATTGTTCCCACCTCACTACTGAATGTACTTTTCTAGTGACTGAAATATACTTACGTTCCCAGCTACAGAGTTTCTTTCTCTTGGACCCGCTGGATCAACACTGTTGGAATTTTACTCCCCTGATTGCCATCTGTCTCTCTGAAGACTCTGCTCTTAATGATGTCATGTTAAGCTTACTTTGCGGGGGTTACATTTCAGTCTTCTTGAGATTTGAAGAGAAATCTGGAGACCAGATAATAAACCCTAGATCCACGAATAAAGCCCATCTCAATAGAATTAGCTGACTCATACAATGCTATCCATTTTGTACCGAACCTGGTAACCCCGGTGCCAGAAGGCATACTTCCCTGACCTTGTTGAGGAGATCCGCCGTCCTTGTCTCCTGGACACCGTGTGCTCCATACTCAGTTACTGTGTGGCTCACTCCACTTTACTTGGGGTGAGGAATAAAGTTCATTTCATTCTCACAACTGAGGATTTTGTAACCCTGGGTAAAGTCTGCTGAAGAAATGCCCAATTAAATGTAAACGGGCTGATTGGAAATTATTTTGAGTATGTATTGGGAGGACACCTGTGTTTTCTCCGAGGGCTAACGCGAGGTATGTTTGTCCCTATTTCGTTTGCATTATTTTCTCCGGAGGCCACTTGCAGGCCGGTTGACGTCTGTCTTAACCCTCCTCCTTTTTCTCCTGTGGTTTTTCACTGTTTAGGTGAAGGAAATCACCCGCGACATCAAGCAGTTAGATCACGCCAAACGCCACCTGACCACCTCGATCACGACGCTGAACCACCTACACATGCTGGCGGGCGGCGTTGATTCCCTCGAGTAAGCACGTCAGCGGTCCCTTTCAGGTCCACGGGAAATAAATGTATCACAGAGGAGATGGCACCGTAGGTTTATTTACTTCTCAGCCAGGAGAGTCTCATCATCCTGGCCCACTTCCTGCAAAGCGGTCTCAGATGTTTAGTCACCACTTTGGCTTTGTGCCCTCGGGTGCTCAACGTGTAACAGACACCCGAGACTTTGAGGTGAGGGGCAGGTGAGTCTGAAGGGGCCCAAAAAGCATGTGGAGAATGACTTCAAGAGCACAGGTCGTTTACATGTGGTAGATCTCTACCATGGAGGCTGACAAGGCAGCGTAGGGCTGTAATCATGCCCCCAGCCTGCGCGTTGGCAAGTTTTCCTGCTTGTGCTGGGCTCAGTTGCACTGTCATTGGACATGCCTTATGGAAACAGACCCTTGTACCCACTTTTTTCTTTTTTTTTTCCACCCACTTGTCCAAAGGCAGAAGCTTTCTGTTTGGCTTGTAGGGGAACTATAGGGAATGGTACATGAGAACATGAGAACCAGTATTAAAAGGAAGAGTTGGTTATTGACCACAATGAAGCAGCCCAAAGGCCTCCTTTCCTAGAAGATTCTGATATTCCTGTTCACTTTTGTGGTCTGTCTCATGAGAATTGCCCCTGTCCCAGCCTCAGTGTAATTTCAGGTGTGGATAGAGAAAGAGCACCTCCATAGGAATTTAGGCACAGTATCCAAAGTTGGGGTGAATAGGGGACAGACTCCTTCCTGGTCTCTCCCAGACATTGCATGGTCCTCAGTGAACCCTGGCCTGTTCTCCTGCGAGCAGTGATCGGAGAGGTCAGCAGGCCTGTAGGAGACTGGAAGAGCAGTGTCCTTGTCCCTTTCCCCAGGTGCTCAGTGCTTTCCAACAAACCAGCAGACCAGGCAGTGGTAGCAACGTAACTCCTTGGCTTGAACTTGATCCTGTCTTTTTAAATGCCTTGTAAAGGAAGTCATAAATTATACGTTTAATTAAAAAAACCAATCCTAACGAAAATTTTAAATCTAATAGTTTGTTACTTCCTTGCTGTGTGTAACTGTCGATTTTATCAGCATCCTTTTATTTAAGCTTCATTAACCTTAGCAGCAGGGAAACTAAACATGCCTAAACATACACAGAGTTGCTTAACATTGGCTTAAAGTCTACAGATTTGAGTTAACATGTAAGTGCATATACATGCTCTTTGTTGTATCCTGAGATGTGTTTGGTTTGCTCAAATGCCATAACCCTCAAATAATAACATCCCGACCCCTGCTCTCTGTCAAAAGCCAACTAATCCATAATACCCAACCCAAATCCCAAATCCCAAATCCATAGTCTTCCCAGATTCCCCTTCCCCCACCCAGGGAGACTCCGTCCCTCACACATTCTTTTGTATGTCCCAGAGCACATAACTTGGACTTCTGTTTAGAGCTCCATTCATCCTACTTGGTACTACTTAGATGTGTCCTGTTGCTCTCCCTTACTAGCTCATGTTCCCTTAAGGATTTGGACCCGGTCTTATTTTTTTTCTCCCCCAGTGCACCGCACCATATATATTCAGTGCTCAGGAAATGCTTATTAAGTTGAGTTGATGTCTGTTTTAGAGCACAGAGTAGGTTGGTCCATATCTGTATCTTGTGTCCTTAGTGTTCCTCTGGAGTCCTCAGCTTCCTATTTCCTTGCAGAGCCATGACCAGGAGAAGACAGTATGGAGAAGTTGCTAACCTTCTTCAGGGCGTAATGAATGTTCTGGAGCACTTCCACAAATATATGGGAATTCCACAGATCCGGCAGCTTTCTGAAAGGTAAAATGTCATTGGAGAAAACGATCTTCCTTTTTAAGAAGAGGTGGTGCTGGGAAGTGCTTAAGCACTCAGCTCAGGATGTTCATTGTACAGTCTCACTGTGGGAAGGAGCCTCAGAGGTCACCTGATCTGACTCTGCCTGTTGCGGACGTCCCCTCTATGTCCCCTCACCACCTCCTTACCATGTCTTCTAACACTACCTGTGTTAGATAGTTGCTGGCCTGGTTCACTGGAGTGAGGCAAGCCCACGTTCGTGAGGGAAACTGTTCCAGTTGTCTGCTTCCTTGTAACAAACCAACAAAACCCAGGACTTAGTGGCTGATGACAACAGTTATTTCGCTCGTGTAATGTGGCCTGGCCCAGCAGGGACAGCTCATCTCTGCTCCGTGCAGCGTCAGCTGGGGTGGCTCCACAGGGGACTGGAGGATCCATTGGTTTAACCTCATGGTTGGCAGATGGGCTCTTGCTGTCAGCTGCGAGCTCAGCTGGGTTGTCCTCCCTGGGCTGCTTGGGCTTCCTCATGGTGAGGTGGTGGTGCTGGGGCCCATGAATGAGCATGCCAAGAGAACCAGGTCTTAGAAGCCACAGAGAGTCGTTTCTATAGTCACAAGCCTGTCAGGATTCAAGAGGAAGGGATATAGCCTCCACCACTACCAACGGGAGGAGTTGTCAAAGACCCATTGGTGTAAAGAGCACGTGGGGGGCTTCCCTGGTGGTGCAGTGGTTAAGAATCCGCCTGCCAATGCAGGGGACATGGGTTCGATCCTTGGTCCGGGAAGATCCCACATGCCGCGGAGCAGCTAAGCCCGTGCAGCTATGTAGGTGTGTCACCTGTTTTCAAGGCAGATCTTTGTCCTTTCAGTTTCTTCAATGATAATTGGTCTATTTATGTTGCCTACTTATTTTTTTTTCCTTTTTAAAAATCGTGTTGAAATATACGTTACGTAAAATTTACCATTTTAATAATTTTTTAGTGTACAATTTCGTAGCATTAAGTATCAATAAATTCACAGTATCGTACAACCATTACCACTCTATTTCCGAAACTTTTTTATTACCCCAGACAGAAGCTTTGTATGCATTAAATAATAACACTCATTGCCTCCTCTTTCCTGCTTCTGGTAACCTGTGTTCTATTTTCTATCTACGAATTTGCTTATTCTGGGTACCTCATATACTTGGAATCATACACTATTTGTCCTTTTGTGCCTGGCTTATTTCATTTAGCACGTTTTCAGGTTCATTCGTGTCGTATCATTTATCAGAATTTCATTCCTTTTTAAGGCTGGATATTTTATTGTGCATATAGACTATATTTTGTTTGTCCATTCATCTGTTGATGGACACTTGGGTTGCTTCCACCTTGTGGCTGTTGTAGTTACGTAGACTAAGCAAATCTATTGTCTGGTGCCTATTGAAAATCTGAAGTCCATCTCATTCTTATTCCTTTATAAAATAACCTATAAAATAATTTATTTTGTTCTGGAAGCATTTGAGATTTGGGGGTGGGAGAATCAGGAATTTTACTAGGACATGGGTCTCTTTTCATTCATGTTGCTCTGTACTTAATTGTATTCTTTTCTTTTTAAATATTGTATCTTAATTAATTAATTTAGTTTTTGCTGTGTTGGGTCTTCATTTCCGCACACGGACTTTCTCTAGTTGTGGCGAGCAGGGTCTACTCTTCATTGTGGTGCACGGGCTTCTCACTGTGGTGGCTTCTCTTGTAGCGGAGCACGGGCTCTAGTACGTGGGCTTCAGTAGTTGTGGCACGCCGGCTCAGTAGTTGTGGCACACAGGCTCAGTAGTTGTGGCTCGCGGGCTCTGGAGCACAGGCTCAGTAGTTGTGGTGCATGGGCTCAGTTGCTCCGCGGCATGTGGGATCTTCACGGACCAGGGATCAAACCCGTGTCCCCTGCATTGGCAGGCGGATTCTTAACCACTGCGCCGCCAGGGAAGCCCCCTTTATTGTATTCTTAATCTGAAGACTCATGACTTTCTTAAATTTCAAGAAATTGTTCTCCTTTATTTCTTCGAGTAGTTTTTGTGCTTTGTTCTCTGTGTTCTCTCTTTCTGGACTCCCTAGTACATGAATATTGGAACTTCTAGGTCTGCTGCCTTGTTTCTTAATTTTTTTAAATACCTTGTATCTTTTTGTTGTGTTAAGCTGAGTTCCTCAACTCAACCCTCCTGTTTTAATTTATTCTTCAGTCTTGTCCATCCTGTTATTTCGCCCAGCTGTTGAGTTTTTATTTCAACAATCCAACTTTCAGCTTCAGGGTATCTAGTTGATTCTTTTTTCATGGGCATAGTATCCTCTTAAGTCTCTTAGGGAGTATAAACTATATGTGTTTTAAAGTTCTGAGTCGCCTGTTCCATTTCTCTGTCCTCTGATGTCAGGTCTTCAGTTTGTTGAGCATGATGACTCTCTTTCTTGGTGTTTGCACTCTGCCAATATTTGGTGATTTCTAGTTGATCGCTCAGTTTTGGCTGTGAGATTCTCTGTCATTCTGATCAGAGATGCTCTTTTACTGTCACCTGCTCGTGAGGGGGAGGCGGGATGTGCTGCTCGGCTACGTGTGTCACAGACTGTGCTTGTCAGGTGAGGTGGAGCTGGAGCTGGGGGAACTGCCAGGTGGGATATGCTGGTGGCTTATCTTCTGGGCCCGAGGGCTCCCTGATCTGCCTGGATGTTGTCAGCCCTCTGGTCCCTGCTGGGCTTCTCAGACCCACACCCATTCCTGACCTGAGCGCTCAAGGCAAGGGTGAGACGTGGGCACTGGCTTCGTGGCTCCTCTTGCAGGACCCCAGCGTATCCCTCCAGCGGTTCCCTGGGGCCGCCCATCTGCTCTGGTATCCACGCCCCTCGTGTCCTTCATCTTTGAGAAGCCATTTTAGGCAGGGGTTTCCTTTTTCAGTCCTCTCCCAGCAGGGTTTCTAGTCTACCACTCCTTTTCTTGCCCAGTTCTGGATTCTTATTAAAATCTTTTCATTGGGCTTCCCTGGTGGCGCAGTGGTTGTGAGTCCGCCTGCCGATGCAGGGGACGCGGGTTCGTGCCCCGGTCCGGGATGATCCCACATGCCGCGGAGCGGCTGGGCCCGTGAGCCATGGCCGCTGAGCCTGCGCGTCCGCAGCCATGGTCACTGAGCCTGCGCGTCCAGAGCCTGTGCTCCGCAATGGGAGAAGCCACAACAGTGAGAAGCCCATGTGCCCAAAAAAAAAAAAAAAAAAAAAAAAAATCTTTTCATTATTTCTGAGTTTCTGGGACAGGAAGGGGAGGGGTTGCACTGCGTGCTCAGGGTGCCATCTTAGAGGTGAAATGCCAAGGAATTGTTAAGGAATGTTGGAACAGAGCTTGGCGGAATACTCGGGAAATCACCATCCTTTCCCTTATCCTTCCTAAACCCTTCACACTCAGAGCTGGCTGATCGCCATGTCACACGGGATGTGAAGCAGCCAGGAGAGCAGACAAACGGGGCTTTGTGAGCTGCAGGAAAGAAGGAAGCTTGGATGGAGAAGGCAGACTCACTCTCAGTGGATCGGGGGGAGAGAGGAGAGGCAGCATCACCTCCCCTTACCCTCCTGATAATCTAGAGTTGATCTTTTTTCCCCCGTTCACTTATTCTTCTCTTCACTCACTAATAGGTACTTACCAGACACTTTGGTATCCCAGGCCCTGTGCTGGGAGACCGAGGGCACAAAGATAAGAAACACATGCTCTCTGCCCTCAAAGCGCTCACCATTTTTGTGAGAGACACTAATAGAAAATTTCAGTATAGGATGGATATAGTATATGTACAGGCACAGCAGGGAATTGATAGACTGACCCTTCAGGGGTCAAGGATAGCGGTCACAGAAAAATTCAATTTTAATGTGATCTTAAAAGAATGGGTAGGATCTTACCACCAAGACAAGAAGAGAGAGGGGGGAAAATAGGAGAGAGAGAGAACATCGAGGTACTTGGGGAGACAGTGGAGGGTGAAAGTCTGTCTAGGTAGGCAGGGTCAGATTTTATATGCCTCGCTAAATAATCTGTTCTTCATCTCGTGGACAATGAAAGATGTTAAGCGGGGAGAGGCATGGTCTCATTTGTATTTTGTAAAACTCTTGTGGGTTATAGGTGCAAGAGACTGGAGGTTGGGGCTATGTTCTGGATTAGAAAAGATGAAGACCATACCATGACAGTGACCGTGAGGTCAAGGAGATGTGGGGAAGAGTTGGTTACCCATTGGTTCCATGAGATGAGCATTGCTGAGTGGCAGGAATGTGGCAGAACTGAATTTTAGTTATAAAAAAGCACCATAGGGACAAACAAGAGAATGCACTCTTTTAGGATTCCTTGCCTTTTAACATTTTTTTCAAAGAAGTGGTTTTATAAATTTGAAGGAACTTCGTGATCACTGCTGTAATAACACTCCCCTTAGAAATAGAAAAAGATAACATTCTATCAGTATAGTTTGGTGCTCCAGCCATTCATTATCATGTAGGGTTGCTGCAAACACAGGAGGATTTACTTTTCTTTTAGCTCATTTCACAACTTCTATTTGCAAAAAAAAAAAAATGTGTTGATTAATAGAAAATATATACTATTAAGTAACACGAAAAATAATGGAAGGGAAGGAATCTCTCGTTTCCAGTGTCTGACTACAGTTCTTTTCCAAGAGGTACTAAAAGTTTGAGGAAAGTCCAGACTTCTTATTTTTAGCATCATTTCTGGTGAATATTCCTCCCTTATGTTTACATAGTGACGGTAGAACCATCTGGAAGTGATAGAAATAGCTTGTTTGTTTGGGGGGAGGGGAGAAGGCAGGAGAGTTACATCCTGTGTGCTGCTTCAGGTTCTCTAACTTAAAAGCTTGCTGTCTGTAAACTGTGGAAGTCATACAAAGGGTTGTGTTCTGAAATCTTCGCCTGTACAGTTGAAATATGAAGTTCATAGGCTTTGATTTGAATATAGCTGTTTCTTCCAACTACCCTTCTGGAAAATGCTTAAACGTTAATGTAGCGTTGAAGGAAAGATTTTTTTTCTTTAATGTCATCTCTACGTTTCAGATCCTCCGGCTTAAGAATATCCATGAAAGCAAATGTGTCTAGTAGTCAGTCAGTATTTCCTGAGGAAGAATGGAAGATTCTTGCATTCTCTTGAAACCCACGAAACCGTTGAACAGAAACATATTCTTCAGGGCTATTTCTAACCTCTTGTACATGACAGGTACTTGGCCGGTTGAGGGGATCACATGGCCTAGTGATCAAAGAAACTAAAGTGGAGAATGAAAAGGGCTGGCTAATCAAGTGTACGTCAATAAAATTTGAAAAAAAAGAAAGAAAAGGCCTGGCTAGCTGTGTGACTATGACAGAAAGAACTTAAGTTTCAAAAGAAAGTATAAGGGTTGTACTTGATGATCTCAAAGCATCCCACTGAGTCACTCTAAGATTCTGGGTTGAGATTCTGTCTGTTTGGAGATGGAGCATCTGACTAATCTGACTGACTAACCATTCTGTCTGGCACTCCGTATTTTGAGAGGTCAGTTTATTGCGAATCATTGAGGGTATTTTCTTTAGGACTGTCATTCACAAGGTATTGGAAGCATCAGGGTTATTTTATCCGTAAATGTCTAAGTGCTTTTCATAGTTTGCTGTCCCTCTGCTGCCACCCCTTATGAAATCTGATAGCCCATTTAGGGAATGGCGCCCTTGAACAACCCTTGGTCACATGGCGTGGAGGATGCTAGGAGGCAGTTGGTTCACCTTCATTTCCGGGCAGCACAGGGAATCTTTCATCTCCTAAGAGTGGTCAACACTGAGTTATCACCACCCAAACAGGCCGAGCTTATTTGGATGCCAGGAGGAATTGTTATTTCCCTTCTTCTCTAGTAGTGGTCGATTGATTTTCATAACGATGACTAGGAAGTCTTGGTAGCTGAACTCACATATATGCTCCGCTAACAGAGTCTGTTGCTGCATCTCCTCCCAGTAGGAACTTACTTTTCATCTTTGGAAGAGGAAGGAGTATAAAGGAGTGAGGCCGAAGCTGTGTTCTTTTAAGTATGTTGACGTCTTTCTAGGATCCCGCTCGGGCAACTGATTGTAAAGACTGCTCTTCACATCTTACCCTGAAAGTACACGGATCATGGTTTGGGTTTATAGATACCATCGTTATTGTCAGTAAGGGAAACGGTTTCTCTTTCATCTGAGTCACTGGTAGATACTTCAGGAACTATGCTTGGAAACATTTATGTGCAAAAGCTTATTATTCTGCTCCAACATTAATTAAACATCCGACTTCCAGTCACCTGTAAAGATGGATGTCATTGCCAGCTAGCGCTGTAAGACGGGTGTGGTAGAATAGTCAGGATTGGAGCAGATACTGAAAGGCATCTAGTCCAGGCCTCCATCCCCACCCTCTGATTTCACAACCATTCTTAGTCGTGGCCCACATAGGGGAAATGGCTTAATTAGGATTACACGTAGCTCACCAGTGGCACAGCTAAGTCTAGACTTTCTCAAGAGGTGACCTTGGGAATGGACTGAGGAAGAAGGCAGGGGGGTCTGCAGATCACAGCCTGGTACTTCTGTGTTTATCATAGGCTTTGGTTGTCTTTTCAGGCACCCAGTCTTTCTCTTTTTTTTTTAAGGGATTGTATTGAAGTATAGCTGATTTACGATGTTGTGTTCATTTTTGCTGTACAGTAAAGTGATTCAGTTATACATGTATATACATTCTTTTTCATATTCTTTTCCATTATGGTTTATCACAGGATATTGAATATAGTTCTGTGTGCTATACAGTAGGACCTTGTTGTTTATCCAGTCTATATATTGGGTTGGCCAAAAAGTTCATAAGATCTTACGGAAAAATGTGGACGAACTTACCCAATATAATAGTTTGCATCTGCTAATCCCAGACTCCCAATCCATCCCTCCCCCACCCTTCCTCCCCCTTGGCAACCATAAGTCTGTGCTCTATGTCTGTGAGCCTGTTTCTGTTTCATAGATAAGTTCATTTGTGTCATTTTAGATTCCACATATACGTGTTAGCATACGGTTTTTGTCTTTCTCCTTCTCACTTACTTCACTTAGTCTGATCATCTCTAGGTCCATCCATGTTACCTCAGGCACCCCAGTTTCAAATCTGGTTAAGAATATGGAGTTAGGGGATGGTGGGCGGGGTAGGGTGACAGAGGCAGAGCCGGGACCATCTTTACCACTGAAGTGCTCAGGAGCCCTGAGAATAAGACTGTGACTGTCCCTGGCGGGGCTGGAGCTCCCCCTCCAGGAGTGATCCTGTGGCTTAGGAGGGAACCTGTGCTCTCTGTGCGCTGCCAAGGAGAGAGGAGGAACAGCGGGGCCTGAGGCTCTGGAAGCTCCGTCTTGTGACCTGGCACCAGGGCAGTCTGTCTGCCTGGCCCGTTATGTGGAGTCATAAGACCTTGGAGGCAACGGTTTAACAAAAGCATGTTCTCTTCTGTCCTGTCAGAGCTCACACTCAAGGAATGTTTTCTGTGGTCCACTGGGCAACTGTAGATGGATGGCCCTGATTCTGCCTCGGGGGCTCCTCCGGTGATAGCCTTAACTCTGTCATTTCTAACCCCCTCGGAAAGTGACTAAAGAGGCTGCAAACCCACCTATAAGAGTGGATTTAAAAGTTTTGAAGATGGTGGAAAAACCCTGGAAAGTATTTGGAATAAGGCATAATTATAACTATGCCATAGAAAACCCAAACTGTTTTGGGTCCTGACTATCCCCTCATTAAAAAAAAAAAATCTGAGTACGTCTCCAGGCACTGCCTAGTAGCCAAAGAAATTGTGGTTTTGAGCTGTTCGCTATTTCTAGAAACTTCATAAAGTTAATTCCAAAGTAACAGGGTGGAGACCAAAAAAGGAAGAACGTTATTTTACGGTGCTTTTAGCAAAGATAAAATATTTGCCGCAGGCTCAGGGCCGTCTAGCTCTGAGGATGGCTGGTGGGAGGCATCCAACTCCTGGGGCTGGTGGAGGACAAGCTCCTCGCAGGAGGCTGACCCGTAGCTCCTTTCCCCTCCCAGCTGCTCTCCTTCCTCCTGTTTCCTCTCAGTGGACAAGTATTTCTTGAGCTCCTCGCTTCCATACAAACCACCGTGTTCAGGACCGACTTCCCTGTTCTAACTCATGCTCTCAGGATAACTCAGTGTTCATCTTCACAGTCTTCTGAGAGAACTTAAATCTTCATTCAGTGGCCTTCACCCTCAATTAGCAGTTCATTTTATCATTTGGATCTTTTTTACTTTAGAAAACGTTCTTTTTGTTCTCTTGTTGGAACTTGGGATCCTGATATTAGTTTGCGGGTTGAAAAAACAGCGACTCTGAAGCACTGTGGAGCCCTCCTCCCATCCTGTACTCCGTGGAGCTGGAGAGTAGTTATACCCGTAACCGAAATGGATTTATATGTGATTTGGGCATTAGTATATAGCACTTTCCTGCAGCATAACTACCCCCTAATGACATTTTGTAAAGATTAACATATACTACCTCACAACGCGTGAGAGGTGGCCCAGGAGAACTTTGGGATGTCGAAAGTCCGCAGTGAGCATGAATCCGATGCCCGGGTCCTGGTCATAAACCTGCTGCTAACTAATGTGTGACCTCTCTTATCTAGCCACCCCTCCCCCCTTCCTGGATGATCCCTAAAGACTTCAACCGTTCTAACCCCTACGGATCTGTGCATAATTACTTACGGACATTTGGAAATTTATACCAGGCAGTGATATGTTCTCTTTTCCCTAC
>NW_006780838.1:2530097-2538909 GCF_000442215.2 Lipotes vexillifer | reverse complement strand
TCCCTACAGAGTGAAGGCTGCCCAGACCGAGTTAGGACAGCAAATCCTGGCCGATTTCGAAGAAGCGTTTCCTTCCCAGGGCACCAAGGTATTGTTTTGCATTTTCCCTTCAGTCTTTGGATATTATCACCATTTGTGCCTGATGCACACTCACTGTAGTTACTGTTCATTAACCATTCCAAAAGCGTTTGCCAGCAGCCATAACGTCTGTTGGCTAGAGGTTCAGGGTAATGAGACCATCCTTGATTTTAAATATCCCAAAGCAACAATTGATTCCCCATCTGTGTCCTCCCAGTATCAAAAAGTCAGGATTTGTTTCAGTTTAATTTAATGTGTGTCAAACCCAAGAAGTCTGCCTGGTAAATTCCTTCTTTTTCTCATGGCTATGTTTAAAAAAAATAATAATAATAAAATTCTTTTTCAAGCCACAGTGTTTTTTAGGATCGTTACATAACTTTTTGGTTTCAGTTTGGTGAAGAGACAACTGGGAGGAACGTCCCCAGGCTTATGTAACTCTTGGAGTGACACAGTTAGGAGGCTGGCTTTTAATGATCCTGTTCTTTGGGATTAATCCCTTTAGCTCTCACTGGTAGCATAGCTGTTTGTGTTGTGTCTGCAAAGCCCACGGTATTTCACTTGTGAGCTATTGGTTACACTTCTCATGTAACAAGCTTTGCCTCACTTGGCCATCACCGTGCCGGGGTAACTGCCTTCAGCGCCATCCTGCAAATTATAGCAGACATAAGCTTAATGCTTTGCGTGTGTTGGGGAGAGAAGAACCCTCAGAAGCTTTTTTCCCCCTCTATTATTTGAGCTATTTCAGGAGAAAGAACTGTGCAGCGCAGAAGCGACCCAAAGCACACGCCGGCAAGCAGCACTTGGTGGGTGGAGTTGGGGGATATATGTTCATTCACCGAGCCAAGGACCGTTTCCTGGATCTGCTCTATAATTCAATAACTGGAAATATCTTAATCGTTTTTCTTTGCACCTCATAAAAGAAACTTAGGAAGTAGGTGGGGGTAGCAGCCCCAGCTTTGTAGATTACCTTCTACAGGAAACCTGCCTCTGATTTTAATGTCATATATTCTGGCTGACTTCTAGCAATCAGGTATTTTATGTGTAAAGCACGTTCCTTTGCGGACTTCATCTTCCTTATTCATTTTCTGTAAGTGCGGGGAGTGGATGTTGGAAAGCTGTCCTGTAAAAAGGGGTTGTACGGTATTCACAAATTACAAACACTAGCCTCTTCTTAGTCCAGGGCCTGCTATACTATACTCTGCTGTTCACCCTGGTTTTAAGAAGTTTCAGAAAAATGTGGATGAAACCCAGCTTTATCATTTAGAAAAAAATAACGTTGACCTACATCATATCTTTTACTCAGACCCCCACGAGGCAGATGCGGTGAAAAATGGTTTTCTTTAACAACTTGCTTCCCTTTTCTCTGTCTGGGCGACTTCTTTTTAAGAGTTTTCTTTTTTCCTTCTGAATGACTATTGACTTCTCTTAAAGGCTTTGTGTTATTATTACTATTTCACAAATGGAAATCAAGATTATTTTTTTAAAAATTACCCAAAGGTTACCTATTAGATCCTTTTTAAATGAAAAAATCTGAACCCATGAGCCCATAGGTTTTGGCTTTCGTGACTTCTCTGTCAGATCAAACATTTTCATCTAGAAGCCAGAGTTGAGCAGTCAGGGTGCTCAGTGAATGACAGAACAGCCACTCAGCACGGAGCAAGTCAGAATTTTAGCAATTTAGCTCTCGGGCAGCTTAGGTTAACACTTAGGAAACTCTTGAACTTCAGTTGAGGTGGATAAATTGGACAGAATTGACCAAAAAAAAAGTCATAAAGATTTGGAAGACCCTTAATCATCACCTAGTTAAAGTCCATTATTTTTTTTCACTTATATTTCAGATGAGTGTCAATAATTGTGCCAAAGCTATGTGGCTATTTAGCCAAGCCAAGAGCAGATGCCAAGTGTTCTTTTCACTATAGCCCACTCAGCCAGCCATGTTCATTCAGTGAGTTACTATGAAGAAAGGGTCAGCGAGACTGAATTGCCTTCAGTAATACAAGGGCCTTCCCACCATGATGTATCAATACAGCCCCTTGATAGTTACTTCTACTGTTTTTTTTCAGGTCAAGGGGCCAGTATCATAATATTTTTTACCTTTGGCTGCCTGTCTGCATGGTTGACTATCAGTGGGACAAGGCTGGTGGTTTAGAACCTGGATTTAGGTTTTAAATGCCAGCACACTGTTTGGCACAAATATAGCACCTTAGGAACAGGAATCCAAGGTTAGAATCAGGGGAAATTGGCATGTGTGGAGTGAGACTGGTATCATTCTGATTTTTAGGGCTCTTCAGCAAGGTGACTTCAGTTCAGATCGCAGAAGTTTCTACCATCATTGCTGGCCCTGTTTCTAAAATGTCTCATTGCTGATTCATGGAGTAGCTTTTATTATTGGCTACTGCAGACTAGCTTAATGATTCTTTCATCAAGGAACAAGTAACTAAAATATCCATCCACAGCACAAGAATGAGTGTCAGGGGAGTGGAAGTAATAATAACATCATGAGTAGAACAAGAAGCAGCAGCTGTCAGAGGCCATAAGATTTAAAGGTCATTTCTGGCTTTTGAACTGGTGTGTGTTGTTTGTTTTACCAGAGGCCAGGAGGACCCAGCAATGTCCTACGAGATGCTTGTCTGGTTGCTAATATTTTGGACCCCAGAATCAAGCAGGAAATCATCAAAAAGTTTATTAAACAGCATCTGTCAGAGTATCTAGTACTTTTTCAAGAAAACCAAGATGTAAGTATTGACCAAAGGAGATCAGATGTTACATTTGAATTTATCAGTTTATTTTAAAATTTATTTTATTTTTGGCTGCATTGGGTCTTTGTTGTTGCACGTGGGCTTTCTCTAGTTGCGGCTCTCGGGGGCTACTCTTCGTTGCAGTGCGCAGGCTTCTCATTGCGGTGGCTTCTCTTGTTGTGGAGCACAGGCTCTAGGCACTCGGGCTTCAGTAGTTGTGGCTTGCAGGCTCAGTAGTTGTGGCACGCAGGCTCTAGAGTGCAGGCTTAGTAGTTGTGGCTCACGGGCTTAGTTGCTCCACGGCATGTGGGATCTTCCCGGACCAGGGATTGAACCCATGTCCCCTGCATTGGCAGGCAGATTCTTAACCACTGCGCCACCAGGGAAGCCCTGTTACGTTTGAATTGTATTGAAAATTGATTGCTCTCAAGTCTGTGATTTATATTTTATTAGTGTTACTGTCTTAAAATGTTGATTGTTGGACCATGAATCCTAGGGGCTGACTGTACAGTTCAGCAATTCTTAACCATTTTGGGGTCACTGACCCTTTGGAGAAATTAATGAGAGCTACAGAGCTTCTCCCCCAAAATGCACCTATGCATAAAACTTTGCATACAGTTTCAGGAAGTTTGTAGAACCCTGAAGCCCAGTCATAGACCCCAGGTAAAGAACCTCTGGATCAAGTAAAAAAAAAAAAGTAGCCTAGACTCTGAAACCGTGAGAAATAGAGAAATTGGTTTTGTTTTTCTCGGTTCTTCTATGTTTTTTCTTATTTCCTTGAACTGTCAATACTACGTCTAAGCACTGGGGTGGATTTTGTTCCCTGCCTCCCCAAGGTTGCCTGGCTGGACAAAATTGACCGGCGCTATGCCTGGATCAAGCGCCAGCTTGTGGACTACGAGGAGAAATACGGCCGGATGTTCCCGCGAGAGTGGTACATGGCGGAGAGGATTGCAGTAGAATTTTGCCACGTCACAAGGTAGATGCCAACTCTCTACTGGTTTTGGTGTTGATTGAAATCAGTTGAAACCAGTTGATTGACACCAATCCCCCAGCCTCTACAGGCTCCGTGTTGTCTTGTGGCTTTGGTACCACTCCCACCTTTTTGGGTTTGCTTGTTTGAAAGTCATCATTTTAATGAGAATGTCTTCAGCTGTGCTGGACTCCCCTCAGAGGACTCCTTTCCTTTTGAAAGTCAGATTTTATATACCCAAAACCAAGTCCCAAACTCCAGCTGTAGCTATATCCCACCTTCTCCAACTTTAGAGTTCCAGCCCTAGAGGAGAGAGCATTATGTGAAGGCAAGGTAAACACTTGATAAGGAGACATGGACTAGGTTACGTGAGAAGCCCTGGGCCAGTAGATTGTAGCCAGAGCACTTGTTTTTGTGTTTGTTTTGCCTTAAGAGTAAAATATACCCAACACGGCAGCTATGTCTGCTCTTATCTTTGCTCTAGGACTTTCCTATAGCCTCGCCCTTGCCGTGAACAGCCTGCCTTCTTAATCAACTAAAAGTTCTTCAACCAGATTTCCCTGTAGTAGTTCATTGCCCCACATTTTCCCACGTGTCTGTATCACCTATATCAATGTGCAGTGAGAATACATCCATCATTGTTCTGCTTTTCTTTTTTTTTAAATAAATTTATTTGTTTATCTGTTTATTTATGGCTGCATTGGGTCTTCGTTGCTGCACGCGGGCTCTCTTTGGTTGGGTCGAACGCGGGCTACTGTTCATTGCGGTGCATAGGCTTCTCATTGTGGTGTCTTCTCTTGTTGCAGAGCACGGGCTCTAGGCACATGGGCTTCAGTAGTTGTGGCATGCAGGCTCTAGAGCGCAGGCTCAGTAGTTGTGGTGCGTGGGCTTAGTTGCTCCGCAGCGTGTGGGATCTTCCCAGACCAGGGCTCGAACCCTGTGTCCCCTGCATTGACAGGTGGATTCTTAACCACGGCGCCACCAGGGCAGCCTTGTTCTGCTTTTCTGCTTTCTGGGTAGGTGGTTCCAGAGGGACAGGGGCAATATCTACTTCAGTGACATAGTAGACACTCAGGAAATAGTTGTTGAGAACATTTCCCACCCCTAATACAGTGTTTATAGTCTTTGGATAGTTAATATTATTGGCATCTGAGTGTTCTAAGCATTTTAAAGACCTTCTCTCATTCATCCTGTCTTCACTTTCCGTGAGTGTAGCCCAGGGCCAGATAGTCTCTCTTTTTTTAAAAAAAAATTTATTTGTTTGTTTGTTTGTTTGTTTATTTATTTTTGGTTGCATTGGGTCATTGTTGCTGCCCATGGGCTTTCTCTAGTGTGGCGAGCAAGGGCTGCTCTTTGTTGCGGTGCGCGGCCTTCTCATTGCCGTGGCTTCTCTTGTTGTGGAGCACGGGCCCTAGGTGCACGGGCTTCAGTAGTTGTGGAGCACGGGCTCTAGGCGCACGGGCTTCAGTAGTTGTGGCACACGGGCTCATTGGTTGTGGCTCGTGCGCACTAGAGCACAGGCTTAGTAGTTGTGGCGCATGGGCTTAGTTGCTCTGTGGCATGTGGGATCTTCCCAGACCAGAGCTCGAACCCGTGTCCCCTGCATTGGCAGGTGGATTCTTAACCACTGCGTCACCAGCTAAGTCCCAGATAGTCTCTTTATATCAAAGAATTAAAACCCAAGAAGTATAGATCAGCGTATCCATTGACAAAGCTAAAGCTAGAATCAAAAGTTTTTATTCTGTCCTTGCAGCTTTACCACAACAGTGGTGGGAATGGGCTTTTATTGGTTATGTAGTCCCTTCTAATAGTGCACAGTTACATTAACTCCAAGTTACTTAATTAATTTTTTTATTTGTTATAAATTTATTTATTTTATTTTTGGCCATGTTGGGTCCCCATTGCTGCGTGTGGGCTTTCTCTAGTTGCGGCGAGCAGGGGCTACTCTTTGTTGTGGTGCGCGGGCTTCTCATTGCGGTGGCTTCTCTTGTTGCGGAGCATGGGCTCTAGAGCGCAGGCTCGGTAGTTGTGGCGCACGGGCTTAGTTGCTCCGCAGCATGTGGGATCTTTCCGGACCAGGGCTCCAGCCCGTGTCCCCTGCATTGGCAGGCGGATTCTTTTTTTCTGCGGTACGCGGGCCTCTCACTGCTGTGGCCTCTCCAGCTGCGGAGCACAGGCTCCGGACGCGCAGGCCCAGCGGCCATGGCTCACGGGCCCAGCCGCTCCGCGGCATGTGGCATCCTCCCAGACCGGGAAACGAACCCGTGTCCCCTACATCGACAGGCGGACTCTCAACCACTGCGCCACCAGGGAAGCCCGGCAGGCGGATTCTTAACCACTGCGCCACCAGAGAAGCCCCAAGTTAATTAATTAATTTATTTATTTATTTAAAATATTTATTTATTTATTATATTTATTTATTTATTTAGGGTGCATCAAGTCTTATTTGCCGCACGTGGCATGCGGACTTCTTAGTTGTGACATGCATGCGGGATCTAGTTCCCTGACGAGGGATCGAACCCGGGCTCCCTGCATTGGGAGCACTGAGTCTTACCTACTGGACCATCAGGGAAGTCCCAACTCCAAGTTAATTTTTTAAAAAGTCCCATATCTAAGCATAACTGAACCACCTTAGAGTAATTCATGGTAGTCATCTCTCTTAAAATCATAGGTACAGTCAAGTTGTATGCTTTAAGGGCACATTGTGTGTGGGGGGGTATTTCTTAAGGGATATTGGCTGTTGATTTTTTTTTTAATAGGCGTTATTTTTTTAGAGCAGGTTTAGGTTCACAGCGAAATTGAGAGGAAGATACAGAGATTTCCCATATACCCCCTGCTGCCCCATCCCTCCAGATAGCCTCCCCCATTATCAACATCCCCGACCAGAGTGTACCCTGTGTTACAATCGCTGAACCTACACTGACACATCATTACCAAGCAGAGTCTGTAGTTTACATTAGGGTTCACCCTTGGTGCTGTACATTCTTTGTGGTGGTGGTTTTCAGAAACACATTTGCTACTGGATTTAGGTAACCTTTTTGTACTGATTCAAGGTTGATCGTGGTTATGACTTTCTAAGTCCTGGTTAGCAAAGAAAGAGTGAATTCCTTGAGAAATTGATAAATAATTCGCTTTAGCCTCCAGTTCAGCGACTTGCAAAATTCATTTTCTGTGAAAAATGAAGTCCGCAGGAGACTGGGAGTACCCAAAAGCCAACACATCTGCTGCTATTGCGTCAGCTAATGGCAGTGTTGCTGCCAAGCTTTCATTATTCGAATTTTGGCTAAAATCCTACAGATACATAATTCTCAAATAAATTCAGAGACTCTTTATTTGGTTTTTGTCACTTATTTATGAGGAAAGATGACCCATAGCTCAGTACTTACTAAGAACTCTTGTGTTACTGCTCCCTTACCACTTAACATTCCGAGACGGGACACTTGAGTGTCACGTAAGCTTCACAGGCAGGAACCACCCAGACATGTACATGTCACTTTTCACATGGGGATTCCCGTCTCTCACGTCTCTTTCCAGGGCTCCTGCTGTCTGGTGGAAGAGGTGATTATTGAGCTCTGTGGAAGAGGGAGGGCTTTGTAATTCAGTACTTAATGACTTGTGAAATTATATAGAATATATGCATTTTTATAAAATACTGAGTAAATGCTTCATATATATTATTAACAAATTATTGAAAAGTTTAAAGATAAAAATTGTAGTACCCATGTAAACAAATTGATGTCCATAATCCTTGAGGTTTTTTTTTGACTAGTGGGTAATTTCATCGTACAATTGTTATTTAGAATATGTATCTCTATTCCCTGAGCATTAAACTTAGTTAGTGATAGATGTCAGGTTTTGAAATGACCACATACTTTTTTTTTTATAATATACGCTAAAGCCACTTACTTTGTCTTATCTTGAGTGATCAGTTTGTTTGACAACATTCTTATATCTTTAATTTGAAGGACAGAACTGGCCAAGATCATGCGTACCAGAGCTAAGGAAATTGAAGTGAAATTGCTTCTCTTTGCTATTCAGAGAACAACTAACTTTGAGGGGTTTCTTGCAAAACGCTTCTCCGGGTGTACCCTGACAGATGGAACTCTGGTAAGATGGTCCTAAGGGAGACTGGACCAGGAAATGAGTGGCCTGGGTGGGTGGGCTTCACTTCAGCCTCTCACACTGTGGTGGTTCCATCCATTGGCTCAAGTGCTTAATCCCCCGTCCCAGGGATTTTGCTGATTTTGTGCAAATAGTCATACAGAATACTGTATGACTGGATTTATTGTTTGTCTATTTTGCAGTACTTTGTGTTTCTAGAATGTCCTGTCATCATTTTGTCTAAGGATAGGCCCCATTTTAAAGACTAGTAGTTCTGTGAGTCATAGAGGCCTCACTTATTCAGTCACAAATACCTCATTACATTATCAACTCTTGAGTTTTGTTACAATTAGGATATGTTTAGAGGAAATGTACCAAGAAAGGGGTGAACTGCAGCCTTAAAAGCAGGAAACGTTGGCGATTTCTACAATGTTCATCACTGAAGAATGGTTAAATAAAATATGGTAAATTCATGCTGTGGAATAGGTGTAGCAGTTTGAAAGTGGTAGAATGGGGGATAGATCTAGATGTGCTGTCATAGAAAGAAAACCTCTCACATATATTAGGTGCAAAATGTAAGCTGCAGCCCAGTATATATGGTGTAATTCCATTTGTGTGAGAAGCATGTTTATATATGTAAATAGGTAAGAAAAAGGTCTGGAAATGATAACAGTAGATGGATGTCTCTGGGGAAAGGAAATTGGAGTGAGACTAGGTAGAGAAGCAAAGAATTTTTTTTTTTCGTTTTATTCTGGTAATTCGTTTGAATTTTTCTTGTAAAAACGCATTTACAAACTTTTTAAACTTTGCTTTTACATAATCTAACGTTATTTTTCAGTTTTTTTTAAATGAGGGAGATGGCCCAAACAGTGACTTCCAAACTTTCTCCCCCTCCCCTCCCCCCTCTCCCTCCCCTCCCCTC
>NW_006780838.1:2525026-2530033 GCF_000442215.2 Lipotes vexillifer | reverse complement strand
CTCCCCTCTCCCTCCCCCTCCTCCTCCTACTCATTCCTTTTTTTAAAAAATAAATTTATTTATTTATTTATTTATTTATTTATGGCTGTGTTGGGTCTTCGTTTCTGTGCGAGGGCTTTCTCTAGTTGCGGCGAGTGGGGGCCACTCTTCATCACGGTGCGCGGGCCTCTCACTGTCGCGGCCTCTCTTGTTGCGGAGCACGGGCTCCAGACGCGCAGGCTCAGTAGTTGTGGCGCACGGACTTAGTTGCTCCGTGGCATGTGGGATCCTCCCAGACCAGGGCTCGAACCCGTGTCCCCTGCATTGGCAGGCAGATTCTCAACCACTGCGCCACCAGGGAAGCCCTCATTCCTTTTTTAATTGAAGTATGGTTGATTTACAGTGTTGTGTTAGCTTCAGGTGTACAGCAAAGTGATTCATTTATACATATATGTCTTCCTTTTCAGATTCTTTTCCATTATAGCTTATTACAAGATATTGAGTATAGTTTTCTGTGCTATGCAGTAGGTCCTTGTTGGTTATTTTATATACAGCAGTGTGTATCTAGTGTGTGTATCTGCTAAGCCCAAACTCCTAATTTATCCCTCTCCCTCTCTTTTGCCTTTAGTAACCGTAAGTTTATTTTCAGTGTCTGTGAGTCTAAACTCTTTCTTCTAACAAACTGTAATGTGGGATCCACACAGAATAAGAGCTCACAGTTTGGGAACCTCCACTGTGTATCTCACACTGTGCCAGGTGCGTTTGCCTGCAATCCATCACTTTGCTTCATCAACTGTAGGAAATACGCATTTGAAACTTACTCGAGGTCACACAGCTAATAGGCACATATAGAAAACTCTGAGCTATTGTGGTTGAAGCAGGGGCAAGGCAGATATTGGGCCTAGAGTGCCTTTCTGTTGCTCACCCGTCACCTCTACTTTCTCTGGCCCCCACCCTGCCAGTCATAAAACCCTGGGACCTCACTGGAATCCCCTCTTTGCCTCCCCGCAAGACCTGCCCCAGAGTAGGCACGTAAGGAGCTGGTCCCTCAGGGCAGTGGGCTGAAGCGTGGTGATGGCAGCGCTTAGTTTTAAGGCAAGACCATAAAACCCTGTCTACTCAGGGCCACGCGTGACCTCATTAAAATAAAATGCGGGGAACCACAAAGCGCTCTTTCCATACTTAACAAATAAAACTATATATATATATACAGATATATGGATGCTCCTCTGCTTGTTAACTGATGTTCAAAATGGATTTCTTCTTATTAACAAGGAAAAAAAAATAGTACATGAGACAAATGAAAGTGCCCTTAAAGAAAATGCAAATCCCCAAAGGCAGCAGGTCACACAGATGCTACGGAAAGAAGCTTGTGTCTCTCCTGAGAAGTGTTGGGTTGGCTTCAGCACCCACCCGACATCCTCGTGCTGGGGCTCCTCTCTTCCCTGCCCGAGCTGTGCTTTTGGCCTGGTTTCCAGCGGAGACTCGTGTGGCTCTGGTTCAGCCCTCCAGGGATCTGCCTGGGGACCAGGCGGTTTGAGCGTTGAGCACAGGCCCCAGCTGGGTGTGCCACCTGCGTCACACGGCTCCCCGCCGGGCAGGGTGGATATTGCACGGGGTTGGGCCTCGGGAGCCAGTAGTCCGGCTCACTGTTCAGGAAATGTGTCCCATGAAGAGTGCTTGAATAACAGCAGTCCTAAACACCTGTTTTGAGCCATTCCTCCCTTCCTTTGTCTGGGCCCTTCTTCCTAGTGATTTTGGTTTTACGTCTCGGGAGCTCTAATGTTGCAGGGGAACGCATGGCCGGCCCTGTGGTACCTGATGACCAGGAGACCTTGTAAACTCGGGGCTGTCCTGGGACACGTCAGGTCTCACCTGTGCTAGGAAATGCCCCAAAGGTCAAAAGAGCTAGAGTAATGTGGGCTGGGAAGGCCCCCTCTACACCAGGTGAGGCTACTGTGCAGGGTAACCACATAGAGACCATGGAAAGCAGGCAGGAGCTGAATGTAAGTTTGCAAAGACAGCGCTTTTTCTGTGGAAAACTGATATAGGAATGTCAAAGCAGCAGTTGGTCAGCTGTTAACCAACTTCTGTCTGAGGGAAGAGAGGACTGGAGGCACCTGTTCTTTGGGGCAGCCCAGCCCCTCCACTCTCACCCGCTGCCAGGGCCACGCTCCTGGGCTGCAGCCTTCCATCTCCTGGGGGTGCTGCGCTCTGCGGTGCCGCTCATGGTCACTAGGAGCCCCTGAACCTTTCCCACCAATGCCTTCCTTTTTGGACTTCGGGTTTTGAAGTTTTCTGGCATAATCGATTTACAGAGATATCCTCCAGTTGCTCAGCTGTTGCTTGCCTCTCCTATAAAGTTTGCAGAGAGTTTCAGGTTACAGATCCTTGGCCAGGAAATCCTGCTGAGCCAGGAGCTTTTCATTCATCCCTCCAGTTGGTCAGCTGTCTTCTGCACAGACTTCTCCAGGTCCCTCAACGTCTTTAAGTCAGCTCTTCCCCCGGACTGTTCTTTGTCACAGTTATCGTGACCCGGTGATCATTCTGCATTTTCCAAGTCCTGACCATGGCTTCTCCATAGCCTGTGAGGATTTTCCCCTAAAGAGTAGTTTCTAGAAAGGCAACAGAGCTCCTCTGGCCTCTTCCACAAGGCAGGCCAGGTCTCGGAGAATTGGTTCACTGCGGCCCTGCTGTGGGGAGATGTGAACGCCGTGCTTCTCACTGTCGGTGATGTTCACTCTGACCCTGGTCCTGCCAGCACCTTGCTGTGGGCAGTTGGGGCCACACCTTCGTCAGTAGCCTGTAAGCCTCAGCATCAGGGACCCCGATGGATTTCGTCATGACCACTGACCATGCTCCCAACAGACAGTGTTGGGAAGAGGCCGGCCTGGCCTGGGCCGGGAGAGCCATCTGGCCCTATGGCCACGCTAGCTGCTGGATACCCCACCTGAAGACTGGCTGCCGCCCCTTGTCTCCTCCCCGTCGTGCCTTGATCCCAGGATATACGTTTTGGAAAATCTTTTGTGGTCATCATTTTGTTTCAGGGTATCAGAACTACAAAATGAACCAGAGTATATCATAATACCCTTTAACATATGCCAAATTTCATAGAAAGTTAGCAAATTCCTTGGAAGATTATAGAGCAGATAAGAAGTCAGCCAAGGAGCCAAGTTGACCAGAGACCCTCCCAGGCCTGTACCCTTCCCCCTCTTCACTTTATTACTCAGGTCCTTTTAAGACCCTTGGTGACTGATTGACAGTCAGACAATGAGGGTGAGCTTGAGAGGGGACAGGCTCACCTGCAAAGACCTTCCTAACTGATCCATGTGATGCATCATCTTCTGTTCTTTTTTTGACAGATGCTATTTGACATCTGTTAGAAATCTAGACTGAAAGAGCCTTAAGGACAGGGCTTGTTTTGTTTTTTTGCTATTCCAGCCCCAACAAGCTTATAACACCCTGTGCTTAACTGTTACTGGAAGAAGGGAGATGCCAAGCCTTCTAACTAATTGCCTAAACTCCTGACCCTTTAGGAGGGATTTAAAATAGTCTGTAAATTAAGGGACTTCCCTGGAAGTCCAGTGGTTAGGGCTCCACGCTTCCAGTGCAGGGAGCATGGGTTCGATCCCTGGTTGGGGAACTAAGATCCCACATGCTGCGCTGCACGGCCAAAAAAAAAAAAAGTCTGTAAATTAAAATGCCTTGAAATTAAAAGCAAATGTCTAGGTATGATTTAACTATGCCCACGTGCATTACTAGGGACTCGACGATTAGATTTAAGGTTAAACATTATATTCAGCCTCTAGGAAAGCACTGAAGTGAAAATCACCTTAAAATGGTGAATTTTATGTTAATTAGATCACAATTTTAAAATACCAAGGGTTTTAGAAAATACTGTCTGAGTTTAGTTATAAATCATCTTCACGTTTCAGGTAATTTGTTTACCAAAAAGAGAGATTGGGGGAGAGTAATACATGCTTGTTAAAGCTCAAATAAATTCTAAAAGAACAATCTCTTCTTTCTCACTCTAAATCCCTCTCCCCAGAGATGTGCACTGTTTAACAACTTGGGGTATAATCTGAGACTCTTCCAAGCATACACATGCACACGCGCGCGCGCACACACACACACACACACACACACACACACACTGGGTTTTTTTGTTTGTTTGATTTACAAAAAACAGACAGTGTTGCCCATGTGTCTGAAGAGGACTTTATTTAGTGCTTCTCATGTGATCGGCATTTATCCCCAAGTGTTTTTTAAGCTCCGTCTTGGTGCAGGGCCTTGGGAAAAGATGAAAAATTGAATCAGACAGGTGCTTATGTTCTTTTAGGAGAAAGAAACCTATACATAACTGTCACAACATAAGATATGAACATGGTGGTACCAAGAACAAAAGAGGGGTTCCAGTGATGTTAAACCAGGTGCAAATAGTCCTGTACTTACCGTCCTATCAACTGAAGCCTCCAAGCCATCTCTTTAAGAACAGATCAGGAACTGGGCTGGAGTAAAGTGTTTGTGGAATGAGAAATGCAGAAATTGTGGAACTTTCACCTCATAATGAAAGCTCTCTCCTCCAAAGAAAGGAAATAGATTCATCTTAAATTTCAGAATTCCTTCTTTGATAATTTGAAGTGTCCAGCTGAGGCCTCAGAAAGGCATGTGTGCAGGCAGACCCAGATATGGATGTACTACTGACTAAAGCCTGACCATCTCTTCCCAACAGTAAATTAGACAGCTTGGCTGGCCTGTGGCCCTTGTGGTTCTGAAGGTGGGTTTGGGTAGTCCCATGTGGTTTAATTAGTAGGAATTAACTTGCCGAATGAAGAATTTTTCCTTCCTGTATGGACTTGAAATCAACTGTCATCATAGCAAAAAGAATGAATCCTTTTAAAATTGGAAAGTTGTTCATTTCTCGGCAAATTTTTGGTTTTACTTAGCAGCCCCAGAGCTCATGGAATATGTCATTTGAGTTCTTTCAAATCTAAACCAACCTTGTAATTCTCTGTGGGCTCTGACAGC
>NW_006780838.1:2524630-2525016 GCF_000442215.2 Lipotes vexillifer | reverse complement strand
GCAGGAATGAGAAGCATGGTCTGGTTGGCTCCGCCCGAGGGGCCCTTGCACAGAAGGCTGAGTTGTGCCGGTGATGGCTCCCTGCAAAGACTTGTTCTTTATCACAGCAAATCAATCTGAGCAGTAACGTGGCCCCCTAAATAGCAGGAGTCTATGTCCACCCCTCAGGGTTTTATAATATAACATTTGCCAGTAGGATGGTGGTACAGGCGTTACTTTGAGGGCTTCATTGGAGACTAGGGGAGAAGGGTGAAGCCTTGTAATTCGATGGGTGCATTGCTTTCATGTCCTGGAGAGCTCCCAAAGAGACGGTATAGTAGGGACAGGATCTCACTTGTGATTAAAAAGAATTCTTTTTGTGAGTCTTCGAAGTCCTATGCTCCCCG
>NW_006780838.1:2515841-2524620 GCF_000442215.2 Lipotes vexillifer | reverse complement strand
TCCAGAGAGTTGCTTCACTGAGAGAGGCACAGCCACGGTTCTGCCTTTGTGACTTGCCCACCCCGATTAAACACTAACGACAGCCCCCATGTGCTGAGCTTCCCCTATGAGCCGACCGTTGTGTGAAGCTGCTCTATAGACATAGTCATGCTTTGCGTGCGTTACCTCATTAGTTCTCATGACAGCTCCATGCAGCGGGTGTTGATATCCCTTCACGTTGCAGCTAGAAGGACTGAAGCGTGGAGAAGTTAAGCCGCATACCCAAGTGGTAGAGCCTGGGTGCGAACCCAGCCCCGTCCCTCAGTCAGTGGTTGCACCAGCCACACAGTTGCTCCGGCCAGAAAGCGCACGACTCTCGATTCCTTTCTTTTCTTCCTCCTCACATCCGCTCTCTCACCAGGTCCTCTTGACGCTCTCTCCTAAAGATGCCCCAGGTCTGGCCACTTTTTTCCATCTCCACAACTCTAGCTTAGCCCACTCCCACATCAGCCCCACCTGGCACGCTGCAGCAACCTCTTCACACTCTAAAACTGGATCCTGCCGCTGCCCTGTTTAAAACCCCCAGTGACTGTCCAGCTGCCGTGAGAAGAAAACCTAACCTTTCCCACGGCCCATGACAGGCTGTGTGATTGGGTCCTGGCTGCCCCGCCCCCACACCCCATCCTCCTTTCATTCCAGCCTTTGCATGGGATCCCCCTAGTGAGAATGCTCTTCTCCAGATCTTTGCTCCGCTGGCTCCTTCTCCTCATTCAAGTTTCTGCTCAAAAATCCACTCCTCACAGGGGCCCTCTTGGATCACCATAAGAAGAAGCCCTTCCCCAGCCTCACCCACAGCCCAGCCCAGTTCCTACATTGTACTTTCATCACAGTGCCTCCCTTCTTTATCTTACTCACTGCTGCATCTCCGGTGCCTAAGAGTGTGCCTGGAGCTGAGCAGATGCTCAGCACATGACTACGGAATGGATGGTGTCACGTGCTAGTCCCTTCGCCTAGAAAGCCCCGGCCATCCCGTGCCCCTCCCACACTGAACTGTGGAGCGTCCTTCAGTTCTGGCTCAAACGTCGTTTCCTCAGGGAAGTTTTCTGTGACCCTCTGTTGCATCCTTTTGTCACCTTTGCTTTTCCTGCAAATAATCACATATGCTTGTGTGATTATCTGGTTAGAGTCTGTCTCTCCCACCTGACTGTAAGCTCCTTGAGGGCAGAGGGTGGTCCACCTTGCTCCCTGCTTTCCTCATCGTGCCCAGCACATCCCTTTGTCGAATGGGTGAATGGAGGAGTGAATCCCTTTTCTGGTATCAGCTTGGTCCCTGGTTGGACTGTGTGTGCCTGAAATGAACAAGAAGTTCCTGAGTGCCCCTGACTCCCTGGTAATCTCATCAGTATGTGACTAGAGAGAGACTGCGGGAATAGGAAAGACACCTTTCCTTTTGGGAATCTCCTGACCCGGTGACACCAGCATGTAGCCCACGTTATACTGCCTGAAACGTTGCTCTGCTTTTTCAGTGTTGCCTTTTATGTTTCCTTCTTAGGACTTATGTCCACCCATTGGATACCCCACCGGTGAGCATGGCGCCCAGGAACACCCTCAGTCCACTTCACCAATGTCCCCTTTTTGTCATATTTCCAGTAACACATTGTTTTTAAAATGAGGCCCACCTGTATATAGTTGTGAGACGTTATTATCAACCCTGGTACACGTAGCAATAGATGAGGAACGTTTGGTTCAAAAATTCATATCCTGTTTCTGTGGCTGAATGATTTTGAACAAAGCTTTTCACTTCAGTTGCTGGCTTGCTCTTTACACCTCCAAAGGACTGAAAGGCTCAGAATCATAGAGATTCAGCTCATCAATGTGATCCCCAAACCCACTGTTGAGCCAGTGGGATCAGGAATCCAGTGCTACTAACTAATTTAACTTGTTGAAGCTTAGATTTCCTTTCTCACCCTCACCCTAAAATACCAGCAACCCTCACAGAGACAACTAAAACTTAGAAATATGGCTTTCAAAGAAACATTTCTAAAAATATCCTAATTTTGAAAATGAATGTAAGTTGCCTTACATTTATAAGGATTTTTTTTCCATATCAGGCAAAGAAGCCAAAGTTCGGAGTGTATACATTTGAAATGTTTGCTGGGTTCTTAGACCATATTGTTTCTCCAGAGGATACCACAAGAATCATTGTCCTACTACTGATTACCTAGAGCTAATACATTAATCACAGGGCTTTCTTCATACACCAAGGCTCTGTCTAGCTACATAATAGCATCCAAGTGTTTTGGCCAAGAATTAAGTAGTTTACATGAATGTAAGTGGAATTGTCTTAAAGCCTAAACCAGACACAGGTGTGGTTTTTGTTTTTGTGTTTAAGTTTTATTTTTTATTTTTCTGGGTTGTTTGTCTGGTTCTTTTTTTTTTTTTTTTTTTTTTTTTTTTTTTTTTTTTTTTTTGTCTTTCTTTCTTTCTTTTTTGGTAATATCTTCAGCTGATGTCCTGGCACTTGACAAAGTCATTCACACACTGTGGTCCATCTGCCTTCCCTCTTGGCGTAGGGATTAGTTCAAGCTGCTCCACTGATATATGCTCAAATGTCATAAGTACTTTTAGAAGCTCCTCTCCACCCAGCTTCTTGTCTCCAGAGAGTCATTCCTTTCCCCTTCCCCTCTTCCCCAGCACCAGCCAATCCCTTTTATCCTGCTTGTCCACTTAGTTCCCTTTCTGCTAGAACTCCCAGCTCCGTGGCATAAATAACATCCCTCGAGGTAGAATTTGTAAAAAATTCCAAAGATCTGCCTCGATTCTGTTGTCACATTGGACTCATCATCGGTAATATGTATCATGTGCTTCTCCTAGGGTTTCACATGCTTTATCACATTTAATCACTCAAGTAGTCCTGTAACTCTATCCTCCTCATTCAGCAGATCAGGCCGCCAGGGCTCAGAGAAGCTAGGCGGTTTGGCCAGCGCAGCAGCGTTGGAGCTAAAAACCCACATCTCCTGCCTCCAGCTTTCCTGCTAGCCCAAGGTCCCACTCGATGACATCTTTTGAAAGAATGGTCGCATTCAGGAGCTGGGGAGTAACTTGTCTCAAGATTTTATTGTGGTTGTTGTAATGAGACTTATTTGGGAAGGGACTTCTCTCTATAATCTAGAACACAAAAGATTAGCTCTATAGTTTCTTTTAAAAAAAATTTTTTTTTTTTTTTTTGTCTGTGTTGGGTCTTCATTGCTGCGCACGGGCTTCCTCTAGTTGCGGCGAGCGGGGGCTACTCTTCGTTGCGGTGCGCAGGCTTCTCATTGCGGTGGCTTCTCTTGTTGCGGAGCAGGGGCTCTAGGCACGAGGGCTTCGGTGGTTGTGGCTCAGGGGCTCTAGAGCACAGGCTCAGTAGTTGTGGCGCACGGGCTTATTTGCTCCGCGGCATATGGGATCTTCCCGGACCAGGGCTCGAACCCGTGTCCCCTGCATTGGCAGGCGGATTCTTAACCATTGCGCCACCAGGGAAGTCCTACGGTTTGTTCTTGAATTCAAACCCATCTGGCATTTTGACTCATTCATACTTATGAAAACCTTTGACATGCCAGACACCAGAGATAGAAACAAGACATGTGATTCCTGCTGTCACAGAAGCTAGTGGGGAGAAGACAAATAAATGGGCAGTTGTGGTATTTTAGTAAATACCTGGGTAGGGGACATACTGGGGTGATGGGAGCGTGTGACTGGAACTTACAACCCAGACTTGACAGGTGAGAAAGGCTTCCCAAAAGAGGGGACTTCTGACTTGAAGACTGAAGGATGACGGAGAATTTTAGGCAGCTTGGGATTGGGGTTGGGTGGGCAGTAAGGTTTCAGGAAGAGGAAAAAGCAGTGTGAAGGCCTGGAGGTGAGAATGTGGTCCAGGTTGTCTCAGTTTTTGCTTATTAGATCAGATTTCATGATGTAGCTGTTGGAGAGACTTGGAAAAAGCAGATCAGTGGGGAAAGCTACTGACCACGCTCAGAAAATACCTGTTTCTCACATCTAATCAACAGAAAAAACTCGAGTCTCCACTCGCATCCACCAATCCCTTCCTAGAAGATGAGCCAGCACCAGAGATGGAGGAACTGGCGATGGAAAAAGGAGACGTAGAGCAGGTAAGTCTGGTTTGCATTTCCCTGTGCAACCTACCTAATGTTTGTTTCTGAAAATGGGTCTGCTTGCTCTAAATATGATCCCTTGGCTGTTGACTACATTCAGAGACTACAACCTTGGTGGTCTTTATAGAAGGCCTTGATCTGAAAGTGCATTTAGAAACCGGAGTGAAAGAGCAGCCCTTCCTGCCCCACCCCTTGGCTCCCGAATGGCACACCGGCCTTAGCAACACGGCCAAGCTTAATTAATTAGTCCATGTGGTGGGGCGGCAGAACTCTGCCCCGCCTCCTTCATCATCTCCCAAGCTCGTCAGCTTAGCTTTCCATTGTCCCCTGATCTGGTCTGGTGATGACATGAGTGGCTGAAAGATCCCGGGTGAAGTTAGCAGCACCGTCAACCAGGAGAGGTCTCTGCTCAGCATAAGCCGAGCACCTTAGTCTGGAAGCCGGTGGAGAGGCCTGGAAACACCATGGTGACCAATGGCATATTTGGAGAGTTACTTTTCAGCACTTTGATTTCCTTCAGCTTTTTCTGCCCAGCTCTAAATTTCCTCTCCCTTCATCCCACAGAATGGTGTTTTTGTTTCACTGCCATTTTATGGTGAGAGAGCTTAGAGCAATAAATCAGGACTTTTCCTGTCTGGATTAGTGATCCTTCTTTTTAATTTTCTACACTTGGCTGCTAGAGGATTATTTTATGGTATTGTTTTTGCTCCAGACATCACCGAAAGGGAGGCCTACTGGGAAGAGCAGCTCTGGGAAACCCGTAGCCACGCACTTTGCAGTTAACCCTGCATTCCTAGCATGGGGAGGGTAGGTGTACAATTCTGGCAGGAGCCAAGAGAGCAGAGTTTCCAGGAGCAGTTCTGAAGTGATGTCATCAAATGTGTCTGATCCATCGATTAAATAATTATAATAACATGGATGCCTCACGTTTTCATGGTGCTTTATGGTTTAAAAGTCCTTTCCACGCTATATTCCCTTTCATCCTCACAATGCCTGCCTTTCCTTTTATAGGATTTTATATGGGAGCTGCAGGTTAAGTGACTAGCCCAGGGTTACACAGTTTGAAAGTGGAGGAGCTGAGACCAGAAGCTAGGTCTAGAAGTCAGAGACTAGAATTCCTTTTCTGGCGTTCCTTCTATTACATCGGTGATGTCTCCCTGAAAAGTGGAGGACATAGAAATGCATCCCGTGAATAAAAGTGAATGGATAAAACTGAAGGGATACCTTGAGGCCATATCCCAGAGATCTATGGGATTAGATGTAATTGATTTAAAGCCATCATATCAGCTAGGCTGGGAGAAAACAAAAGATTTCTTCTAACTAAAGAAATGCGTCTCTCACATTTTGGGAGGAAGGACTGGGGTGGGAAAGAAGACTGTGGGTGTGGAGCTCATCCTTCCCATGTATCCTCCACCCGCGCTCGTCACCTGCACCCTCTGAGCTGGCCTGGTGTGGCTGGGACGTTTTCAGGGCCCTCATGTCTCCCCAGTACAAGTGGCTGCCATTGTCATGTCCAGAATTGTGTAGCTGAACACTCAGATGCTGCCGTGAAAAGTTATCCCTTTCGCTAGTCATCTCTGGATATTATTAAACTGGATTATGATAGCCCCCATTAGCTACAAAATCAGTTTTGCCAGGTAACATATGATTTTTCTTTCTTGTGGAACTTTTTACTCATCTTTTAAGCTTGAGGTTACTGTCTTAGAGACAAAGACCTGCTCATTCTAAGGACACAGAACACAGGTACACGGGGTAAAGAAGAGTCACGTGATGGGGAAGATGCCAGACTCTGGTTTGCCATTAGCTGCCCGCATGACCTTAGGTAGGTTTTTACTCTCTCTAGACTTTCCTCGTTTCTCCATGTATAGAGCGAGGCAGTGGTTTTCCAGCTGTATTCCTTGGTGCCCTGTCAGATGTCACTGTGGGGAGTTGGGATGAGACCAGGGCCCCAAGTCCCTCCAAATACAGCAGTTCTGTTTTGAGTCACTTTTTTCATGGACTTCCATATAAAATTGCTTTTGGATCAGGGGCTCTAGGTGTGTTCAAAAAGAAAGTACTGAAAACCCCTGGACTAAATGATCCGCCCGTAGCTTCACGGGCTGTTACTTGTTAGTAATAAAACTTATACGTCAGTGACTAATGACTCCTCAGCTGCCATCCCGACCTCCCACCACCTCCCCAGCATCTGTCCCACTTGTGGTTGTTGATGTGGGAGCTCAGGACCCCCCTTTTCCCAGCCACTCGCTGGCTTCTGGAGCTGGGCGCACAGGAAGATGAGGAGCCAGGTGGGGCGCTCAGGGCAAGCCCACAGTGTGCTAGCGGCGAGCTCGGCCAGAGGTGGCGGGAGGCCCCAGTAGTTACCCAAACCACTGCATCCCTGCAGTTGGCAGACGGGTGGCCCTCGAGGTGAGGGTCACTCCCTGCTCACCGCTGCAGTTAGGCTCTGGAGAAGGGAGCGTGAACTTGAAAAGAGGTATTTAGTTTGAACAATCAGTTGCCAACATGTTCCTGATGATTAAAAACTGGCCTCTGAAGAGGGACTGAGGGTACTCAGAGTATAAAAGGAAGAGAGAAGGAATAAGGAATTTCTGGTTTTAAAATGTACCCTTCTGGTGATCCGAGCAGTTAGATTTAATCTGTTTACACTGGATAGTAATAAAAGGAAATGGGACCAGCTGCAGACCTCCTTACTGTGACAACAGTAACCTTTTATTATTCCATCAAACTCCAGGAGGAAATAGCTTAAACATCTGCGGCTTTTGGACAGAATTCACACACTCCAAAATCCAGCCTGAGTGCTACTGCTAAATGACTTAGGATATTCTTTAAGCTGAGAAGCAACCCTTTGGGGAGCTGGACGGTACAAAGGGAGACACCAGTATGAGCCGAAATTCCAGCCCATTTCATCTAAATATGAGCACAGCTAGGAGGCAGCCAGAGGCAGGAGGCAGCCCTGTGGAAAAAAAGAAAAAAGGAAACTTCAGGCAATCCCTCCCATTGTTCCCCTCTTGCTTCCAACTCACGTTGAAAACACAGTAAGAGGACAGAGAGCCATGGCGACAGGGCCCTCCTCACTGCCAGGAGTGCCGTTAGCGGACAGAGGCTGGGCGGAGCGGACTCCCCTGTGGGGATGGGGGTCAGGCCACCTGCACAGTCTGGTTGTGCGGCTCTCTGAGCCACATCCAGAGGGTTCTGTGGGGCCTCATGAAGCGTGGGGCCTCATCAAGCATGGGGCCTCTGGGAGACTGATCAAGATGAGTTTGTTGGAATATCATGTAGTCATTTTCCTTAATCATTAGAATCTTATGTTTTATACTGAATGAGCTCTTCAGACTTATCCATACATTTTTATCATATATCACTTTTGTGCATACATAAAAAGGAAAATATAAGCAAAATAAATAGGTTAAGATATTCCCAAGACTTCTTCACATTCAGAGCAAACCTTACTGAACCACCTAAAAAAAAAAAACTTTTTATTTTGAAATAATTATAGACTCATAAGAAGTTGCACAGAGAGGTCCTGGGTACCCACCTCTCAGCTTCCCCCAGTGCTGATGGCTAACATAACTATAGTGTGTTATCAAAACCAGGACGTTGGCTCTAACCCCGTTTTCACTCGGGCGTGGATGTCTGTGTTTCCCCACTGTGTGGTCCTCCAGGTCATCCGGAGTGTTGGTGATATGCCGTTTCTCAAAATGCTCCACTACTGTACCTGGGATTATCTGCCATGTTTTTTATTGTCATTTGAACTTTTTTTCTTTTTTAATAATGTCAAACTTAGGGAAAGTTTTAAGAATGTTACAAGGAACTCTCAACATCTTTCACTTGGGTTCACCAGTTGTTACTGTTTTGCTACATTGACTTTTCCATTTCCTCCCCCCTCCCTCTCTCTCTCTCTCTTTCTCTCCCTCCCTCCCTCTCTCTCTTTCACAACAAGTAAGTTTATAGGTATCACACCCTTTGCCTCTGAGTATTTCAGTATGTATTTCCTTTTTAGGAAATATATTCACTTAAGAAATATTTTCACTTAAATTACTACAGATCAAAATCAGAAAACTTAACATTAGTACAATACTATTATCTCATTTACAGACTTATTTAAGTTTTATAATGTGATTCAAGAGTGATAAATTGGGGCTTCCCTGGTGGCGCGGTGGTTGAGAATCTGCCTGCTAATGCAGGGAGCACAGGTTCGAGCCCTGGGCTGGGAGCATCCCACATGCCGTGGAGCAACCGGGCCCGTGAGCCACAACTACTGAGCCTGCGCGTCTGGAGCCTGTGTTCCGCAACAAGAGAGGCCGCGACAGTGAGAGGCCCGCGCACCGCGATGAAGAGTGGCCCCCGCTCGCCACAACTAGAGAAAGCCCTCGCACAGAAACGAAGACCCAACACAGCAAAAATAAATAAATTAATTAAACTCCTACCCCCAACATCTTCTTTAAAAAAAAAAAAAAAAAAAAAATAGAGTTACCATGTGATCCTGCAATCCTACTCCTGGGCATATATCCAGAGAAAACTATAATTTGAAAAGATACATGCACCCCAATGTTCATTGCAGCACTAATTACAATAGACAAGACATGGAAGCAACCTAAATGTCCATCAACAGATGAATGGATAAAGAAGATGTGGTACATATATAC
>NW_006780838.1:2512637-2515753 GCF_000442215.2 Lipotes vexillifer | reverse complement strand
TTTTAAAAAAAAAAAAAAAAAAAAGAGTGATAAATTGAAACATTGTCAGTAGTTGGAAAAGTACACATAAATTAGTAGGTAAATAAAGCCAAATACAAAATACACATGTTGATTTAAAACATGACAACATTCTATATTATATAAACTCCCATTTCTAATTTCCAGAAGCTATCCTACAGATGTGTGAATATTTTTGTCAAGGGAAGAAAATATAAAGAAAGGGAATAATTATAATATTTATGAAGATTCTATTTTAATTAATGAAAAGATATATGGCTATAGTGGCCATATTTTCCAGTTCTAAAATCAGGATATCTAATCCTACAGAAGATTAACTCACATTTGTCTATTCATTTATCTGATCATCTTATTGAAAAGAATAGAATAATTTTTTTTAAAAGGTGGAAAATGTAGAACAAATAGATAAGGACCAATACCTTCACAGCCATCTTACTGCATCGTGGATCCCTCATTTTAAACTAATGGAAATGTGGAAAAACTCCTAAGGCATCTGGGAAATGAAGTGGGACTTTGAATCCAGTCAGTTTAAACTCAATGAACCCGAACTTGAGAGCCTCTTACAGTCTCAGCCTAAGGCCTGACCTTGGCAGTGGCTTCTGGATGATAAGAGAAAATAGCCCAGACTGTAGTTATTCTTAGGAAGGACCAGAGTTTCTTCAAATCCTGCAGAGAAAATTAAAGACATGGAACTCTTAGAAGGTGAAAAGGGAAGAGAGTTAAACATGAAATTAAATGGGATATATCTACAGTTGACATTTAATTTTTGGTGATCATTACCAGTTTTTACAGATACTTTTAACCATTACAACGTTTTATTTGTTTTAAATCACTAGAAGAAGTTAATCACTTCTGTCTGTCATTAGGGGGCTTAGCTTTTCCTCTTTTTATTAAACGATACGAGCCATTCAATTCAACAGGTGTGCTGTGCGTGCCAATTTATATCCAGATTGTACTCTTGTATCAAGCCCAGCAAAGGCTCAAGGACCTCTGTCTATTTTCAGATACCAACAAACAGAAATGGCTTTTTTTTTAGGATCAGAAAGAAATATGTAGGAAGATCCTTGTTTATTTTTTAGATGTTTTGAAAGGGAATTTAAGTAGCAAATAATAGTTTTTAAATGCTTGCCTGCCCGGATGACCTTTTTCTCAGTGGTTTCCCAGTTTCAGTTGGGGACCAGTACTGATCCAGGTTTTAGCTGGTGCAAGGCAAAAAACAAAGACAAAACAGCCAGTCTGTGTGTCTGTCTATCTCTTTGTCTTTGTATCTGGTATAAGGTCACTGACTAACTGTCTTTTCTTGGGAAGGACGGCCTTTGTGCGACTATTTTCTCTTATAAAATGTTTGTGTATAAAATACTCTTTCTTTTAGGAACTTGTGGTTAGAGTAGAAAGTAACAAAGTAAAAAGTTAGCAACCCTGTGTTGACCCCCTACTTTTTTTTTTTTTCTTATATTTGTTGGTGAAATTCAACAGTCTTAGGAAGCACCGCAAGACAGCAATGATCTACTAGAAAGAGTCCTGGTTTAGGAGACAGGAAACTTCACCATGTGCCTTGAGGCAGGCTGCTAACACCCTCTGAGCCTCCCTTTCTTTAGGTGTAAAATAGTAGTAATAATTCCTATGTTGAGGATTGTTTTGAGGAATAGATGAGATATTTCGTACCAAAGTGCTTGGCTCATAATAACAAGCAGTAAATGGAGGCTTTTAAAACTGGATGGTGTGAAAGCACTTTATATGTTCCAAAGCACTGCACAGCTCTGCGGTGCTGTTATTAGCTAGAATTTACATTTTGAAAACATCAGTCAGATGATGAAGAGCTTCCAAATTGAAAACGCATGTGTTATCAAAGTAGCAATAAATCTTTCACCGCACAGAGCACGTAAATGATGCCAGCAAAGCTGGCGTATTGTTCACAAACTGGCATGACTCATAATACAGGACATAGTCTCAGTCTAGTAACACTGAGTGCTTCTTATCTGTAAGTTGGGAGTGAACTTTGAAGGGATGTTTTCTTTGAAACTGCTTGAAAGTTTGCAAAGATGGCTCAAGTATTTTTCTTTTCTTCTTTCTTTTTTTTCCGCTTTACAGCCAAAGAAGCCTAAAGCCCCAGACAGTCCATTTCACGGCATTGTTTCCAAGTGTTTTGAGCCTCATCTATATGTGTATATTGAGTCCCAGGACAAGTGAGTGATGAACATTTTGCTGCCTTCTCCTGCATTTCTCGCTCCTTGGGTCAGGGCTGGGGCCTCACAAGGGCACAGCTCCTTCTAGAGGTTGAAGGAGGGAATTGGGGCACCCGTTATACCCTCCCTGGAAACCTGTTAAGGATGTTTTTCGGCCTTTTGAGTGTTATCATGTATTGTGTCCATAAATCTCAGAAGCCTGAGTTTGACTCTAACAAGGTTCCACACAGGTCCCAGCACCTACTTCCCAGGTAGGCGCTGAGCCCGTATCCCACTCTGTATGTCAGCCCGTGAGGCTTTACAATGTCAGGCGCTGGAAAGTGGAGAAAGAAAGCCTCATCTCTAATGTATATGTTTTCAAGTATAATTTGTTTTAACTTTTCACTGTGAAATCATTTAGACTTACCAAAAGGTTTTAAAAAGCTCTCATATACCCTTCGCCCAGAGAAATGTTAACAGTTTACATAACCGCAGTTATCAAAACAGGCAGGTACCCTTCTCCCACGAATGTCCTTTCTCTGGTCCAAGATTCAATCATGCATTTAGTTGTCAGGTCTCTTTAGGCTCTGTTAAGCTGGAATAATTCCTCAGTCTTTTCTTTGTCTTTCATGACCTTGACACTTTTAAAGAGCGTTTGACCAGCTATTTTGTCCAAAGCCCTCAATTTCTGTTTGTGATGTTTCCTCTTGATTAAATCAAGGTTATGCATTTTGGGCAAGAATACCACAGAGGTGACATTGTGTCCTTCTCAGAGCCCAGTGCGTGATGTCAGGAGGCATCTCACCTGCATTTGTCCTGTCATTGCTGAGGTTGACCTTGACCACTTGCTAAAGTGATGTCTGCCAGCTTTCTCCCTGTGAAGCCACTATTTTTTGCTCTGTAATTCATAAGTATCTTGCGGGGGGGGGGGGG
>NW_006780838.1:2496965-2512510 GCF_000442215.2 Lipotes vexillifer | reverse complement strand
GGGGGGGGGGGGGGGGATACTTGGGGACTATGTAAATATCCCATGTCTCATCATACTTTGCCCACTCATTTTTCACATCCCTTGACGATTCCTGCCTGAAACAATGATTACTGTAGCGTTTGCCAAACGTTGCTCGTCTGTTTCTGTCATTTCTTCTATATTTACTCGTTAGGGCTCTACTGCAAGGAAGAGCTTCCTCTTCTCCCCCACTTGTTGATGTGTTTGTTTTTTCCTGTTTGGGCTGATGTGTTATATTTTCTTTGATGAATTATCATCCATTTAACATATGTGCTTTTTACAGAGGGGCTCCAGAAAATATTTACAAAGCAGCCCACTGCAGCCAGGTTCCCTCACAGCCAGAAGAGTCTGGTCATGTTCCAGTATCCATTGTCCATATGCAGAGGACAGAGATCCCTCTTCATCCCTGAATCCCTGTCCACAGCCAGAGCAACTGTGGAAGGCCCTTCCGTGCCGGAAGGCACATTTTGGAAAGGCCCAGTTTCTGGAACTGGCCGAACTGACCAGAGCCAGGCTGGTCCAGGCTCTGAGGAAAGGCCCGTAGCCTAAAGAACACACGCTTGGGAGGACCAGACAGTGGGTCACACAGGGAGGACAGCAGCTGTGAGAAAGTTCTTGAGGGGAGTTCTCGGGGAAAGCGTTTAGGTGCTGAAGTCCAGTCCTTTTTTTTTTTTTTTCTAATGCTTCTTTCAGTTTAGCACATTCTTGCTTCCAAGTATGTTTCAAGGGTAAACCATAAGCTTAAGAGAACATTTCAAGTGGCTATTTGTGTCTTAAATGGAACATTATTGTTATTCAACTATTTGATTTTATATCAATAGATTGCTTCTATTCTTTTCTTCCCTGATGACAAAATGCTTCATATGAAAACCCCAGAAAATTACCTTTGTAAAAGAGCTTCTACGGTAACAAGAACAACCTCCTCACCGCCCCCCACCTCACACAGAAAAAGTTGCCTTGACGTTTTTTTGCCTTGTAAAGCCCCAGTTTTCCTCCTGCTCTCTATCTATTGGGCTTGTGTCTGCAGGCATGCAGAAGGGCAGTAGTTACTATTGCCATTTAGTCCTTTGAAAACACCCTCTCTTCTGCATTCACAAAATTTTCTGTCAGGATATTAATAAGACACCCTTATGGGGCCGGAAAAGGAGCTGCTCTTTGCCTGTTAGATGAACAGGTCTTGGAGCAGCCCACCCGTATGACTATTTTGGGACAAAGCCCTCTCTTCTCTTATCAATCCAAATTCTTATTTTGTAAAAGGCTTAAAAGCTATTGGGTCCAGGGTTTAAAGTGCACATCAGAGATAACCATGTACTTTCTCAAAACTTATCTGGTCTAAAGAGTCAGTTTTCTGAATTATCTGGTGTAATTCTGGGATCTACTCTTTTCGCATGGCCTTGATTCATATAAAGCACACTCATTGTTCGTGAGACTTTGGGCAAAGAGCCAGCCCTCCCTTCCTTAGGGACTCTCCATTTCTGTATGAAAAATGCAGTGCTGGCCCCTCATCCTGCCGTCTGGCCTCGCTGGGATGTTTCCACAGCACTAGTGCAGTAGCGGAAGCTTCTCGTAGGAGAACTGCGTAGGCTGTGCTGTGGTCGCTCCAGAATAAACAGCAAAAGCTTGAAGTAGAAAATAGAGTTCAAGAAATCCATTTCCTCATCTGTTAAAGGAGAGCATCAGACAAAATAATGCCTAAAGCAGCAGGTTATTGACCTTTTTTGAGTCATAGATCCCTCTGAGAACCCGATGAAAACCACAGGTCCTCTTGCCAAAAAACATCCACATAAACCTACACACTATTTTGAGTACAATTTCAAGGAGTTCTACAAAGCTCGTCCTCCCTTAAGTCAGAGAATCCTAAGACTGGGGAAGGAACTCAGGTGGGGACTGATTTGGGACAAATTACTACTCTTGTTGTAGTTCTGACTCAAAAATCTGCAAGGGAGGAAAATCTGAGACCATTCACAAGTTCCCCGATGACTGAGACCCAGCCCAGGGTGGTGGAAAGAGCATAGGCCTGGGTGCCAGACAGACCTGGACTTGAGTCCGCGCTCTGCACTCACCAGCCTGGGGCCTTGAGCATGGCCCTAACCTCTCCGAGTTTATTTTGTGCTCTCTACGGTCAAGTGAATAATGCCCCCCTCACAGGATTAGCGGTGAGGAATAAATGACATGACATGTTGTCACTCGGCACAAGTAAACAGCGCTCGGGAACTGTGCCTGCCCTGCCCTTCCCGGTGATCTTGTTCTGGACTGTCAGGTGGTTGGGTGGCCTGCTTGGTGCTGCCAGCTCTCTGTGGGCTTGGCATGGGGTCCACTCTTCCGTCTCCCCAGCCTCCCACCTGCCCGGGGAGAGTCCTGGCAGCACCTGCCCCAGCCCAAAGCCCAGCCTTGGTAGGAGGACTGCGGCGCCGGTGCCCAGGGAGGAGGAGTGGGGATGTCCCTCTGCCACCTCTTAGCTGGCTGGGCTGAGCTGTCCTCCTGTGCTTTGAGCAGCTTTCTCAGTTTTTGTCTATGTCCAAGGAGGAAGTTGGTAGTGTCTCTTCTACTCTTGGGGATGTAGGCGTTTTCTTTGGCTGACTTTCAGGAGAGATTTCTCTCCATAGGCACTTTCTTCACTTCATTCAGTGACATTCTCGGTCCAAGAAATTATTAGGGACTCCATTTCTGCCCATTCTCCTGAGTTCCCTGTCATAGCTTTCGTTGGAATAGAGCCCGCCACCTCTTCTAGCTGGGTGAAGCCTAGAGTCTCTCTATAAACTAATGTTCCTTGTTGTTTGTTTTGAATTAATTTCAAACTTTCAGAAGAGTCCCAAGAATCGTACATAGAGCTCCTGTGTACCCTTCACCCAGGTTCCTCAATTAACAGCTGTCTCTCCCGCCTCTGACACACACACTGACAGACACACACATACTCACGGATATATGCACATACATGTTGTTTTTCCTGAGAGATTCAAACTCTCAAATTGCAGGCAAGATGCCCCATTACTCCTTAATATTTCAGTGTGTGTTTCCTGTAAATAAGGACACAGTCTATGTAACCATAGTACAAACCATCAAAATCAGGAAGGTAACATTGATGCAGCACTCCCATTAAATCCATAGACCCCATTCCCTTTCCCCAATTGCCCCAATCCTGTTTTTTATAGATCTCAAATCCATTCCGGGATCGCAGGTTACATTTATTTGTCATGTCTCTTTGGTTCAGTCCAGAAGAATAATCTATTCTTTCTTTATCTTTCATGACTTGGAAATTTTTTTTAATTAATTAATTAATTAATTTATTTTATTTTTGGCTGCGTTGGGTCTTTGTTGCTGCGCGCAGGCTTTCTCTAGTTGCAGCGAGTGGGGGCTACTCTTCATTGCCGTGCGTGGGCTTCTCCTTGGTGGAGCACGGGCTCTAGGCACGCAGGCTCAGTAGTTGCGGCGCACGGGCTTAGTTGCTCCACGGCATGTGGGATCTTCCCGGACCAGGGCTCGAACCCGTGTGCCCTGCATTGGCAGGTGGACTCTTAACCACTGCGCCTCCAGAGAAGTCCCATGACTTGGAAATTTTTGACACGTGTAGGCCAGTTACTTTGTGGAATGTTCCTCAATCTGGTTCTGACTGATGCTGGCTCATGATTTATGATTCATACAGAAGTGGTGCCATGTTCTTCTCAGTAACTCTTGTCAGGAGACACACGGTATCAATGTGTCCCACAACTTGTGCTGGTCAGTTTTACTACTTGGTTTAGATGGTATTGGCCAGGTTTCTCTATTAATTAATAAGTAATTAATAAGTGTTGATTAACCTTGAAACCATATAAATAGCCTTTTTCTCATCTTTCACTTACTTATTTTACCATCTGTTAATGACACTTGCCTGAATCATTTATTACTAAGATAGTTGCCAAATAATTATTTTTCTAATTCCATCACTTCTTCTACATTTATTCTGTTTTAAGAAACAAGCCTTCTCTTTTCCCCATTTATTTGTATCAGCATGGACAAATTCCTATTTGTGGATATAGGAATTTGGATTCCTATTTTATTCAATGGGTTATAGTCATTACTATCTTTTTTTTTAACTTTATGCTCGAATAAATTTAGACCTACAGAAAAACTTCAAAAAATAGTGCAGATTTGCCATGTTCCCTCTCCCAAGCTCCCTTAGTGTTCACATCTTACATAACTGTAGTACAGTTGTTATCAAAATCAGCTAGTAAACATTGGTACAGTAGTATTCACTAAACTCCAGGTCTTGTTTGGATTTTACCAGTTTTTCCACTAATGTCCTTTTTCTCTTCCAGGATCCATCACTATTTGTTTTAATGCTCAAATTGTCCTGGTTTCGGCCCTTTCCAGCTAGTTTTCCATACTTTTGCATGCCCCTAGCGTTTTTTGAGTACTTTCTTTCTGGCCCAGCAAAATATACCAGGCTCATCTTGTACTTTCCTAACCCAGCCCTGGAGTCATCCATTTTTCCAGGATCCCTTGTTCCTTTGGTGGGAAATGATATTTAGAAACTAAGTCTGTGCATTATATGTGTTCATTGCTGCTGGGGTATCATGCTTCTGGGTCCTCTGAGCTGAGAGACCCAAGAAATATATGTGTGTGTATATCTACATATCTGTCTACTTTTATACCTATTTATATATTAAAACCTGTGAGTCTATGCCAGTAACTCCAATTCTAACCTAACCTCACGGTTTACTGGAGTGTCCCCTGTCCCATGTCTGTAACTACCTTCTACAGCAGTGAGAAGCTTGGTTCCCAGGATCCTCCATGTATTTACCTGCTCCATTTACCTGTGTGGAACCCATCTCCCAGGTGTGCTCAAGCCAGAGCTTGGCTCCCTGCTGGCCACACCAGAGCCAGTTCCTCTGCCCCAACCACAGGGAAGGGGTAGGGGTGCCTGTTAGTCGGCGCATCCTTGGATGAACAAGTCCTCTAACTTCCTGGGGGTCTTAAGCCGCTTTGCCCGTACTCACCTCCTTGCCCACTTTTTCTGACTACCATCTTCCTCCGCCAGAGCCATCACTCCTGTACTTTCCAGTTAGAATACTGTTTCTGTGAATGTCAGCTGCAGACCCACCAGAAGAAATGGCCTTGGTCATCCATAGCTAAGCTTGGTGTGCAGTGTGGTTTTCCTTCTCACCGTGTTTTAATCTCCCCCTCTGCTGCCACCGCTCTGCAGTAGTCTTTATTCCTAGGTCGTTTTATGTGTCAGTGGAACTCCCAGCAGTATTTCACATGGTGCCCCCAAAATGCTTACACAGTTCTTGGGTTAAAAGCTCAAGCTACAGGGAAGAGGATAAAAGACACCATCTGCATCCATGACACGTTTCCGTAAGCTGCAGAGAAAGTGAATCGCAGCAATAATCGTAATACCATGTATCTGTATAGCGCTTTAGAGTTTTGGAATCAAAGCATCGGATAGTGGATAGAGCTTGGCTTTGGAGTCAGACAGGCCCCAGTTCGAATTCCAGCTCTGATAAATTCTGTGGCCTAGGGCAGGTTATCTTATTTTTCTCAGCCTCAGTTTCTTCATTTATAAAACAGGGATACTAATGCCTTCTGCTCAGGGCTGTTGTGAGGATTAAGTGAGATTGTATTTATAATGTAGCCAGTGCAGTGCCTAGTTTATAGGCATGTAGCCTAGTGTGAGAGAGAGACCAAAAAAAGTTTTTGGAACACAGCATGGAGGGGTAAGAGTATGAACAGTTTGCTGTGGGAATTCAGAGGTGTGTACGAACCTAGCTGCAGGTCAGACTTTTCTCAGTCTGTGTCCTTCTGCGTCAGCCAGCTCCTCTCCTACCCGTGCTCTCCACCTCGCACCGTATCCTATACTTACTTCTGACTCCAGGCCTTTATTCTCTTGCCTGAATCTGCTGTGGAATTTTCTCTCCAGTTTCCTCTGTTATTTCCTTTGTCTAAAACAAATTGGTCATATTGTCTGTACTGCAAAACTAGCATTTTGTTGCCATCTTGAGATCTAAAGATCATAAACATGAAGGTCCTATCTCCCCCAATAGGTCACAGCCTCTAATGGACAGATGCTGTGTCTTTACCCCCCGCAGAACTGTAATCAGGACTTGACCCTTTCTACTTTTTTATTTTATTTTATTTTATTTTTTTGCGGTACGCAGGCCTCTCACCGTTGTGGTCTCTCCAGTTGCAGAGCACAGGCTCAGGACGCGCAGGCTCAGGGGCCATGGCTCACGGGTCCAGCCGCTCCGCGGCATGTGGGATCTTCCCGGACCGGGGCACGAACCCGTGTCCCCTGCATCGGCAGGCGGACTCTCAACCACTGCGCCACCAGGGAAGCCCTAGGACCTGACCCTTTTTAAACTCTTACTTGATTGTAATTGCTTTAGGGTATAAAAGGCGCATCCCTGTGATTCCATTCAACAGGTCAGCATGCCCCGTGTTCCTTTCTCCAGTAGTCCTTCCTATAAGATCCTGCCGAAACTCAGGGTAGTGTTTGGTGCCTGGAAGAAATGGTAACCTTTGCTTTCTTTGTTGTTGGACTCATTTATATCTTATACTTGCTGCCCGCAGCGCCTTGTGCATACGAAGTGCTCCATCCACATTTGATTGGATTGCCTCCCCTTTGCAAACTCATGAACTTTACCCGTTCCCATCCGGGTGACTTGTCCTCTTCTCTTCTGTGGAGCTATTTGATTACTCGTTGTCTAGTGTCTCGTGTGGCATAGAAGCAGGCTGATGAAGAGCGCAAGATGGAAGTGGGGAGGGGTGGGTCACTCTGGTCTATTTCTCGTTCACACCAGAGAACAGTGTCAACAGTAACCCAAGAGACATTCTGCAAAATATGGAAGATCTTTAGTGTTTTTTTTTTCCAAGGAGGAAATTTTGTCTCTGTTCTATGGTCACTGTTAGTTTACAGTCTTACTCATCAGCTTGGCGCCGAAATAGGAGGTAGGTGAGGAAGCATCCTGGCTTCAGCTTCCAGCCGCATTAGAGGAGTGGTTCAGGCAAAACTACCTCGGAGCGCTCGCCCCTGTTTTGGTTGGCACTGTGGATTTGGAGGTTAGAGTCTCTCATAGGAAGACTCGAGAGGAGCCCTCCCCTGCTGTTCCGTTCTCTCCTCCAGTGCACCAGCCCCGACCCTTCCACCCCCATCCCTTAGGAACAAAACGTGGAGGTTGATCCGCCGAGTACGTATGGGGCACCAACGTAACTGGGAGCTTAGCTGCACACAGAAGCTTGAGGGCCGGGCCTCGGGGGAGCAGAAGTAGCATAGACGTTATCCCTGCTCTCAAGAATCTCACGATAACATACGTGACACAGAGAAGAAGATTCTACCACTATCAAGCGAGCAGCTTTCACCTTCTCTGCCAACTTCAGCTCATAAGAAGTGACTGGCTACAGTGCTGTCGCAGGAAGCCTTCTGAAATTACCCTGGAGGTCAGTGAGAAAGACACAGCCGTTCCTGATGAGCATGGCCTACCACGGGCCCAGGATGGGAGAAGGTCAGCATGTTTCCTGAATAGCCGACACGCCCACACTGTGTAATGAAGTGTTAAAAAAAAAATAGTCGTCAGTGTGCTACAGATGACAGAGTTGCAATTGAGATAGAGGATGGGTGTGAGTAGGAGTTATCTAGGTGCCCCCTGAGCTGAGCTGGGAGGGTGAGTGGACAGGTGGTGACGGGAGAGTCACCAGGGGACACATCCAGGCAGATGCACAGAGTCGGGGATAGAGATGGAGCAGGGCGGCAGCTGAGGGGAGTCTGGCTGGAGCATGGGGCCGCTGTGGAGGAGACGTGGGAAATTAAATGGAAAGGTGAGACAAGAGGAGGGTGTGAGGAAGGAGGGTGGACACGCTGGAGCTTTCCGAGGTCAACTAACTCGCTCCTTCTCTGCTTGCTAACCGTCACCACCATCACAATGGACTGTCCTAGGCCTTAAGTTCTTTGAGGGCACAGTGGCTGTATCTGGATGTAATAAACTTTCAATAAGAAAAGCTCCTGAGTAAAAGGTCAATTTTCTCCTGTTCCTACTCACTAATACTGCATGTGGTTCTTGTCTTTTTCTTCTTGACTGTTACATAAATACAAAAAAAAAAACAAAAACAAAACCACACAGCTGGATTCCTGTAGCCTTAGACAGCAACTAAAAAGATGCAAAATGTTAAGAGGGGTGGGAACACCCTCCTCTCCCCCATTTTTCATAGAGCACAACTGTGCAGGGACCAATTAATATAGCCCTGCTGGATGTGAGCAGTGATGACTCAGTGTGACTGAGGCAAATTCAGTGATGTTTGAATGGGAAATGGGAGAAAGTTGCAACCATCATCACCACCGTGACCTGGGGCAAGCCTGGAGCAGCTCAGTATTTTCTCTCCTCCCAAGATTTCTTACACCTTTGATTTTGGAAGCTGTTCAGAAGACACTGCATTAAAGGAGAAAGAAAGCGTTAGACTGTTTCTTTACAGTTTCTCTTTGTTTAGTTGTCTGTCTGCTGGGTACCTTTAGGTTAATGATATCTAAATATTTGCTGACATCATAACCTTTTTGTGTTTGAGGAGGTACTAGGGTAGAGTGGGTAAAAGCATGAGGTTTAGAGCCAGGCTGCCTGGGTTTTAATCCTGGCTCCTCCACTCTCTGGCCGTATGACTTTGGACGAGGTCTTTTAATTTTCTGCACCTCGCTTTTTGAAAAGGAGGATAGTTTTAGTCCCTACGTCATAAGGTTATTGTGAAGATTAAGTGAAGTTCACTTATAAAGACTCTTACAAAGAGCTGACATGGTGCCTGGCACACCATAAGTGTTCAGAAAGTGAACACTGTCATTATTTAGGGTTTTCATTTGTGGAAAGGGGCGCTGGTACTAATATGGTAGTAGGACCAGTGCACACACTTAAGTGGTAGATTCTAGGCTCAGCTCTGCCACTAAATCGTGTGACAAACTTTCTGGGCCTTATTTTTTTCATCTCTTAGAGGGTCCAATAACACCTTATCTTTCTCCCAGGGGTTTGGGGTCAAATGCGATCATGAAGTGCCTTGAAAAGTATAAAACAGCACACAAATGCCAAATTTTATCACTGCTGTTATTGTAGGAGTGGTGGTGGTAGTTAATGATGATATTGATAAAAATGGATCCAGGTTCTAAAAATGTTTTAAGTTAATTACTTTTTATTGAGGTACAGTTGATTTACAGTATTGTGTTAGTTTCCGGTATATAGCAAAGCGATTCAGTTATTTTTTTCAGATTATTTTCCATTATAAGTTATTACAAGATATTGAACATTGTTCCCCATGTTACACAGTAAATCCTTGTTGCTTATCTGTTTCATATATGGTAGTGTGTATCTGTTAATCCCATACTCCTAATTTATCTCCCCCCTTTTACCCCTTTGGTAACCAAACGTTTGTTTTCTATTTTTGCGAGTCTTTCTGTTTTGTAAATAGATTCATTTGTATTGTTTTCTAGATTCCACATATAAGTGATATCATCTAATATTTGTCTTTCTCTGTCCGACTTACTGAAACGGGTCCAATTGTAAATGTAAAAACCATGAGGAGTGATCGCCTTGTGGCAGTTAAGCATGTTTGTTTTCTCTTTCTTGAAATAAAATAACGTTTCCTGTTTTCTTCCTCCCAGAAACCTTGGGGAGCTGATAGATCGGTTTGTGGCCGATTTCAAAGCCCAGGGGCCACCTAAACCCAACACGGACGAGGGGGGCGCCGTGCTCCCCAGCTGCGCCGACCTCTTTGTCTACTACAAGAAGTGCATGGTGCAGTGCTCGCAGCTCAGTACCGGGGAGCCGATGATCGCCCTGACCACTATTTTCCAGAAGTACCTCCGAGAGTACGCCTGGAAAATCCTCTCTGGCAACCTGCCCAAGTGAGTCCTGTTCTTCCTGGTCTGACCGGAGAAGTGAGATTCTGAATATACCTAAGTGTGGAAATCTTTAAGGAAATCCACCCTGAAGCTGTTCGCTAAACTGCCAAGAGTATCAGGGAGGAAAACACCCTTATGGAGTTTCCAAGGGTCTGAGACTGTTTCCTCTCAAATGGGATTCCACAGCTGGTCAGGACCGCCAGAGGAAATCAGTACTGCCACGCTGGCCACTAGCATAGGTCAGATCCTGCCACGGTGGACTCAGGGGAGTCAGTCCCATTATAGATGTGCTTAGTTTACATGGATTCAGTGATAGGTACTTGGCAAAAGAAGTGGGGTGGTGGTAGCAATGACTTTTGAACAGCAAGGGCAGTTTCATTCAGGCCAAAGTCTCTCTTATGGTGTGTGTATCTTACTCTCCTGGGTTGAGTCTCATGTTTAAAGATGTGGTAGGATTTGGGGAAAGGTGGTTGCATAGCATAGCTCCTAATTATAGCGACTTCACTCTGTTATTCTGGGGCATTAAAATATTGTTATATAGCTTATTACTTGAAATAAATGGATTGTTCGACTAGAGTTTTAGAGATATTTTGGTTATATAGCAATTTCTGTTGTAATAGAATATGATCTGAAGCAATGCTTCAGAGTCCAGTAATTATAAATCACTCCCATAGCTAAATTCAACAGTTTGGAATTTAGTTTCTGTCACTGTCACTAGAATGTGTCATATATAGGAGTTTTACATAATTGGGAGGAAAGAAAAATAAAATCCCTTCGCTCTACAAGAGATTTGAAGTAACAGACATGTTTTACACATGAGAATTTCTTTGAATATGATAAACATTATTTTTTAATTTTTGATAACTTTTATCCTGATTTTCAAAATACTGCAAGTTTGTTATAGTTTGTAAAACACAGAAAAGCACAAAGATGAAGATAAAAATCACCACCCAGTGAAAACAGGTTTAACTTTTCAGTATACATTTTTCTGTTCTTTCTTTATATGTGTAATGTGTGTGACTGAATGCTTCTGCTTATTTGTTTAACAGGACTGGACTGTAGTGCTTACAGTTTTATACCCTGCTTTGTCATGATGTGAGCATTTTGCCGTGTGTATTAGTCAGTGTCACAGCAGGAAACAAATGGTACTCAGCTGGGATATTATTACTAAAGCCACTGTTTACAGAAATGGGGGCAGGTGAAAGGAACCAAGGGAGGATTCTGAAGCATCCAAACTCTAGTGGGTAATTGTTACTACTTTAAAACTCACATGACAGCTAGGGCTGTGGACAAAGGGCTGCCTAACAGAAACTGTAGTCATAGGGGCCACGGTCACTGCCAGGACCACACTGAAGCAGAGGGAGCAGGAAGGCTAGTTGTTACTCCGACTTCTCTCTCCTCAACCTCCCTGACTCCCTACAGCCTCTGCTGATGGCTGAAACCAACAGGAGGCCAGGGGGCTGGGGAGCCTGGGTGATAAGTCTGCAGAGGTCAGTCTCCCAAGTGGTGAAAAGGGAAGAGAAGAGCAGAGAACAGTCAGCACAGTAAAAATATTCATCAAGACACTTTTTTTTTTTCCAGATTTATTCTTTGTATGTATGTATGTATATATGTATGTATGGCCACATTGGGTCTTTGTTGCTGTGCGCGGGCTTTTCTCTAGCTGCGGCAAGCGGGGGCTGCTCTTCATTGTGGTGCGCGGGCTTCTCATTGCGGTGGCTTCTCTTGTTGCGAAGCACGGGCTCTAGGCGCATGGGCTTCAGTAGTTGTGGCTTACCGGCTCTAGAGCACAGGCTCAGCAGTTGTGGCGCACGGGCTTAGTTGCTCCGCGGCATGTGGGGTCTTCCCGGATCAGGGCTCAAACCTGTGTCTCCTGCATTGGCAGGCGGGTTCTTAACCACTGCGCCACCAGGGAAGCCCCATCAAGGCACTTTTTATGATGTTCCCACATACAGAAGACCCTCAGCTAACTTCTGAGATTTCTTATTGATCATTCTCTTAATTGACCATTTATGTTGGGTTCAGTATTTTGGTATTTTAAATAACATTCAGAAGAGCATCCTTGAACAGAAGTAGAACTACTGGGTCAAAGAGTCTGAACGTTTTTTTAAGCTCCTGAAAAATACCTCCAAAAAAGTTGTACAACTTAAAGCTCCTAACCCGTAGTGGAAGAGACAGCCAGTGTCCTCACACCCTTATAAGTACTAGAAATTAAGATGTTTTCAAATCTTTGATTACCTAAGACTGGGAAGTTTAGGGATGTGTGTGTGTGTGTGTGTGTGTGTGTTTTAAAGGAAAAATTTCTCTTATTTTTAAGGTAAATATCATTGATTTCTGTCTTCTTAAAAAATAGACTCTCACAGTTGAAATTTTATTTATAACTGTAGGAAGTTATTTTAAAAACTGCTTTTTTATTTTTTGTGATCACATGATTAGATCAGTAGGAAGAGATGACATGCTTTTTTGTTTCTTGAGGCAGTCAGGCCTTTGGCCAGGAACCATGTCTTAACATTCACTTCTGAACGCCTCCACAAGCACAAAGACAAGCTCCCATGCAGAATTTTCTTAACTGAGAGAAACAGCTGGGGAACCAGCTTTTGCACTACACATGACTCTGAATGAGCTGTACAGATCAGGAAATTCCACGCTAAGCAGAGAGGCCGCTCAGCAGAGCAGAGTCATTGTAGTGAATATGACTGATGCCTGGCTCACTGTTGGGATCATCTCTTCCTATTTCTGATGGTCAGAGAACTTAAACAAATGACAGTCAAGGTCAGGTCACTCGGAAAGGGCCTCATTGTGTGTGGATTTGTTTGGGCCACGTCCAGCCTCTCCTTCCCCTGTTTCTTTGTCTTACAACTTGCAGTTTCCGGGTCAGGAAGCAAATGAGGAGTCCTGGCCTGACTGGTCCCTATGCCTTTTTCTCAGAACCACAAGCAGCGGCGGTGGGTTGACCATCAGCAGCCTCCTCAAGGAAAAGGAGGGCTCAGAAGTGGCCAAGTTCACCCTGGAGGAGCTCTGCCTCATCTGCAGCATCCTGAGCACTGCAGAGTACTGCTTGGCCACCACCCAGCAGGTGAGCCGCCCGGGCTGCCCTTGCGCCACCTCCTCCTTTTCCTGAGCCGCCTGGGCCACTTAGCTCAGTGGGTAAGAATATGGGCCCCAACGAGGCCGCACACAACCTTGGGCAGAACAGCTGGTCTCCCACAGGGGAAAACTCGAGGTCCAGCCAGGGGACGGCCCAGGCAGCCCCCTTGCACAAGGACCTTGTGAAAAGGAGACCAGGCAGGAAAGTATGACTGGTCTCCTCCCCAGAGCTGTGTAAGCTACTCGAAGAGCATGACGTGCCCTCTTAAAAATAGGTCAGTAGCCCTGTCTCCCACATGCTAAAAGCAGTTACAGTCATAGCGGTGGTAGGCCCCAGCCTTAGTGGTGATGAGTCACAACCAGTGATTCCACTCTCAGGAGTGTTACCAGGCTCATTGAAAATCCTTTGGGCTTTTATGTGTCTCCTGAAATGTATGGAGCGTTCTCAGTCTGCAGAAACAAATAACCATTGTCTGGATGCTGACGTTCAGGAACTGGGAAGCAGGAAAGGGTAATGTCTATGCTGGAGCTCCCATTAGCAGAAGGAAGACCAGAAGAATTTTCCATTCAGCCTTAGATGTGGGACTAGAAGTTCCTTTCCACATTTCCAACCCTGCCAACCCTTCCCTTTGGACTTCTGTGAGAGAATACATTTCCATTTTAAGCCACCAAGTTTGTAGTAATTTGCTACGGCAGCGTTAGGAAACTAATTATAGGAGTCAGCCTGAATGAACTCTACTGGTCAAAGATGAGACATACAAGTATCAGTGAGAATATTAGCTACAGTCGATTGTAAACATCAAATATGTTTAAATCCATTTGGTTATAATGATTTTTAAAATTCATTTATCACCTTGGAAGATACTAAGAAACCACTGGTATGAATTGAATACTGGTAAGTAAAGGAAAAGTTCTTATCCTGCCTTTCCTATCTGACTTGTACCTCAGGATAACCAAGTCACAGACAATGGGAAGTATATTTTTATAGCAGATTTTCAGTTCATAAATGAAGAAAAGATACTGAATTCAAGTATCATTCTTTTATACCTCTTAATGGAATAATGGATCTGGGCATTGACCATCAGTGGTTGCTGACATTACAAAAAGAGAGACAACCAAACATCATGTTATCTCCTGATGGAAGTACACAGCACTATCATGAAGGAGTTTTCTTTTTTTTTTTTACTCTCTTTCTTTCTTTTTCTTTCTTTCTTTTTTCTTTTTCTGTTTTTTGTTGGTGCTGTGTGACTTGTGGGATCTTCATTCCCCGACCATGGATTGAACCCCGGCCATGGCAGTGAAAGCGCCAAGTCCTAACCACTGGACCGCCAGGGAATTCCCATGAAGGAGTTTTCTTTAAAAAAAGAAAAATCTGAATCTGATCAAGCTTTTACATCAAGCTACAATTTACAGGCAATACAAGGGATAGAGGAGCATGCTAATTAGTACCTTGTGGATACAATCAATGAGATCAAACTGTGAGAAAATCTACAGGGCAAACAACCCAGTTTCCTTAAGAAAAAATCACAGGGGGTTGGGGGGGGGGGTTGCAAAATGAAATGGAGGGAGAAACCAAAGAGACTTGAGAATCCAAGCAATGAAGAATTGAAAAATAATACTTAGAAAACAATGCCAATAATGTGTCAATATCGGTTCATTAATTGTAACACTTTTATGCTTAACACCTGCATGGGGTGTGCCATTCCCTCCTTCAAGAGATCTTTATGAAGCACTGATTATGTACCAGGCATTGTATTTGGTATTAATTCACAGAGGTGAACAGAGTAGACAAATTTCTTACTGTCATGGAACTTGGAACTAATAAAGGAGCCAGATAATAAATAAGTAAGGCAAGATGTAACCTCAGTTTTGTTCTAAGTGCTAGGAAGGAAACAGATGTTGCAGTGCTAGTTAGGGAGTTGCCTACTGAGGTAGAGTAGTCAAGGAGGGCCTCCTGGAGGAGGTGATATTGAAGCAGAGACCTGAGGGGTGGGAAGGAGACTGCCAAGTGAGGAGCTTGGAAGGGATGGGCAGTGGGAGGGTGGCAAAGCAAAGGAGCTGGCTAGGACGGGGGAGCAGAGAGTGCTTCGGAGAGAGGAAGTAGGACGTCTGAAGACCCTGAGGGGGAAGAGACCCAGTGTCTTCCAGAACCTTAAGAGGTCGGTATAACTGAAGCCAGGCAGACAAGGGGGAAGGCAAGATGCAGGCCCTGAAGCTAGACAGGACCCAAATCATAGTTAGAAGTTTGGATTTTATTTTCAGTGTTAACAGGGAAAGGCCGCTAGAGACTTGAAGCCTTGAGAGCCTGCGCCGTAATTTTTTCTCCTCAATCCCTTATAAACGTGTAGATTGTTTCCAGTTTTTCACTAATATAAATGACACCAGAATGTGAGCTTTATGAGAAGAGGATCTTATCTGTTTTTTTCACCAGCTAACTCCCTTATGCTATGACAGAGCCTGGCACAGAATAGACTTTCAGTAAATATTGGTTGAATTCATGAATGCCGCAAAGAACATGTGCACATCTCCATACCTTGTTCTCATAACTCATTGAAATATCTTTCTAGATGCGAAATCGCCGGCCGAAAGA
>NW_006780838.1:2477759-2496881 GCF_000442215.2 Lipotes vexillifer | reverse complement strand
TTAAATATTTTAAAATTGCCTTCCTAAAAGGTTACATTAATTTACCCATTCCTGGGCTTCCCTGGTGGCGCAGTGGTTGAGAGTCCGCCTGCCAATGCAGCGGACGCAGGTTCGTGCCCCGGTCTGGGAAGATCCCACATGCCGCGGAGCTGCTGGGCCCATGAGCCATGGCCGCTGAGCCTGCGCGTCCGGAGCTTGTGCTCCGCAGCGGGAGAGGCCACAGCACTGAGAGGCCTGCGTACCGCAAAAAAAATAATAATAATAATAATAATAATAATTTAGCCATTCCTAGGAGTCACTTTTAAATCTAAGATAAAACATTCATTATTCTTAGAGTTTCTGTAATAAATAGGTTTGGGGATGATAGGTGAAGCAATTCCCGGGATGTTTTGAGGTAATTACAATTCCCAGTCAGTTGTATTTTTCTTCGCGACTGCTGGAACGTGGCCAGCATTTCTCCTCGCTTGGCTATAGGATGATGCAGGCAGAAACTGTGTTTCTTTTGTTTATTTTGGTATCCCTCAACACCTTAACGCGGTGGGTGGCCCAGCCCAGCGCTCAGGGAATACTTTACCTGATTTTATTGTGACCCACCACTGGAGGCTTCCAGTGTTGGTGGGCGAGCCAGCAGTTCACGAGGCAGGGAGTATCCTAAAAATGGGGATCTGTTTAAATTGTCAGTGTGTCATGAGAGCCAAGTACAGTGCAGGGCCAAAGGGCACAGGCTCTGGAGGAAGTTTGATTCCCAGCCCTACCACTCACTGTCCTGGGTAGGGCATGCCTCCATCTTCTCATATGTCAAAGGAGGATCATAATAGAATCTTCCTTACAGGGCAGTGAGAATTAAATGAGTCCATACACGAAAAGTGCCTGGAATTATACCGGAATCCTCGCACTCAGTAAATGTTAAGTATTGTTACGTTGCTCCTTCTGATAAGCATTAAGCATGTCGTTCTCTCTGTTACTCTCTAACAGCTGGAAGAGAAACTCAAGGAGAAGGTCGACATAAGTCTGACTGAACGAATCAATCTGACTGGAGAAATGGACACATTCAGCACGTATGTACTCGTGCGACTGCTCGAGGCCCGCCTTTCCCCCTGCACAGAGCAGCGTGTCTCAGGCCGTCAGCGTAGGTTACTACAGAACCTGAGAAGTTTCCAGGGCCTTCTGTTGGATTAGGATTATTTTCTCCACCAGCCACCAAGGAGCCTTAGAAGTTGGTGCAGCTGCCCCCCATCCTGCCTCCTCAAATACAATCATTTTTAGCTTATGGGGGCTTTATTGTTGCACTATCTAGAATAACAAGAGAAAAGAAATCTCCCCTTGGCCATCCCTGCAGGAAGGTCAGGTCCAGGGCCTCCTATCTGACCCGCTAAATCTACAGAGGGCCAGCCCCACCTCCAGTGTTTCAAGGGTATAAAGGGTGAGCAGCCTGATTTTAGCCACTGGGAGGCGGGGGAGGGCAAGTGTATTTGGGGTGGAAGAGTGTCCGTCCAAGGAGTTCAGCCCGTAAAGCCTTCTTGAAACAGTTATTGCCCTGGTGCTACCTGGCAGGATTTTGTCCTGGTCGTTAAATGAGATTTGGGAAAGCCAAGCTGCTGCTTTCACATCAGCCACTTACTGAGGAAAAGTCCAAATTCTCTTCTTAGGTCATTTTCTCTCAACTTCCCCGCCCCCCCGCAAGATCTGATTTAAACATTTTGGGCAGACGGGTCCTTTTGCAGGAGATAGCAAAGAGGAATTCTGGGTGTAGCAACTGGGGAGATGAGCCGTGGAATCTGGTGTCCTGACTGAGTAGGAACACATCCGAGTGAGACCAGGACACACAGCAAGAAGGAGGGCGGAGCCAAAACACTCCTCCTTGTCATTCATTCCTTTCTGAAATGAAACTCAAGTTTTTCTGAGGAAGTGGTGCATCTAAGTTTTACACAGGTGCCTAAAACATTTGGAAGGGGCTGTGTCGGTCAGTCGTTCTTTCACAGTTCACTTTTGTAAGCTGTGCCCACAGTAGTGTGTTTGATTTGCAGTGTCATCTCCAGCAGCATTCAGCTGTTGGTTCAGGATCTCGATGCTGCCTGTGACCCCGCCCTGACAGCCATGAGCAAGGTAAGTTTTTAGGAAGTGCTTCTTCCTGAAAGTCCAAGAGTGACCCCAGGTGGTTTCTCCCTGCCCTGCCTGTAGCTCCTGCAGGCTCTTCAGTGCTTAAAGCACCAGTTGGGAGAACGGAGCCCTCCAGGAGTTTGCTAAAGCACTCAATTGATCTTGCACCTGAAGTCAATTGCCTGTCCTTTGAGAATGAGACGGGGAGCAGGTGTGTTTCCTAAGTTTGAAGGAGAGGTTGCTTTTTTTTTTAAAATCGTTTTTATTTATTTATTTATTTTTGGCTGCGTTGGGTCTTCGTTGCTGTGCGCGGGCTTTCTCTAGTTGCGGCGAACGGGGGCTGCTCTTCGTTGCAGTGCACAGGCTTCTCATTGCAGTGGCTTCTCTTGTCGCGGCGCACGGGCTTCAGTAGTTGTGGCACGAGGGCTCAGTAGTTGTGGCTCAGGGGCTCAGTAGTTGTGGCTCACGGGCTCTAGTTGTTCCGCAGCATGTGGGATCTTCCTGGACCAGGGCTCGAACCTGTGTCCCCTGCATTGGCAGGCGGATTCTTAACCACTGCCCCACCAGGGAAGTCCGTGAGGTTGCCTTTGATCAGCATCTGACACGTGCCGAAAACCCTTCGTGTGGCCTCACCAGAATAGCTGTTGTGCTTACGGCAGTCACTTCAGACTCATTTTCATTCCTGCCCACTGAGAAGTTTTTCCGACTCTCTCTGCGCTCTCGTGCCGGCGCAGGATCATTTGATGCCGTGGCGGACCCTGGTTTTCTAATATCGAAGGTGGCCCGTCAGTCAGCCCTCAGTCCCCAGGCGCCTCCTTTGGCGCTTATCACAGGCAGCTTCATGTTGCTCTTTGGCTTTTACGTGCCTGTGTCTTTTCTTCCCAAAAGAATATCAATCCCTTAAGTTCATGGGCCACATAGAATAGAGAAGACCCATACTTGTTGATTAATTAAGTTGGAAATAGGCAATTCTTCATTGATTCCCAAGCCAAATAACACGAAGTTGCCCACTCTTTGGACCTTCTAGAGCAGGGGTCGGCAGACTACAGCCAGTGAGCCAAATCTGGTCCGCTGTCAGATAAAGTTTTATTGGAACACAGCCACGCTCATTCATTTATATATTATCTATGGCTGCTTTTGTGCTACAACGGCAGAATTAAGTAGTTGCAACTGAGACTAGATGACTCGCAAAGCCTAAGATATAAACAGTCTGGCCCTTTACAGAAAACGTTTGCCAATGCCTATTCTAGAATCGTAGACTCTTGGAACATTCTTACAAATTCTAGAGAAAGAACTTCTCTGGGGCATACTGACCAGTAGCGGAGTACGGTGGAAAGAACACTGGCTTCAGAATCAGACAGGCTTAACTCTTCTCATTTTACCTTTGGGCATGTTAAGCAAGTGACAACCTCTCTGCGCCCAAGTTACCTCATCGGTATGTGAAATGCCAGGATCTGCCTTCCGAGGAGAGTGACTGGCCTGGTGCCCATAAACGTTAGTCCTCTTCCCCTCTTGTCAGGAGTGGCCATGTCACAAGGTTGTGTAAACACACATTTGCTGTGAATTTGGTTTTGTAGTAGATTGTAAATATTTAATAAAAATAGGGCTAAGACCAAAACTTAAGCTTCGGGGTTTTATGATGCTCAGTGGGGAGTCCTGAGTAGCTGATGTCACAGAGTTTCCATTCAAAAGGCCCTTCCTTTCACCAATCAGATATGGATGTGTATTTCCAGCATCCGAGTGTTTACAAGCAGAATACTCCAAGCAGGCAAATGGAGGCTCTCTCATTTTCTGAAAGGAACATGACTCTGAAGATTGGTTTTGTGGGTTCTGATTATCCCCTCGCTGCTGGGGAACGCTCCCTACATCCTGAACATGATCTGTTCCGGCTGCCATCTCTCCTGCACTGCCACACACTTTCGATTGGAATGCAGCTGGCGAAAGAATTTTTACATTTACCAAAGGAAGAGTGGATTTTTTTTTTCAGTAAAATAACAGTTGTAGGGGGTTTAACACTCCAGGTGTTGCTTATATGAACTGTCAGTTCATTAGGTGGATTTCCCTCAAACTTCCCCCACCACCCATCTCTCCACCAGACCCACACCAGCAAACACTAACAGAGACCATACCTCCAGAATCTTTTGTTTACATCATAGGAAAACCACAGATGTGGGAATGCAGCAGCTGGGAGGCCGTTACTCTTTGTCTGAGTCTTCTGGAGTTCTAGCAAAATGAAATCCATGTGATGAAAATGACCAGATGTAAACAAGCCAAGTGGTCACAAACAGATTAAACAAATACCCTCTGTTATTTGTGCCTGCCTTCTGTTCTGTGTAGTTTCTTCTAGGATTTTTTAAAACTTTTGTTTTGTGATGATGCTTATTCCTGTCTGTGATTCCATCATTTTTGCTGCTAGTTGAACAGTTCATTTCAGACTCTACCCAGCACGGTGCTGGGAGTCCCAAGACTGGGAAAGATGTGGACCAAGGTGCTTAGATTCCAGAAAGTGTGGGGTAAGAGATGTGTGAGATGAGGGGGGTTAAGGTATGAGGAAATCAGTACCAGAGTACAGAATACACCCTTCTCAAAGGGGGAGAGTTCAGGGCTTCTCTGGCAGTCCGGCGGTTAGGACTCCGAGCTTCCACTGCAGGGTTCGATCCCTGGTTGGGCAACTAAGATCCCACATGTTGCGCTCGCACGCACGTGCAGCGTGGCCAAAACAAAGCAAAACAAACAAACGAACAAAGAGGAGAGTTCACATCCAGGTGGGGAAGCAAAGAAAGGCTTCTTAAGCAAGTAGCATCAGAAATAGACCACCAAGGATGGCAAAGTTTTGAACAAATTTGCGATTAGGAGGGCGCTCTGAACTGAGTGACAGTATCAACAAAGGTTTATAAAGTTAGGAAAGCTCAGCACTTTGTCAGAATTGCCAGTCTCCTTACACATCTTTGGGATTCCACGGAGAACTCTGGATGTGCTTGCACCCCTACATAGTCAAGGCTGGAAACAGGGCTGCCCTAAGGAGTTTATATTCTGCTGGGGCAAAAACTTAGAATTGATGCTGTAAATAAATGTGTTTTATAAATGGTGAGAAAATGAGCATTGGGCTCGCCAAAGTGGAGTGATGTCATCAGATGATTCTGAGTTGAGGGAAGGAGGCTTCTTTGGCAAGATGGATTGAGCCAAGAAACTGAGTTATGTCATCCTCCTGCGAGGAGACCTCCTTCTCATTGAAGGCACCCCGTGATCTCCTTGGTTAGCATACTGGGCTTTCATGATTTGTCCCTTCACTACCTTGTTGGCTCTGCCACTCCTGTGTGTATAACTATACTCCAGCCTCCGAGCCACTTTTCTTTCTCTGAATGCATTACTTTTTTTGTGGCTTCCACACCTTTTCTCATTATGTTATTTCTGCCTAGAATTCTCTTTCCACCCTTGTCTGCCCAATTAGCTCACCCTTTAAAATCCAGTTCAAATGTCTGCCTGCTTTTAGAAAATTGAGGTATAATTCACATACAATAAAATTCATCCTTTTAAAAGGTATAATTCAGTGGAACCACTACCACTGTCTAATTCCAGGACATCTTCATCACACGAAAAAGAAACCCCATACTCATTAGCAGTCACTCCCCATTTCCCTGACAGTCACTAATCTACTTTCTGTCTCTAGGGATTTGCCTATTATGGACACTTCACATAAATAGAATCAAACAGTATGTGGACTTTTGTGACTGGATTTCTTCACTTAGCCTAATGTTTTCAATGCTCATCTATGGGGTAGCATGTATCAGTACTACACTCCTTTCTATGGCTGAATAATACTCCCTTGTATATGGTTAAACCACATTTGCTTTATTCACTGATCAGTCAATGGACATTTGGATTGAGTCCATTTTTTAACTATTATGAGTAATGCTATGAATATTCATGTACATGTTCCTGTGTGAATATGTTTTCAATTCTCTTGTGTACATACCTAGGATTAGAACTGCTGGGTCATCTCGTAGCTCTACGTGTAACGTTTGAGGAACTGCCAAACTGTTTTCCACAGCAGCTGCACCATTTTACATTCCTACCAGCAATGAGTGAAGGTTCTCATTTTTCTATATCAACACTCATCAACACTTAAAAAAAATTATAGCCGTTCTAGTGGATGTGAAGTGGTATCTCATTGTGGTTTCAACTTGTATTTGCATTTCCCTGATGACTAACACGTTGAGCAGCTTCTCATGTGCTTATTGGACATCTGTATATCTTCTTTGAAAAAATGTCAGTTCAACTCCTTTGCCCATTTTAAAATTGGATTGTCTTTCTATTGTTGAGTTGTGAAAGTTCTTTTTATAGTCTGGATACTAGACTCCTTGTCAGATACATGAATTGCAGATATTTTCTCCTTTTCCATGTGTTGTTTTTTTACTTTCTTGATCATGTGCATTGAAGCACTAAAGTTTTCAATTTTGATGAAGTCCAATTTTTGTATTTTTTCTTTTGGTGCTTGTGCTTTTGGTGTTACACCTATGATACCATTACCTAATCCAAAATTATGAAGATTTACACCTATATTTTCTTCTAAGTATTTTATAGTTTTAGCTCTTGCATTTAGGCCTTCAGTCCATTTTGAGTTAATTTTTGTATATGGTGTGAAGTAAGGATTCAGTTTCATTCCTTTGCGTGTAGATGTCCAACTGTCCTGGTACCATTTGTTGAAAAGACTATTTATTCTTTACCCATTGGGTGGTCTTGAGACTCTTGTCAAAAATCAGTTGACCATAAGTACATGGGTTTATTTCTGGGCTCTCAATTCTATTCCATTGATCTGTATGTCTTTCCTCATGCCAGTACCACACTGTTCTGATTATTATAGATTTGTAGTAAGCTTTAAAATCAGGAAGTATGAGTCTTCCAATTTTGTTCTTTTTCAAGATTGTTTTGGCTGTTTTGAGTCTTTTGCAATGTCACCATTTTTTGTCTCATCCAGAGCGTTTTCCTCCCTCAAGACACCACGGCACCTATACTAACTCTACTTTGTTGTACAATTATTTTTATATCTGTGTCCCACCCCCGTTAAGCTTTGAACAACTCACGGGCTGTGTCTTACTCATTTTTTCATCTCCACAGCACAGCACAGTTCTTGTTTAACTGTAGTACTCTGTGAATGACTTTGAAAGTAAAAAAGACAGGAAGAACAAAAGTTCGTAGACACCCGTTTGACCAAAGAATGGTGACAAAGTAAGACATAGGTAGTAACTCTCCTGAACAGATTTAGCTGGGTAGAGCTGGTAGACATAGGTTAGGAAACTTGGGCATCTTTATTGGAAACGACATCCCGGAAGCCTCCAGGCTCATCCAGGTGCTGTTGAGGATGATGTGATACTCCTGGATGGTACTTAATAGCAGGGCTTCTTTCTTCAACAAGTAGCATCCTGGAGCTGATTGAAGAAAAGTCAGAAATAGGAAATGCCCACATCTAGCTATTAGCTTCCCAGCTGTGGGCAAGAGCCCTGCTGCTGGAAAAGGAGAGAACACAGAGGGGCAAAGTTTGGTAGAAAATCCACAGGAATGTCTTTAAGCAGGCCAGGCCCACATGGAGGAAGTGAAATACGAGGAGAGTTTAGTGGTTTCTCTGAACCTGTAACCTAGAGATTACAGTAGTGTTGATGATAAGTTATGTCACAATTACCTTTCAGACCACTTTCCCCTCCCATATTGCATTATTCTCTTAGATGAGCTCTGTGAGATGATAGTAAGTTGTTATCTACAGAGCACTTATCAGGAATCAGCACCCAAAGGCATTATCTCGTTTAATTCTGACAAATATGTAAGGTACCTGTGTTAGTTCTTTCTCTCTTTCACAGATAAGGGAACCGAAACTCAGAGAAGTTAGGTCGCTTGTCAGATCTCTTAGATAACATGTGGCAGAGCCAGGGCTCAGGTCTCCCCTCTGTGCAGGATTGTACCACACCGCACTTACAGAGTAAGAGTTAGTGTTTTTGGCACGCGTGGAAACTGAGGCAAAAATGAGCTTAAGTAACTTGCCTAAAAGTGGGGAAATGATGACAGTGTGTGCCCGGTACTGCTGGGTTCACACAAGTGTGCATTCATGCCCACTTTGACTATGAGCTCTTCAAGCATTTCCAAGTGTCCTGTTAGATATTGGTCTTCAGCATTTCTCAATCTGACACTGACTTTCCTACAGGGGAGAAATCGGGTTGAGCAGCCAACCCAAGTAATGCAGTCTGCTCTGCACGTTTCTCCCTAAAACTAATGAATTGTCATTCTGGGGTGTGTGTTGCTTGGTTTTCTTTTTCATAAAAAAAGCCATATAGGTTTATAACAGTGAAGCCAAAAATGAAACCAAGTCTCCTGATTCTTGAAAAGGAAGTTGTTTGGAGTGCTTTGGTGGAAATGGGAAGAGTTTTGTCTTTTAAATGTAAATTCTGTGAATTCTTAGGAATTAGTATGTCTGCTTATGGCTTTATGTAGGATTTTTTTTTTTAACAAGTAGGATTTAAAAAAAAAAAAATCTGTGGCTTCCTTAAAAGGTCCTGTGGTCCTCTCCTCACTCTGTCCTTTTTCCTAGGGCTACTCACATCACTAGATTTAAAGAATCTAAGTCTCTGTCCAAAATCAAACAAATTCAGCTTTTTGCCCATTAATGGTAGTTTTAAGAAAAAAAAAGAAAAAACAAATTAAATTTCCTTACAGTCTGGCATGTAAGTTCTATTAGGTTTCAAGATCATGAACATGTACTAATTTAGGAGGCCGCCTTACTATCCCCCAAAGACATTTCGAAATAGCTAGAACAGTCCTCAAATCTGTGCTCATTTCCCTCTGTCATTAAAATGTGGATCTGTTTCAGGAGGCCCACAGAGCTCCATGGTTAAGAAATCCTCAATTTCATGTACCACCTATAATCAAAGCACATCTTTCTTTCTTCGTAAAAGAGATTTTTTTTTCATTATGACCAAAACAAATTACCTTCATTACAGAAAATTACAGATTTTTAAAAAGAAGAAAATTTGGGCTTCCCTGGTGGCGCAGTGGTTGAGAGCCCGCCTGCCGATGCAGGGGACATGGGTTCGTGCCCCGGTCCGGGAAGATCCCACATGCCGCGGAGCGGCTGGGCCCGTGAGCCATGGCCGCTGAGCCTGCGCGTCCGGCCCCGCAACGGGAGAGGCCACAACAGTGAGAGGCCCGCGTACCGCAAAAAAAAAAAAGAAGAAGAAGAAGAAAATTTAAATCACCCATAATTCCAATTAATACACATATTTCAGTCTTTCTTTCTATGCGTATATTTTTAAATGAAATACGTTTATACTTTAGTTACTATGTAACCTGTTTTTCTCATTTAGCAGGTTTTAATAGTTTTCTGTGTCATTTGATCTAGAGCTATGATATTTTGAGTGATTGCATAGTATTCCATAGTACAAAGGATTTACTGTTAAAATCATAACAATAGTTAACATTTACCATGGAATTAATACATGCCAGGTACTATGTTATGAGCATTCACTGCACTGTCTTTCAGTAACTGTATAGATTATACACATTATCATCATCCCAATTCTATGTCTGAGAAAACTGAGGCACAGAGAGTTTGGTCGCTTGCCCAAGTCACTCACTTAGCAAGTTGCACAGACTGTATTAGAACTCATGACTGGTGACTCCAGATTCCTTCGTCCTAAGTACAATCATCTATTGCCCTTGAAATGTATGTGATCATTTCACTTTTGATGGATTTTTGGCTATTTCCAATTGTTCACATTTGTAAACAATATGACAGTGGACAAGTTCGTGTGTGTGTATGTTTTCTGAGCCTTCATAATTATTAACTTCAGATTAACTGACGTAAAGGAAATTGCAGAGATCTAAAGCTATGTAAAATACGAAGAGTTTTTGATAGATATTTTAAAATTGCCTTTAAGAAAGGTTATACTGGGGGCTTCCCTGGTGGCGCAGTGGTTGAGAGTCCGCCTGCCGATGCAGGGGACGCAGGTTCGTGCTCTTTTCTGGGAAGATCCCACATGCCGCGGAGCGGCTGGGCCCGTGAGCCATGGCCACTGAGGCTGTGCGTCCGGAGCCTGTGCTCTGCAACGGGAGAGGCCACAGCAGTGAGAGGCCCGTGTACCGCAAAAAAAAAAAAAAAAAAAATAGAAAGAAAGGTTATACGGGGACTTCCGTGGTGGTGCAGTGGTTAAGAATCCATCTGCCAATGCAGGGGACACGGGTTCGAGCCCTGGTCTGGGAAGATCCCACCTGCCGCAGAGCAACTAAGCCTGTGCACCACAACTACTGTGCCTGCACTCTAGAGCCCGCGAGCCACAACTACTGAGCCCATGTGCCACAACTACTGAAGCCCGTGTGCCTACAGCCTGTGCTCTGAAACAAAGAGAAGCCACCGCAATGAGAAGGCAGCGCACTGCAACAAAGAGTAGCCCCCCCGCCCCCGCCGCAACCAGAGAAAACCCGCGTGCAGCAAGGAAGACCTAATGCAGCCAAAAATAAAATAAATAAAAATAAATAAATTTATTTTTTTAAAAAAAAGAAAAGTTATACAAATTCACCTTCCCATTGGCCCAGCAGTGAATGGGAAAAAAAAATCTACACCTATATTATCTTCTTTTAATATTTATTTATTTTGTTATTTTGGCTGCTCCGGGTCTTAGTTGTGGCACGTGGGATCTTTGTTGCGGCCTGCAAACTCTTAGTTGCGGCATGCATGCGGGGTCTAGTTCCCCTATCAGGGATCAGATCTGGGCCCCCTGCATTGGGAGCGTGCAGTCTTACCCACTGGACCACCAGGGAAGTCCCTATATCTATATATCTTCTTAGAGCCTTTTTTGCTCCACTTTCTATCCTGGGTCTTCTTGGTTTTCCTCCTGGAGTTAAGGACCGTATATCCCTGAGCAAAGAGGTGAGGAGAGTCATCCTTTCCTCCCCCTCTGCACCACCATCACCACCACTACATCATCTACTGTGGACAAGCTCATTCTGTACGTAGATTTTGCTTGCCCCCCCAGATCCCTCAGCGAATTTCAAGTTCATTTCAGGTGGTAACACTTCTTTTTGAAAGCAACGTGGTAAAGTGGAAAGAACATGGACTTTGGAGTTAGTCAGACCAATATCTAGATCTCAGCCATTCGGACTTGCCAGTTATGCTTCATTAGACCATCCCCTTATTGTCCGCAAGCCTGTCTTATCATCTATAAAGCAGGAGTAAGAATACCTTCTTCACTGCATAATCATAAGCAGTAGGTTCACAGGAAAATGTCAGTCATCGTGCTTGGTGCACAGTAGGTGCTTGATAGATGTTCCCTCCTCTTTTTTATTCCCCCCACAGTACTTGGTTCAGTGCTGCACATGGGGAAGGTGCCTAGAAACATAGCACACGCTTGTTCTATGAGTAAAAGTGGCCCCGACAGACATGAGAGTGTGCGCGTGTACGTGTGTGCATGCCTGGGGCCAATGGCCCAGCAGCCTAAACTGTAGCCCTGGACTCTGATTACCTGCAGTGTTCCCAGACTCCACATGTCTGAATCCGTGCTCTGTACGGCTCTAGTCCCGTAATCAAGATGAGTACTTGAAAATTTGAATTCTCACTTAAGGAAAATCAGTTTCTTAGGAGACCCCTTTGTAAGTTTTACACAGCCATGGAGAAACACAAGTTCCATAGTAAACTAGTGTGGAGCCCTGTCCTCTGATCAGTGGATGGGTCAGAATTCTCTGCTCCTGTGGGTTCTCGCCAGGAAGAATGAGCATCTCCCCGACCCTCCCTGTGAGGTGCAGCCACACACTCCTCACGAGGTGGCAGAAACCACGGGCGCTGGTGACACCCCGGGCCTTACAACCTCTCCCTGAGGCCAAGTGTGGGGTCCCACAGGCTCTGGCATTGTCATCTTGATCCTTTCCTTGCTTGCTGTTTCTGTCACCCCTACATCTTAGTTACCACTTCTTTTGCAAACTGTTTTTCTTGTTTATATAGCGCCAGTGGTATTCAACCCCACCCCACCTTCTAAACAAAAAGTGCAGAAGGAAAAACTTGAAGTATGGAGGGGTAAATTTTAAAGGTCAGATGCAAAGTTCATCTGAAAAAGTTGGAGTCTTCTTATTTCGGCTGATGGCTTTTCAGGATGTTTGTTCTTCCAGTGCAAGCTACTGTTTGTGTCCCTTTTTGAAAGAGAACTTTGCTTGATCCCCGTGTATTTCATTAGCTTCTCCGTGAGAAACTAGGCTCCCCTTGAACTAGGGCCAGTTGAGTGCTTTTTTCTTTTTCTTTGTTTTCTTTGTTTTAAATCACTTTTTAACAAGTGTCTAGGAAGTGGCCTCGTATAGTGCTTGGGCTTTAGATGGACCTGGGCTGCCTCCACTCTGCTGTTGACTAGCTGTGTGACTTTGGGCAGGTGACCTCTCCTCTTTGAGTTTTCTGAGTCTCCTCGTCAATAAGACCTCTTTGAGGAAGATCATGTCTGAATAGTAATGAGATGATGTTTGCAAAGTGCCAGGCCAAGCGACCTGCACACAGTGGGCCCTGATGTAGGTATAGTGGGTCATTCAAGTTACAACCCAAACCCTAAGTCATTGGGATGGGTGATGGCAAAGCATCCATCCTAGGCAGTGGCTGGACAGCATCACCGCTGACTATGTTTTGTTCATTTTTTAGAAAATAGTCCAAGCAATGTCAACTTTCATTGTTTTCCAGTACTTTAAATTCTTTTCTTACTTCATAAAGCTGACTTAAATTTAAACTTGCGAATCAACTTGACTTTTGCCAATACTTCCCTTAACTTGACCGGTGGAGTCCTAACTGCCTTAAGTATTAAGGCAAATCCAATCTTTTCCCAATGTGGGCACGTGCTGACGTGGCCAGTGGTGATCAAGAGGAGATAGCTCTCCAGCGGGAACTTGAACTCTCACGCCCCGGAGCTGCTTTGGAACCGATGACAGGACATGTCACCACCTCCCTCTGTGGTCGTCTTCTGTCGATGGAGAACCGTTGTGCGTAGATAATTGTTTATGAACTTTTTGAGCTGTTGAAACATAAACTGCTGCCGACTTGGAAAACAGTGGTCATTACTATGGACGAGCTTTGCGTCGGGTGGAGGGGTCCCGCTCTCCACCCAGTTGACTGTGCCGTCCCGGCGCCTGCTGCTCCGGAGCCGCTGCCAAGCTGGGAGCAGATGAAGCGTAGGTGCTAACAGCACCTGCCAATTCTGACCTCAACCCTGTGCGCTCATTTAAAACCCCCTAGGATGTTCCTTGTTTGGATGGGGCACATCTCTAAAATCAGATGGGAAAAGAAGCCTCTTGAATAAAATAGAAGAAAAACAGGAAAACATTACACATAGCCAAAGAATTAGAATATCAAGTCAGTTCATATTAGACTTTTCTACCATCTCTCTGTTCTTCATTTTTATTTTTTTCCCAGTAAAAGAACTAGAGACCCTTTTCTTTCTGGAGCCTACTATGAAAGCTTGCGTAAGACTTCATGTGCCTGGGCCTTGGTTTTCTTATCTGTAAAATGAAGACGGAGGTGCCTTCCTGCTTTGCCATGGTTCTGTGCTTGCACAGACTGAAAGCTTTCAGGATATAAATATCTGCTGACTTGAAGAAACATTAGGGTAAAACATAGAGTCATTTGAGCTTCCCAGGAGCTGAGGGATCATCCATGTACAATATGATTCTTTTAAACAAGTTCTCTCAGGATTGAATTTTTCCTTTCCCCAAGAGCTCTATAAAAATAGTATTTTCTTGCCAGAGACATCAAGGTCTCAGAACTACTGCCCTCGTTCTGTGAACGTGTTACGTGGTTTGTGTTCGGCTTAGGGTCTTTTTATCAGACAGCCCAGCTCCGTTCTGAGAGGCTGACTCAGCAGAGCCCCAGCGCGGGGCAGGCTGGGAGCTGGTGAGACCTCCCTTCTCCCATGTGTATCCAAGGCAGAAGCAGTATCTCCCTTTTACTGTACGTGCTTTCAGAGCGCTTTCCCTAGTTCTCCTCAAGTTGTGAGAACTTAAGCCCAGCAGCTCTCTCGTTTTTGTTCATGACCTGGTCAGGGGTCACACAGGGCTTCTCAGTGATGCCCATCTCCCCCGCACCTGCCATTCACACAGTCCCTGCCCCGTTCCCCATGGCACTGTCTTAACCTCTGACCTGCCCCTCGTGTTTGCCAGAGATCCTCTTTCCTTCCCCTTGATTGAAACCCCACATAACCCCAAAGGCTCTAGGAGTAAGAGTCTAATGTTTGATTATGGAAATTTTCAATTATATACAAAAGTAGAGAAAACAGAAAAGTAGAAGAAATAAGCTACCAAGAAGCAGAGAAAATAGGCTACAAGGATATAATGTACAACACAGGGGATATAGCCAATATTTTATAATAACTATAAATGGAGCATCACCTTTCAAAACTGTGAATCACTCAGAAACCAACACAACATTGTAAATCAACTATACCTCAACTTATAAAAGTTGTGAGTTGCTATATGGTACACCTGTAACTTACGTAATATTGTACAGCAACTATACTTTAAAAAAAATAGAGAAAACCGTATAAGGAACCTCATGTACCCATCACCCAGCTTCACTAATCTTGTTTTATCTACTCCTCCCAGCACTAGATTATTTTGAAGTAAGTCTCACACGTCATATCGTTTCTAGTTTCCTGTTAAAAAAAAAAAAAAAAAAAAAAAAACCTCCAATTCGGGTCTCCCCCGCCGGTCCAGTGGTTAAGACTCAGCCTTCCAATGCAGGGGATGCGGGGTCAATCCCTGGTGGAGGAACTAAAGTCCCACATGCTGCAGGGTACGGCGAAAAAAAAAAAAAAACCTCCAATTCGGGTCTCCCCCGCCGGTCCAGTGGTTAAGACTCAGCCTTCCAATGCAGGGGATGCGGGGTCAATCCCTGGTGGAGGAACTAAAGTCCCACATGCTGCAGGGTACGGCGAAAAAAAAAAAAAAAAAAAAAATCCCCAGCTCCTCCCCGTGTACCTGAGAGAAGGGCATTCTAGGTTTCCTTTCGTGTGGCCCAGCCACCTCTTGGGTTTCCCAAGCTGCCAGCCTGGTCAGAAGTAGACGTCCCTCCCCTGTCCACCCATAGCCCCTTTCAGGTGGAGCAGCTCATAGAAGAATACGGTCCAGTTCATCTGCCTGGTGAGGGTTCGTTTAGAAAGAAGATGGCACTTAGATGAGGAGGGAAGGCTGTTTCAAGCCTGAGAGGGACAGGGTAAGAAAAGGTACCTGATGCACACTTCACTATCAGGGAGAAGGTGGGCTTACTTGTTTCTCTTCATGATTAGCTCCTATAGACAGGGAGAGACAAATCCCCCCAAGACAAATCAGCCTCTGTGACAGCAAGTCACGGGCTCATTTCCACCACCCCTGCCCCTTCGTTGCTAACAGGTAAGTCTGTCCTCCAGGAGAGGATCTAAAGGCTTGTCCTGCCCTGTCTCCATTTTCAGATGCAGTGGCAGAATGTGGAGCATGTTGGTGACCAGAGCCCCTACGTCACCTCTGTCATTCTTCACATTAAACAGAACGTCCCCATCATCCGTGACAACCTGGCTTCCACGCGGAAATATTTCACACAGTTCTGCATTAAATTTGCAAAGTAAGTCCTGGAACATCCTCATCACTGGGTTGTTCTGAATGCCATGCTGACCACCAGCATGCGCCCAATCCAGGTGTCCCCACCGTCCAACTAATTTTTTTTGTACCCCAGAGAAGCATAATAAACTAAATTTGCTACTTAAAGTCATAAATAACGGTAGCAGGGGCTTCCCTGGTGGCGCAGTGGTTGAGAGTCCTCCTGCCAGTGCAGGGGACACGGGTTCATGCCCCTGTCCGGGAAGATCCCACATGCTGCGGAGCGGCTGGGCCCGTGAGCCATGGCCGCTGAGCCTGTGCGTCCGGAGCCTGTGCTCCGCAGCGGGAGAGGCCACAACAGTGAGAGGCCCGTATACCGCAAAAAAAAAAAATAAAATAAATAAATAAATAAATAAATAACGGTAGCAGCCATGCAGTCATCCTCATCAAGACAGACAGAAGTGAGTGGGGAGCTCCTGTCATTTGAATTACGTGGACATAATGACACCCCTGCCTTCCCCCAGGTTTGGGTAATGAAAATTATTTTTCAACATTTCATGTATGTATTTTGTCTCTCCAGCTAGATGATAAGCTTTTTAAGGGTAGGAACCATGAGTTGTTTCTTTTGAGCCTTGTCTTACTCCTTCCTCATAGCACTCGTTACTGTGGCTGCTGGAATATATCCACTTGTGGACATGCGTGAGCCCAGGGAAGGTACTAGAAATCGGGAAGAGCAAGTCAGGGAGCCAGTCCATTGCCAAGTAGGTGGAGTGAACACTGCGCTGCGTGTCTTCCTGCCACGTCCTCCTGTGTGGCCATTTCTGGCTTGTTTTAAAGAGGGGAAATGGTTTGGTCCCTTGACAGTCAGCATCTGGCTATAGCACTGTTTCTCTGGAGACCGGACACCGTGGAGGGTCAGTACCTCCTCTGACCAAGTATCAAACAAGCATTTTGGCAGACTTCGCAGGCGAGGGCCTCAGGAAGATGGGCCCAGTCCCAGCTACTGAATTTAGGTTGTTCTCATCCAAGTCCCAAAGGGTGATTTAGGGCTCCAAGTTTCTGTCTTCCCCAGATCTCTCCCAATTTGTATTCAATTAAGGCTTTCCCTCACAAACGAACCCCTAAGGAGCAACAGTTATGGAGTGGCTTGTGGCCTAAGCTTCAGTTCCCAGCTTGTCAGGAAAGGCTCGCGTGGCCTCTCCCAGGAGGCATTGACATGTGCGGGGCGGCGGGTGGGCCAGGAGCTGACACCCCTCCACTCTCTGGGTGCTCCTTAGCGCGTGTTGAAAGCATTGCTGATAAATCACACTGTGACACTCCCCGTAACCCCGGGTAGAAACAGCGTCTCTATAAAAATTGGCCGTGGCCAAGAACCTCCAGTGCGACGCACAGGGATCTGATGGAGCTAATGTTAAAGTGAGTCAGGGGTCCACTTACTTACCTAGTCCCGGCATCCGCCTCACATTCTCTCAGAGCCCTTTGCTTTCATTACTAAGCCCGTATTGGGTGAGCTGGGAAGAGGATGCCCACCTCTCACATCTGGAAAAGTTTAACCTGTGATCTAAAAAATGGTTTTCTCATTTAATCCACGGTACCCTCTCATCATTATAAAATCCCAGCTGAAGACCAGAACCCTCAGATGGGGGGCTATGAGAAAACCCTTCTCCAGCCAAGAACAATAACTGCCACCACTGCAACGGCCTGGAGGAGCCTCTGCCAGTCACTCATCACATTGCTGGAACTCTTCCCACAAAGACATGTCCCTGGCCCCTATATTTTCCCCACCCCACCCCCTATAGTCTAGCACACAGAGCCAGTTCAAGGGCACGATCGAAGCCTGCTCTAGTGTGAAGTAATTTAGGTTATAAACTGTGTGCGTCATTGCCATTGGTCGTAATGCAATCTCACGCTAATCGGCTCTGGTTTAGAGGCTGGAGGATCCCTTCCACATAGGCCCTTCTTCTCACTCCCTCCTGATCAGTCGGCAGGCATTCCCGTAGATCTGATATCTGGAGCTGACATTTCTTTCCTTTTAACTTCCCTTCTCATCTCACTAATGCAAAGCCTTAGATGTTTCCTTTTGCCTCCACTGGGTCTCTGAAGCAACCGCAGCCTCTCCTGTTTGGGCATCAGGATCACCCCGCTGATTGAAACGACTGAACCATAAGCGACTTCCCGCGTCCGCTCAGCTGATTCTCCGCCATTCAGTCATGGAGATGATAGATCTCTTACTAGTGGTTGGAGGGATAAAATCAGAAGTCTGAAAAACGTCCTGGTAAAGTGCTGGTACCATGCTGACATTTAAGAAGTGTTCGCTGTTACCATTGTTATTTATTATTTATTCAGCGTGCAGTCAGTTGAGCACCTGCTGTGTTCCAGATGCAGAGTTAAGTGCTTTGGCTTAGCAGACGTGGTCCCTGTCTTCATTTGCCTTACGGTCAAGTGGAGGGAAGTAGACGTGTAAGCAAATAAGTGTAACAGTAGGTTACGTATTAGGCTAGAGGTCTGTGAACTCTGCAGAGTGTGGTGGAGGTGACTGAGGAAAGGCTTCATAGGAAAGCTGGCCTCGAGCAGAGTCCGGGAGACGTGTGTGCACTGACCTGCAAGGCCGTGGGGAAGGGCGTTCCAGGCAGAGGGAGCAGTGTGAGCAAGTGCACAGAGGCGTCAGATAGCCTCTGCAGAGTCGTAGGATCTGCAAGCAGCCCAGCCCACTTAAAGCACTGTGCACCAGGACTTAGCAAGGTGGGGCTGGGGAGAGAGAGTCAAGACAGTGAAGGAAGGCCTGTCTGCAGCCATTGCAAGAATTGTAATCAGGGGAGCGTCTTGATCATATTTGCATCTGAAATATTGATAAATTTCTTTGGCAGCTGATGGATTAGAAATGATAAGGCCAAAGGCTAGGAGACCAGTTAAGAAACAACTGAAAGAGCTCTAGTGAGAAAGAGAAGGGCAGCGGCAGGGGGATGGTCAGGATGGGTGGGTGTGGGCATTCAGGGAAGAGCTGGGAACAACTGATTGGATAGTGGAGTTGAGGGCAAGGGTACGCTTTCTGACTTGGATGACTGGGCAGAGGAGATCCAGTCCCCTGAGCCTGGTTTTGGGGTGGGGCTGAGTCTTGGATATGCTGGGGTCGAGGTACTGGTGCCATGCCAGTGGGATGTCCAGTAGGCCACTGGATATCAGAGTGGGCACAAGCATTCTGGAAAAGATGTGGAGAGAGCAAAGAGCATGGCGAGCACAAGCCTGAGAGCAGCATTTGAAGAGTGAGGAGAGGGAGAGGCTGGCCAGGCTTTACCTCGACCTCCAAGTCCTTTATTGCCACGGTCCTCCCTTCGTCGTGGGCCCTGTGTTCTCCTGGTCAGCTCACTCTGAATCTGGCCTGCTTATAGGCATTTCTGGTTCCCACATCTTCTGTTCTGCACCAGTACAACTCAGCCTTCCCTA
>NW_006780838.1:2471168-2477749 GCF_000442215.2 Lipotes vexillifer | reverse complement strand
CTTCCCTACACAGGCCTCTGCAGTTTTTTTTCTAAAAAACCCTCCTGACCTATTAAAATCATATTCTCCCTTTCCCCAAACCAGCATCATCAATCTACCTGGCCCAGGTTGCCCTTCAGTCCCCAGTAAACTTTTTGGAGATCATGTATTTTGTTCCCTGATCTGACAGTTACTCCCTTAGCATTTATTTCCTATTTTTTTACATTTAAGATCGCATAACTACCTCATGTATATTCGACTATCATTATCTGTTAGGATGTTTTCAGCTACTAGTCATAGAAGCCCTGACTCAGACTGACCTAAACAGAGGTGAATTTTTTTTATTTCATATAACCAAAGTCCAGAGATAGGACAGATCCAAAGATGATTGCCTCAGTGGTTCAGCAATGTCATTAAGGACCCAGGTTCTTTACTTACCCTCCTCTCCTTGCGCCTGGCTTCATCCTTAGAACAGTGGTAAAATGGCAGCTCTAGATGTTAAATCCAAACACAGGAATACCCTAAAGAAGAAGAGAGACTTGCCCCAGCCGTGCAGTGAAGTCCTTCCCTCCAGCTGGCTTGGATCACAAGCCACGTCAGCACCAACAACAGTCACCAAGGGACCCCAAGCTCTGCCTGTCTGAGGCTTATTAGAATTCACCCCTGTAGTTTAGGAGGGATCAGCTTTTCCCCAGCATCCCAAGGCCAGATTTACCTAAATAAAACCAGGGCTATAGTTAGAAAGAAAAAGAGTGGATGCTTGTAGGCCACAGTAGTGTCTACTTTAATTCTCAGTTTTCTTGTAGAAGGAAGTGGGGCCTTAAAAAAAGAAAAAATGTTTCTTCAGTTCTTTACCAAAGAGAATATAAGCCTAATTTGTCACTTCTTTTTTATCCACAGCTCCTTCATTCCCAAGTTCATCACCCACCTCTTCAAGTGCAAGCCAATTAGCATGGTGGGAGCAGAACAGGTAAGACGAAACTGGGATAGGACTGTTCCTTATGGCTTTTGTCGTAGATCAAACTGCATAACTTCCTAGTACAGAACTACTGTGGAGAAGTAAAATCACTGATTTCCCTGTTTGAGGACAGAATGATGACCTGGCAGCTTAAATTATTCATCCATTTATTTAAAACATTTTCATTGAGCACCTCCTAAGGTGTTTGTCCTTAGACAAGTTGCTTAACCTTCCAGGGCTTTAGTTTCTTCCTCTATAAAATGGGGATACTCACAGCAGCGCCTCACAGGGTAGTTGTGAAGATTAAACAAGATAATGCACTGAAGTGCTTGACCCAATGTCAGGCACATGAGAAGCCCTCAGCAAATGCCAGCTGTTACTACTGCTAGTTTGTTTCCACTGTCAATGCCCATCTCCCCACATAGAAACATCTAGTTGATGCTTGCCGCGGGCTGTCTGGCTGACCAGCTTAGCAGAGTCAGAAGTATTGTCTCAGCAACCTTCCTGGGAGGTTGTGTGGATTCAGACACTGACCGATTGTGTCTGAGTGTAGAATTTCAGCGTTTGGAAGTTCTTACCTCTTGCATGTCATAAACACAGAACGAATTCTGTCCTCGGGAAACAGCAGAATAATGCCCCGGCACGCCCAGTTTCATTAGCACATGTTTATCGGGAATCCACTCTGTTCACCTCACTTTTGTGTGTGATAGGAGAGGACGCAGAGTGATTACTCTCTGTGTGTCTGAGAGAAGCTTTAGATTCTCAGTTACTAGGTTTCTGTCTCTAGACTTGATGAAGCCACTGGAACACAAAGTTGACTCATTGGGAGCATGTTTCCATGAGTTTGCAGCTCTGCCCAGGCCTTACAAGCTCATTTAGTGTCCAGCAGCATGATATTTTCATATTGTCACATGAACCCAATGTCATACCTGTTTTCCTCAGATTTTCTCTTCTTTAAAAGAATGTTAAAATAATCAGCTCAGACTTCAAAGCCCGCACCTTCAGAAATATATCAATTTGGCCAGTATTTACTTCTGCTTTGAGATGCGGATGAGAAAACCATCTGTGAATCTGGGTGTTTTACTTTCTCAGACCCCAGACAAATAGGAGTGGGTGACAGCAGAGCATAGATCTCAGGAGGCCCAGCCTAGGGGAGGCCGTGGGTGAGAACTAAAGGTAACGTGGCCCTTGGAGGATTCCCACGTGAAGTTCACGTTTAGCTTGGGTCCGTGCTTGCCCTGAGTATCCGGCCTTAGAAAACCAAGCAGTCACGGAGCTGGAGGCGTGATCACTCAGGCAGCAAAACCATAGGAACCAAGAAGTTAACAAAGAGAAGTTCACAGATTAAAACAGATTCTGGGGCTTCCCTGGTGGCGCAGTGGTTGAGAGTCCGCCTGCCGATGCAGGGGACACGGATTCGTGCCCCGGTCCGGGAAGATCCCACGTGCCGCGGAGCGGCTGGGCCCGTGAGCCATGGCCGCTGAGCCTGTGCTCCGCAATAGGAGAGGCCACAACAGTGAGAGGCCCGCGTACCAGAAAAAAAAAAAGAAAAAAACACAGATTCTGCTGCAAGTCTTGCAGTGGCTGTAATCCAAACTTTAACGAAAGCTGTGAGAGTCAAAGCAAAGACTGAGGCCTAATCTCAGATGCCTCTGCTTTGCCACAGAAGTACTAGATCCTAAATTTAGACGACACTTTAATACTTGTGCCAAAAATAGGAAGGGAGACGTTTTCTTGCTCTTGATTCTCTTCCTGATTACTGTATAAAGTAAATTATTTCTCTTTGGGCCCCAGAGTCCACTTGAGCAATTGCAAGGGCACGTGGAACTGAACCATACAAGCATTTGTAATGCTTCTTGCTAGTTTGTGATTTTCAGAGAATCTTGTGGGATTTGCAGGGTCATTAAATAGTCTTTTGGCCACAGTATCTATGACCGAGCACACAGTAGAAAAGGAATCCAGGGGCTTCCCTGGTGGCGCAGTGGTTAAGAATCCGCCTGCCAATGCAGGGGACACGGGTTCGGGCCCTGGTCTGGGAAGATCCCATATGTCGCGGAGCAGCTAAGCCCGTGAGCCACAACTGCTGAGCCTGCGCTCTAGAGCCCACGAATCACAACTGCTGAGCCCACATGCCACAACTACTGAGGCCCGCATGCCTAGAGCCCATGCTCCGCAACAAGAGAAGCCACTGCAATGAGAAGCCCGTGCACTGCAACGAAGAGTAGCCCCCACTCGCCGCAACTAGAGAAAGCCTGCACGCAGCGACGAAGACCCAACGCAGCCCAAAATAAATAAATTTATTTTAAAAAAAAAGGAATCCATTTGCACAAACTACTTACCAGAGAGGAAGCAGCACATTGTGGTGTCAGGAAAAGGACCCTAAAACTTGGGGTCCAGTCCCCGCTCTGCTTTTAATGGTCTCTGTGATCATGAGCAGTTGCTTCCTTGCTCTGAACTCAGTTTCCTCATGTTTAAATAAGAGCCCTGAATCAGACCCTCCACACACCTCCTTCTAGATCTATTGTATTGTGGATCTAAAATATTTTGAGGGGACTTCCCTGGTGGCGCAGTGGTTAAGACTCTGCACTCCCAATGCAGGGGGCCCGGGTTTGATCCCTGGTCAGGGAACTAGACCCCACATGCATGCCACAACTAAGAGTTTGCACGCCTCAACTAAGGAGCCCATCTGCTGCAACTTAGAGCCAGCGCAACCAAATAAATAAGTAAATATTTTTTTTTAATTCTTAAAAAAAATAAAATAAAATATTTTGAGCAATATAGTTCATGTCTATGAAGTATAGACATGAACTATATTGCTCAAAATATTTTAGATCCATAAATATTTTCCTTTGAATTATCTTTATATACCATGTTGACTTTTTTTATTGTGGTAAAACATACATAACATAAAATTTAACATTTTAACCATTTTAAGTGTACAGTTCCTAGTATTAAGTATATTCACATTGTTGTGCAAACGTCCACCATCCACTTCCAGACCTTTTTCATCATCCCAAACTGAAAGTCCATTCCCATTAAACACTAACTCCCCACCCCTCCTGCCCCTGCTGCTGGCAGCCACCATTCTCCTTTCTATCGCTATGAATATGACTGCTCGAGGGACCTCCTATGAGTGGAATCGTACAATATCTGTCCATTTGTGTCTGGCTTATTTCACTTAGCGTGCTTTCAGGGTTTATTCATGTTAGTATGCTTCAGAATTTCCTTCTTTTTAAGGCTGAACAGTATTCCATCATACATATTACCGCATTTTGACCATATTGACTTTTGTAAAAATAAATTTAGTTAGTTTTTAAATAACGTGATTTTTTTTTTAACATCTACATTTCTTTCTATTCATTCATTCATTTTTTATTTTTGACTGCGTTGGGTCTTCGTTGCTGCGCGCAGGTTTTCTCTAGTTGCGGCGCGTGGGGGCTACTCTTCATTGCGGTGCATGGGCTTCTCTTTTCGGTGGCTTCTCTTTGTTGCGGAGCACGGGCTCTAGGCGCACGGGCTTCAGTAGCTGTGGCAAGTTGTGGCACGCGGGCTCAGTAGTCGTGGAGCATGAGCTTAGTTGCTCTGCGGCATGTGGGATCTTCCCGGACCAGGGCTCGAACCCATGTCCCCCCGCGTTGGCAGGTGGATTCTTAACCACTGCGCCACCAGGGAAGTCCCTAAAGACCATTTTGAATCTCTTAACTACCCAACTGCTCACTTTTCTCTGTCTCAGTAAGCTCTGGCCCGTCTTGAGTTTTATGAGGCCATCCTTCCCACTGAGAGCTTGAAGCCTCTTCTGTCACCCAGTCAAAAGGGTCCTCCCTTTGTGCCACACAAAGAGACAGGCACAGCCATTCTCCACAGGGGTTTACAAGCATTGGCAGGGTCGCCAAGGTCTGGAGATGGGGAGACCGAGCCAGCTCATGAAAGAAATGAATCAGTTAATGAAAAACAGTATTGCCATAAACATCACACTTAATGGTCAAATATAGAAAGATTTTCTCTCGACATTAGGAACAAGACAAGGATGTCTGCTGTCACCATTTCTATCCCACATTGCCCTTGAAGTCCTAGCCAGAACAATAAGACAAAAAAATAAAAGAAAGTTTAAAGAAATAAAAGGTACACAGATTAGAATGGAAGAAACAAAACTGTCATTTTTCACATTTCACAGAGAACGTGATTGTGAATGACAATATCCAAAAGAATCTACAGACAAACTATTAGAATATAAATTTAGTAGGGGTGTGAGATATAAGGTCAGTATTTAAATTATTTTTAATATTTGCATATAACAGCAACAAACAATTTAAAATGAAAAATTTTTAGTGAAACCATATACAGTAGCATTAGGAGACATTAAATAGCTAGGAATAAGTCTATTAAAAAATGTGCTAGTCTTTTACACAGAAAATGATACAATATTAAGAGACATTAAAGAAGACCTTTAAAATGTCAGGAAAGCTCATGTTCATGTATTAAAGGACTCAATATTTTTATTTATTTATTATTATTATTTTTTGTGGTATGTGGGCCTCTCACTGTTGTGGCCTCTCCCATTGTGGAGCAACAGGCTCCGGACGCGCAGGCTCAGCGGCCATGGCTCACGGGCCCAGCCACTCCACGGCATGTGGGATCCTCCCGGACCGGGGCACGAACCCGTGTCCCCTGCATTGGCAGGCGGACTCTCAACTACTGCGCCACCAGGGAAGCCCAGGACTCACTATTTTTAAAATATGAATTCTTCCAACATTAATCTCTAGATACAGTAAAATCCCAGTAGGGGTGGGGTGGATGTGGGTGTGAATGGGAATTGATAAGTTGATTCTAAAAGTTGGATGGAAGTGCAGAGACCAAGAATAGCTAAAATAACTCTAAAGAGCGAGCACAGAGTTGGAGGATTTAAGCCTCAGGATACCAAGACTTATTTTCATGCTGAAGTAATTCAGCACACAGGGACAAATGGGCCAACAGAACAGAGTCAAGTTCAGAAATAGAGCCACACATACATAGACACTTGATTTATGACAAAAACGGCACTAATTCAGTTGGGAAGGGATGGTCTTCTCAGTAAACAGTGCTGGGTAATTGAATATCCACGTGGAAAAAAAATTAATCTTGACCTTAACCACACACCACATAGGAAAGTCAGTTCCAGCAAGGATGTGGAGAAATCAGAACCCTCATACACTGGAAATGGAAAATGCTGCAGCCATTTTGGGAAACAGTTTGGCAGTTTCTCAAAATGTTAAACATAGAGTTCCCATGTAACCCAGCAATTCCACTCCTAGATAGAAACCCAAAAGAATTGGAAAAGTATGTTCACGCAAACACTTGTGCAGCGTTATTCAAAGCAGTGTTATTCATAATAGCCAAAAAGTAGAAACAACTCAAATGCCCATCAGTTGATGAATGGATAAAGAAAATGGTTTAATCTTACAAGGGAATATTATTCAGCTCTAAATAGAAGTGAAATACTTACACGTGCTACAACATAGATGAACCTTGAGAACATTATGCTAAGTGAAAGAAGCCACAGACAAAAGGTCACATAACGTATGATTCCATTTATACGGAATGTCCAGAACAGGCAAATCCACAAGACAGAAAGTAGACTAATGGTTGGCAAGGGGTGGAGGAGAGG
>NW_006780838.1:2469346-2471158 GCF_000442215.2 Lipotes vexillifer | reverse complement strand
GAAGAGCGGCGTGATCGCTAGTGGGTATGGAATCTATTTGTGGCGTGTTGAGATGTCTGGAACGGAACGGTACACTTTTGAAAGGTGAATTTTATTGTATCTCAGTTTTTAAAAAACCAATTCCAGGTGGATTATAGCTCTGAAAGTGAAAGATAAGACAACAAAACTTCTGGAAGATAATAAGAGAATATTTTTATGACCGTGGGTTAGGCAAAGATTCCTTAACAAAACATTAAAAGTACCAATCATAAAAGAAGAGATTATTTGGAGTACGTAAAATTAAGGACTTCTTTTTCTCGAAAGACAAGCCAGAGTGGCAGATGATATTTGCAGTATATGTAACAAAGTACTCATATTCTAAGTATATACTTGTTAAAATCTCTTAACATATCACTTATATGTGGAATCTTAAAGGGGGAAAAAAAAAAAAACAATTTCATAGAAACAGGGAATAGAATGTTAGTTGCCAGGGGCTGGGGGAAGGGGGAAATAGGGAGATGTAGGTCAAAGGGTACACAATTTCAGTTCTAACGTGAATAAGTTGTAAGGACCTAATGTACAGCATGGCGACTGTAATTAATAATGTGGTATGATATACTTGAAATTTGCTGAGAGTAGATCGTAAGCATTCTTACCACATATACAAAAGGAGAGTTAATGATCTTGATCTTGGTTATCATTGCCCGATATATATGTATGTCAGATAATCACCTTATACACTTTAAGTATATGCCATTAAAGTATATTTGTCAATTATTCCTCAATAAAGTTGAAAAAAATTACTTAAAAAAAACCCCTCAACAGATCAATTAGAAAAAGTTGATCAACCAGTAGAAAAATGACAAAAGATTTGAATAGGCACTTCAGAAAGAGGCTCACCAAAAAAGCCAAAAAGCATATTAATCATCCAGGGAAATATAAATTAAAGTCACAATGATATTAGAATGCCTAAAATTAAAAAGGCCAACGATATGGAGTGTTGGTGAGGATGTGAAGCAACTGGAACTTTCATGCATTGCTGGTAGGAATGGAAATCAGCACAACCAAATTGGAAAACTATCTGGCAGTCTGTACTAAAGCTAAACACATGCTTACCCCTTGAACCGGCAGTTCTGCGTAGATGCCACCCCAGAGAAATAAGGGTGTATGGCCACCAAAGGCATATACAAGAATGTTCATAGCACGTTAATGAGCAGCAGACGAATCCTGAGTGACAGAGGGCAGAAGAGTGGTCATCTTTGTTAGGAAGGAAGGAAGAGCATTGACTGGAAGAGAACCTGAGGGAGCCTTCTGGGATGCAAGAAATGTCTCATATCCTTTTTTTTTTTAAATTTTTTTAAAACTGAAGTATAGTTGATTTACAATATTGTATTTGTTTCTGGTGTACAGCAGAGTGATTCAGTTATATATATGTATATTCTTTTTCATACTCTTTTCCATTATAGGTTATTACAAGATATTGAACATAGTTCCCTGTGCTATATAGTAGAACCTTATTGTTCATCTATTTTATATATAGTAGTGTGTATCTGCTAATCCCAAACTCCTAATTTATCCCCCTGCCCTTTCCCCTTTGGTAACCATAAGTTTGTTCTCTATGTCTGTGAGTCTGATTCTGTTTTGTAAATAAGTTCATTTGTATCATTTCATTTAGATTCCAAATATAAGTGATATCATGTGATATTTGTCTTTCTCTGACTTACTTCACTTAGTATGATAATCTCTAGGTCCATCCATGTTGCTGCAAATGGCATTATTTCATTCTTTTTATGGCTGAGTAGTATTCCATTGTGTGTGTGTGTGTGTGTGTGT
>NW_006780838.1:2440062-2469125 GCF_000442215.2 Lipotes vexillifer | reverse complement strand
GTGTGTGTGTGTGTGTGTGTGTGTGTGTGTGTGTGTGTGTGTGTGTGTGTGTTGGGTTGGCCAAAAAGTTCGTTCGGGTTTCTCCGTAACATCTTATATGCCACATCTCTTTATCCATTCTTCTATCGATGGAGAAATGTCCCATATCTTTAATGAGGCAATAGGTGTATACATACGTTATAGTTTATCAAGCTATGTACTTGGTCTTTGTGTAGTTTACTGTATGAAAGTTACACCTAAATTTTAAAAAAAAGAAAAGAGGAAAGAAACTAGGCATGTCCTCACCTTGGTCCATCCATTCTTCATATCTGGAACTGTCTCTTCTGTGTCACCTCATTGAAACTTAGCGTTTTATATATGGTCCTTTACCTTCTAGCAGTGGGCCTTTTATCTTGTCTCCTCAAGGTTTCCATCACTGTGATAGTCATGATGACCCCCAAGAGTTGTAGGGGCTCTTTAAGAAGTAAACCCCTCAGAGCTTTCCACTGCTGGGTGATGACATTTCCCGGGCATTGCATGCTGGCCAGATCTGTACCCCAGTAGCCCATCAAGAACATGAGCCACACCACCCCCAAATTTATCTCTAAGCCTCAAACAAATTTGGTGGATGGCCACCTCTTGCCCAATGCCTCATGACTAAGGGGATGAACTTTCAGCTATTTTCAAAGATGAAAGCCAGCAGATTTTCATGATAAATGGGGCCTTTCACCTTCATTGCCCACAGACAGCTGCTAAGCCTATCAGACTAGCTCCCACCTTTTCTGACTGCATTACTTCCGGTAAAACCTGAGACGAAGGTTTCCATCTGTACAGCTGTCTGGTAAGGACAAAATTTTATTGTGACTGGCCGGGAATTGAAAAAGTCCTATCTCTCAAAATATGGGAGACGCTAGAGAGTTATGTCTGGCTCATTCAAAGCTCTTCCTGTCACTTAAGACTGTACAATTATGTATGCATATAATATATCTCTGGGAAATAGAAAGTACAGAAAAAAACAGGAAGTATCCCCATAAGTTTTTAAATGATCATTGATCTCTTTTTTTCCTGCTAGCAAATAATGCCAAGACATGCCTTTGATTTTGACAAGCCTCTGAAATTTTGCTCTATGGAAGATAAAGTTGAATCCTCACTAGGCCTCAAATAACATAGTGTGGGGAAAAAGAAGAAGAAAAAGACATAGTTTCAGTTAATAAAAGTACAGAAAATACTGTCAAGAATATCAGCTTCCCACTCAGCCTAGTCAGATCTTAACATGTTCCCACATTTGCTTTAGATCTTTTTTTTTTTTTTTTTTTTAATTATTATTTTGTTTGCGGTACGCAGGCCTCGCACTGTTGTGGCCTCTCCCGTTGTGGAGCACAGGCTCCGGACGCGCAGGCTCAGCGGCCATGGCTCACGGGCCTAGCCGCTCCGCAGCATGTGGGATCTTCCCGGCATGCGGGATCTTCCCGGCATGTGGAATCTTCCCGGACCGGGGCACGAACCCGTGTCCCCTGCATCGGCAGGCGGACCCTCAACCACTGCGCCACCAGGGAAGCCCTAGATCTTTTTTATATAAAGTAAATCATTACAGTTATGGCTGAAGTCCCCCCTGGACCCTGCCCTTCCTCTCACCTCCCTACATGCCCAGAGGTAATCACTATTCTGATTTTGATTTTGATCATTCCCGTATATGTTTTGATATGTTACATGTGGATCTACTCACAAAAGATATATAATTTTGCTTTGCATATTTTTAAACTTTATACAAATGGTACTATACATATCATTCCCCACTTGCTTTTTTTTTTTTTTTTTTTTTTTTTTTTTTTAATGTTGCAAAGTTGCTATCATTATTCTCATTTATTTATTTACTTATTTTTGGCTGTGTTGGGTCTTCGTTTCTGTGCGAGGGCTTTCTCTAGTTGCGGCGAGCGGGGGCCACTCTTCACCATGGTGCGCGGGCCTCTCACTATCGCGGCCTCTCTTGTTGTGGACCACAAGCTCCAGGTGCGCAGGCTCAGTAATTGTGGCTCACAGGCCTAGTTGCTCCGTGGCATTTCGGATCTTCCCAGACCAGGGCTCGAACCTGTGTCCCCTGCATTGGCAGGCAGATTCTCAACCACTGCGCCACCAGGAAGCCCCCCACTTGCTTTTTTTGCCCAACATAATGTTTTCTGAGATTTATCTATGTTGTTATAGGTTGTTTGAGTTCACTCATTTTAACTAAAATATCATATTCCATTGCATGAATATGCCACCATTTGTTTATCCATTCTACCGTTGATGAGCATTTAGGTTGTTTCCAGTCTTCTGCTTTTACAAACAGTAAATGCAGGGGACCGTTTTTTGTTTGTTTGTTTTTTTACATAGGCAAGAATTTCTCTAAAGGATATGAGTGCTGTGTAATGGGTCATGCACAATATGTAGCCTTTTCAGATTGGCCTTTTCACTTAGTCATGTGCATTTAAGTTTCCTTCATATCTTTTTTTTTTGTGGCTGCGTTGGGTCTTTGTTGCTGCGCGCTGGCTTTCTCTAGTTGCGGCGAGTGGGGGCTACTCTTCATTGTAGTGCGTGGGCTTCTCGTGGTGGCTTCTCTTGTTGCAGAGCACGGGCTTTAGGCGCGTGGGCTTCAGTAGTTATGGCGCAGGCTCAGTGGTTGTGGCTGGTGGGCTCTGGAGCACAGGCTCAGTAGTTGTGGCTCACGGGCTTAGTTGTCCCTAAGGTTCCTTCATATCTTGATAGCTCATTTCTTTTTAGCACTAAGTAATAATCCATTGTCTGGGTGTGCCACAGTTTCTCCATTCAGCTACTGAAGGTTATCTTGTTTGCTTCCAAGTTTTGGCAATTATGAATAAAGCTGTTAAAAACATCCATGTACAGGTTTTTGTGTGAACATAAGTTTTCAATTCTAGACAAATAACGAGTAGCATGATTGCTAGATTGTATGGTTAGAGTATGTTTAGTTTTAATATAAGAAGCCACCAAACTGTCTTCCAAAGTGGCTGTAACATTTTGCATTTCCACCAGCAACTAATGAGAGTTCTGTTGCTCTACATCCTCACCAGCATTTGGTGTTGTCAGTGTTCCAGATTTTAGCCATTCTGATCGATGTATAGTGGTATCTCGTTGCTGTTTTAATTTGCATTTCCCTGATGACAAATGATATGGAGCATCTTTTCAAATGCTTATTTTTCATCTATATATCTTCTTTGGTGAGGTATCTGTTAAGCTCTTGGGCCCATTTTTTAGTTGGGTTGTTTGTTTTCTTATTGTTGAGTTTTTCTTTAAAAGCTTTGTATATTTTAGATAACAGTCCTTTATAAGGAATATCTTTTGCAAATATTTTCTCCCAGTCTGTGCCTTGTCTTCTCATTCCCTTGACATTGTCTTTTGGATAGCAAAAGTTTTTCATTTTAATGAAGTCCAGTTTATCAATTATTTCTTTCACAGATCACATCTTTGGTGTTATATCTAAAAAGTCGTCACCATACCCAAGGTCATCTAGGTTTTCTCCTATGTTATCTTCAAGGAGTTTTATAGTTTTGTGTTTTACATTTAGGTCTGTAATCCATTTTGATTTAGTTTTTGTGAAGGGTGTCAGGTCTGTGTCTAGATTCCCTTTTATTTTTATTTTTTGAACATAGATGTCCAGCTGTTCCAGCACCATTTGTTGGAAAGACTGTCTTTGTTCCATTGAATTGCCTTTGCTCCTTTGTGAATGACCAGTTGACTATATTTGTGTGGATTTATTTCTGGGCTTTTTCTTCTCAGTTGATCTATTTGTCTATTCTTTCACCAGTACTAAACTGTCTTGATTAGTATAGCTTTATTTTATTTTATATTTATTTATTTATTTGGCTGCACTTGGTCTTAGTTGTGGCACACAGGATCTTCGTTGCCATGTGCAGGATCTTCATTGCAGCATGCAGGATCTTTAGTTGTGGCATGTGGGATCTTTTAGTTGTGGCATGCGGGCTCTTAGCTGTGGCATGCGGGATCTGGTTCCCTGACCAGGGATCGAACCCAGGTCCCCTGCACTGGGAGTGCGGAGTCTTAACCACTGGACCCCCAGGGAAGCCCCTACTGTAGCTTTATTGTGAGTCTGGAAGTCGGGTAGGGTCAGTCCTCCAGCTTTGTTCTTCTCCTTTGATATTGCGTTCGCTATGCTGGGTCTTTTGCCTCTCCATATAAACTTCAGAATCAGTCTGTTTCAAAACCTCACCATTTTTGGAGAGCAATATTTCCCTCTGTGTTATCCCAAGTAAAACCCGGATGGCTTCTCCAAATTTTTGTACCGTTGTCAAAATCGTAATCACCATGTCCATTAAGTTAATAGTGTTTCTCATTAATGAGTTTGTCTTATCTTTAGTCGTTAATTCTCCTGTCCATAGCAAAGTACAGGGAGAATGAGAGAATTCAGGGTGTCATAGGGCCTGAAGGGATACCATTCCACGCCTGCTTGATATAATTATGAAAAGCTTTCTGAGAGGAGCAGGCAGTGGTAGATACAGCAAGCCCTGTCCTGAACATGAGATTGACCATCAGAGCTGAAGTATTGAGACTGTCACCCTGCTGCCGCCGCCTTTGTCTGGTTGGTGGGCATGTGATTCCATTCTCCTACACGGTCCCAACAGGCCAGTGTGTATCTGCCGTTTCTGTGCCTGCAGTTGGTGGGCAATCAGGAAAGCTGATAGCCTTCCAAATAATTGGCATCCAAGAGAACCAAAAAAAAAGAAAGAAAAAGACAGTTTGTTGCCAAGATACTGATGTTTAAATTTGATTTAATCTCCTACATCCTCACTAGTATCCAGAGAAATCCAAGATAGAGCAGTGCGGAATTACCATTTTTTGCCTGTTGGATAAGCAAAATTTTTATGGCAGTTTCCAGTGCTGATGTGGGTGCAGTCTGCACTATGTAAATAGGTACATTCCATTCAGAAAGCAGTTCAGGATATGTAAGAGGAACCTTCCAAATGTCCTTATCCTTTGATCTGTCCCAAAGACTGTCTCCTAAGGAAATGCCACTGATAGACCTAGAATTATATCTACACAGCTGTTCATTACAGTATTCATTATTTATAATAATAAAAATCTAGAAACAAAGTATAGGGGAATGGTTAAAAATACTAAAGTTACACACACACACACACACACACACACACACACACACACACACACACACACACACACCATAGAGTACTGTATAGCCATTAAAAATCATGATTTTTTTTTTAAAGACTGCCAAGATGGGAAAATAGAATTCAAAAAGCTTCATGTATTAAGTGGAAAAACCAGGTTGTAAAACTGTCTATACAGTATAACTCTAGCTTGTTATACACACACACAAGCTGGTGGGAATGATACCACACTGAACTGTGACATCTTATTATTTTTTCCTGGGTCATGGTAATTATAACTCATGTTTTACCTTTTATGTTTGTTCATTCGTTCATGAGAACGTATTACATTTAAACTCAGGAAAATGTTATTTATCAGTGTGCGTACACCAGGTTTCGTGTTCCTGTGAAGTGGCTGGTTCTCTTCTGCTCTCTTCCCTCAGCTGCTGCTGGACACCCACTCCCTGAAGATGGTCCTGCTCGATCTGCCTTCCATCGGCTCTCAGGTGGTGAGGAAAGCCCCAGCCAGTTACACAAAGATCGTAGTGAAAGGCATGACCCGAGCGGAGATGATCCTCAAGGTGGGGCTGGTGTCTTCCTCGGGGTTTCGGTTAAAAGGGCCTGGTTATCTGATTGTTTATTCCAAGGAGTACTGAGTACTAGTCTTTGAAAGCACAGGTTAGGACCTATGCCCATCAGTCCTAAAAGATGGTCCACATTCTTTGGCTGAACGAGACTTTGGCCTCATCTGATATTGTTGAAAGTCAGTGCACTGTTACTGGGGGGTCAGTAATTCTATCTGACAAATGAATTCTTCATCATAGTGGGATTCTCTTGTAATAAGATTTGACCAAGATTGGAGGTTGGGTGGCGTTGTCATTGTGAATCAGCGTCTAAGTCAGGGATCTCTCTGCTTCTTAGCAGGAATTTCTGGCCCAGCTATCAGTTACTCAGGTCCACGTAAGCCTCTTTGGCACTCTGAACTCTGCCACTATATAGGAACTCTGAACAGATGTTGCATAACTGATTCTAATCAGCAAATGGGTTTTCTAAAGCCCCATTTAATAAAATATACATGGGGTGATGATGCTGAGAATGTCTGAAGCCTTGAGCTCCTGCATATGATTCCCGTCTGGATGTGTCAAGGGGAAAGGGGGCCTATTGGGGAGGGGAGAGAAGGCTGGAGAAAAAACGGAACTGTCAGGGGATACTCTTAGAAGGCCAGGGCCTGCAGGCCCTTCAGGTCTGTCTCCAAACAGAATGACTCAAATGATGGAGGAGTGAAAAGTAGCAGCAGGCCCTGACATGGGTGGGACCAGGTGAGGGGCCCACATAGACCTCAGGCTTTGGCCTGAGGAAACTGGAAGCAGGCTAATCCATTTCTTCCCTAGCTGGTTTACTCACCAGGGTGGAGAGCAGGGTTTAGAGAGAATTTCTGAGTGAATACTCCTTGCCAGTCTGAGTCATATTCTCAGAAATTCAAAACAAAACCAGTCTGCTGGCCCGCGCGCCGCAGCTACTGAGTCTGCTTGCTCTGGAGCCCGTGCGCCACAACTAGAGAGAAGCCCGTGCGTCGCAACGAAAGATCCTGCGTGCCGTGACTAAGACCCGACGCAGCCAAATAAATTAATTAATTAAATAATTTTTAAAAATTAAAAAAAAAAGAAAATTGAAGCGATGGTTGCCTCTGGAGAAAAAAAAAACAAACAGTCTGCTGAAGGAAGGAAATCAGATGCCACACTGAAAACCAAATGGCAGTGAATGTGAGGGTTGCAATGCCATTGCTTTCCTGCTGTTGGTACATGAATTGGATGTAGTTAAATGAAGTTCCAGATTTGAAGTCTTGCAAAGAGTGAGGCTGTTCTAGGGTTTTTGTTTTTGAGAAAATGCACTTAATTCAGTGCCTTTTGAGGCCATCCTTCGGGAACAGTGATACATGAGGACAGAAGGAGCAGGTACCACGAACCTACGAAATGTCTCAGACAGGGGACCCTGCAGCAGAGTGTTTCCCGTGGTCCTGATATTTAAAAAGTCACCTGGGACTCCCCCCAGGCCCTCTGAATTAGAACCTTCAGAGGAGGGACATAGGAAGCTGTACTTAAGAAGCAATCCAGGTTACATTTATGATTTAGGAAATTTAGGAAGCATTGCTCTAACTGAATGTTGAGATGAAACAGGCTGTCAGGACATTTCTGGGTTTGCAGCTGCTGCTGCCACCTAAGGAGATCGTGCAGAGTCCGTTTTGTGATCGGCCTGCAAGTGAGGAAAGATAATCCTCGGCCTCCGATCATGAGTGTTCCCGGCAGGCCTACTCTCGTCTCTCTCCCTTGGTAGGTCGTGATGGCCCCTCATGAGCCGTTGGTGGTGTTTGTGGACAACTACATCAAACTCCTGACGGACTGCAACACAGAAACCTTCCAGAAGATCCTGGACATGAAGGTTAGCTCTGCGTTTTGTTTTGTCCCCGGGCACCTTCTCACGCTCGGTGGTTAACTGGGGGATGGGATATGGGCCCCCCGAAGCTATCTCACAGTGCCCGTGCCTGGCCCAGGCTGCACACCCAGCTCTCAGAAGCCTCTCAAGGAGGAGGAGGAACCGGGGCCTGTGAATGTCCCTGTTCTGATGGCATCCTGGCGCCCAGCAGAGGGCCAGGCTCAGCAGGACTGCGGTGGGGAGGAGGCTACGCTCGCGCATCCTGCTGCCTGTCCTCCGCCCTCTCAGCCCCTTCTCCCTCCTCTCCTATTGCCTCTTCCTCTGATTCTCTCCCAGGCTGCTACCCAGGGCTGGTATCTCCCTGAAGAAAGCCTTAATCCTCAGCCCAGTGAATGCCAGTTACTGAGCTTGCCCTTGGGCCCTTCGGGCCAGAGCTGACGTCACCCTCCTTTCTCTCTCCACCTCAGGGGCTGAAAAGGAGCGAGCAGAGCAGCATGCTGGATCTCTTCCGCCAGAGGCTCCCCGCCCCGCCCTCAGGGCCCGAAGGCTCCAGCTCTCTGTCCCTCCTGGCTCCAACTCCAGAACAGGAGTCATCTCGCATCCGCAAACTGGAGAAACTAATTAAAAAGAGACTGTAGGAGCGTCCGAGGGGCACTTTTCCCCCAGCCAGTGACACCTGCCCCCACCAGCACCCAGATGCCCGGAAGCCCCCCACCTCTCCTGTGCTTCCCCGACTCTCAGATCATCAGTCTTGAAACTTCCTGGGGCATTTGGGTCATTCACATGTTTCTCCCACGTCCTGTCTTAATTCCTGTCCGAATCGGAGAAGACGGGTAACAGCCAGATTATAAAAAGGCAGTCGAGATGGTCCCTGATTCCTGCAGCAGAGGCAGCTGGGGGTGAAGGTTCCGTGGGCTTCACTTGCTGGTCCCGGGCTGCCCCCGACTGGTCCAGTTGTCGCTGACTCTGTAGCCTCACCCCCGCAGTCACACCCTCTGGCATGTGGTCCTGTTCCTTTCCATGCTTCTGTCCCAGCACCGTGGGTGAGAAAGCCTGGAACTCACCCCTTCCTCCACATGCAGCTGTGTGAGGTTCCCTCTGCGGCCGGACCCTTAAGAGATGTCGTCTGGGCTTGGCTCTAGGGCCCAAGTGGAAGATTACAGGTGTGACAGAAGAAAGAGGTGTGGCCTTTAGCTAAGCCCTAGTAGGGAAGGCTGGCTAAATAAGAAAGGCACTGGAAGGGCAGGGAAGGGGCTGGGGGGGCACGTGGGCAGCTCAGTAAGCCCTAGTAGGGAAAGCTGGCTAAATAAGAAAAGCACTGGAAGGGCAGGGAAGGGGCTGGGGGGGCACGTGGGCAGCTCAGTCGATAGATTTCACTCTGCCCAGATAGCCATGGTGTGGCTCTGGTAAAGTTATTTAGCCCGAGCTAATTGAGGTTAACATTCTCTTCCCGCTCTTGAAAGAAGGGAGGATGGGCCCATCTCCAAACAGCCACTTCAGCCATCTGTCCTCGGCCTGGGAGCTGGAAACCCAGTGGACTCCCACACCTGGTCCTTGTCACTCTCAGTGTTTACAGATCCACACTTCTCTTTGCGTTTCATCATGAGGAGTCATTTTCTGGAAGTCTCCATAATGGCACTGAGATGTCAAGCTGCTGCTTTGCACCCCGGGTGGTGGTCACAGCCAGGGAAGTTGCTTTCTTGATTTATTACACTGTCAGTAAGCTCCAAGGAGCCAGCAGAAGTCAGTAGGAGTTACGTTAAGTGTCTTGTTGATGGGCGCTGCATGCCCTGTGTGCGTCCTGTACAGAGCATGTTTCTCATCTGGGGGGGGTCTGCATCAGAATCACCTGGGGCTCTTTTTTTTTTTTTTTAACAAGTACAGATGTATGGAGATTGTGAATCAGTTAAGTCTGGAGTGGGGCCCAGCATCTAGGTTTAAAAGTTCCGTAGGTGATTATAATGCTTACTTCTTGTGAAGAACCATTGTAACAGAAATTTGCTTTATTGAAGGGTTCCTATTGCACATTTTCATAAATGTATATTCTTTCTGACTCTAAGCAAGTGTAATTACTGTATAATTGAGCTGGTACCCAAATGGTAAAGATTTTTCTTTTTGCTGATAGCCAGCAGCTTAAGTTTTGAATTTGTGTTGGTGGTAGGGACCATGGCAGGAATCATGCTGTCCCCATACTGACTAGGATTCTTCTTCTTGTGATGGTCAAGCCCCAAACAGAAGGTTTATTTATTACTGTCACTTTGAAATAATATATATAAAGGAGCACTCATTCATAAAAACAGTAGCTAACAACTCTGTTATTCAGCTAAATTATATAAATACTGTACTGGTTCCTTCCCTCCGCTTTCTCTAGCCCCTTAAAAAAAAAAAACTTAAAGTCACCTTATGTGGTTAAAATAAATATTCGTAATTTATAATTGATAAAGAGTTCACTGCTGTTTTTACTCTGGACAGACTTCCTGATTGCTCATTAGAGGTGCCCAGGCTGGAGAAAGTTCTGTTTGGATCATAACAGGGAAACGGGAACCACCATGGACGAGGTGTTTTGACCTCCAAATTCAGTTCTGAAATTGAAGCTAACTGTTGCCACGCCTCCCTCTCTTGAAGAACAAAGACCCAGTACCTGGGGCTTTCCCAGGAAAGGGCACCGACTTTCTCATGCCTCGGGCAGCTCCTCGGTGCAGGTGGAACAGGACCGAAAGCAGCCGTCCAGGGACCAATGTAAGAGTGACGGGCAGGCAGGGCGAGTGAGCAGGGGATGAAGGGGATGCGACACCAGCCCATCCTGAATTGCCATTGGACAGGGAGCCCTGGTCCCCCGTTTACAGAACGCTAGGGAAAATGCCACAAGTTCACAGCTGGAAATGTAATTCCTCTCTCTAGGAAGAGAAATCTCCAAAATAACCAACTTGCTTGAGCGTGAAAGCAAGTGTTTCACACTTCTTGTCTCCTCCAAGTCAGATTGCTAAAAATGAAATCCTTAGAACTGTGTTGGGCCATTTAAACAATAGCCTTGGAAACACGGACACATGAAAAGCTGGCGTGCAGAAAGAGTACTGTTACATTTTACACAGTAAAGAAACTCTTCCAGTCTCTTTCTAGTGTTTATCAAAATAGATAAGCCCCCTGGACCCTCAAGGTTCTATACCTTTGGGAGATACCGATTCCTGAAAATAAAGGGATTGCTTTTTTGTGTAAATATCATTCATTTTTCCCCCATCTGGAAGTGATTTCACTGCGCATATCGCAGCATAAAATACTACAGTTAATTAAAGCATTACTGGATGTCATTTGCTAGGATGTATTTCCTCACTGTTGACAGAAAACAGAACAGGCTATGGGAAAGAATTAGTGAGCCTGTGAAGCCCGGGCTCCCCTCTCGGCATCTGCCCTTCTGCCTGGTGAAGATGCGCCCATTCCCTGACAGAACGAAACCAGAATGTGGTGTTTCTCAGCGAGGTCCCGGCATGTCCAGCGGTGGTGGAAACCCTCTGTAAATAGGTATAAAGCGTTCTGCTTCTGATTTGGAATCCTCCCTGTGCTCCGAATTTCTGCCCCGTTGACTTTCCCTTCTCCACCTCCCGGCTCCAATCACAGCCTGCTTCTCCGTGTGACTGCCAGAGGCCTTCTGTCCTGTGCACAGTAAGTCAATCCTGTGTCCTTAATAGCTGGGTGGGCATTTTGAACCTCTGGGGAAGTCTGATGTTCCCCTCAAGCCCTGGAAAATCTGCGGCAGCACTTCCATTAGGTTGGCTTCAAGATCATTCCCTAGTTTCCATTCTTTATTTTCACCAGCTCACCACTTCAATAGGGTAGCCAGAAATCCATCTGATGAGAAAGGAAATATTTCCGTATACCCCACCCAGAAGAACGCTGCCAGATGATTGACCCGCCAGGTTCTCTTCCTTCTCACATACGTAACCAGGTAAGTAGCGGGATATAAAGAATGTGTCCGTTTGAAACAAAAGCAGTTTTCAGAATCCATGAAAGGGGGCGGGGGGTGCGTTTAATTACCAGGGCGGTGAAGGTCACACAAGAGCCAGCTGTGCGCACGCTCTGTCAGCCACGAGTCCGTGTGAAATGTGACCTGCTCCTTATCACTCGCCAGGCCTGAGCCCCAAGTGGGTGGCCACAGCGCTTGCTCTGTCCCTGGGCTCACTTGGACAGGATGGCCATGTGACGACACAGCCTGCTGCTGGGTGCAGGCCGCATCTGAAGCAAGCACCGGAATATGGAGCCTTTGCCTTTTTAGGTCTGCTGCCTGGGATATCCAGCTTACTCAGGCGTTTTAAAAGACTCTCCATCCTCTGTTCCCCTTGCCCTGGCAGCTGCTATTTCCATAGCATTTAGGGATAAACCTGCAGACACTGAGAAAAGAGCTTCCTCCCTCCCCGGTGGTGTTGGCTGGACTGCCTGTTACGGAAAATGTGGCACATTTCCTCTGAATGCAAATTAGAAGGATTGCCAAAGGCTGCTTTCCAAAAAACATGTCTTTAGAAATGGTGTCTGGTGTCCACAGAACCAATTTCAACTGGCCAGTCCCGGCAGGGACAAAATTCTTGCCTGCAGTCTTTTTTTTTTTGACCTTCAGTGCCCAGAAAATGCTAAGCGAGATTATCTTGGGACAGGCAGACCTAACAGGGAAGCCAGAAGTTCACCAGCTATTCGGATTACTTCACAGTTGCCTTTCAAAGATGTTTCCCAAGGCCAGCGGAATCCCTGTAATCAGCTAAAAAGTACCTGCCTGGCTCTTCCAATCCCCTTTGGGGATATTGATACAGAGAACGCTGGGCGATAAGAGTGTGATACAGAGGAAAAGCTGTGTAAATTCTTTGTCCCCTAAGAATGTTTATCACTTAATCTGAGAGCTCTGGTAGCCTCTGCTCAGCAATCGAATAGAATTTGCATAATCGCTGGTGCCTCCTCCTGTTTGGGGTAATTCTTCAACACGTGAGAAATTAAGAACAGCTTCTCAACAAAACTTCCCTTTACTTCTGGGGCCGTGAAAAGTATTTACCAAGGAGGCTGCGACTTTCAGGGGCACCAGGTGAAATGGTGGAGAGAAACTCCAGCTTCTTCCGCTTGGTTGCTTTGTGCTGATGGAAAAGGAAGGCCCTTCTCAAGCAGAGGGGAAGCGCACCACCTGCCAAAGAGACTGCATTCCACGGAATTCTTCACAGACTAAAGTCCTGCGATTGGGCTGCCTGGGGCAGCCGCGGAAGCGCTTTAGCAGGCAAACGGAAAAACGGCCAATGTTGTGTAAAGAAAACATGAGTGCACACACAGAGACACCCCCCTCCCCCAACCTCATACCCACTCCCTGCTGCAACCCTGGCACTGCTCTCAGCGGATCCCAAGTGTTGGCCCCTCGGCTGGCTGGCTTGCTCAGTTGTCAGAGAAGGGCGCTAATGGGCCTTATGGTCCCGGTGGATTAAGCCCTGGGCCATAGTTGCAGCCCAGCTACTGTCTGGCATGCAAATAATACCTGGTTGTGAGCGGGCCTGAGAGATCCAGGCCATTCCATGCTATTGGGTGGGGAGGGAACTGAGTATTTACTGCCTCCTGGATAGTTAAGAGACCTCATTGGATCAAAACCCCTGTTAAGTGGGTATGATTTTATGGATGTGGACCTGGAAGCCTGGGGGGCAAATGATGTGCCCAAGGCTATATGGCTCGTGAGTAGCAGAGCCAGGATTGGTGTCATCCATGCTCTTTGCACTTCACAAGTGGCTTTCAAATTTATGAGACCCAACTTTACATGGGACCCTCACTCTACGAATAGATAAAAGTATTTTATTAATATATTTTGTGAGTTCAAGTATCTTTCAAAGCAAATCAGTGAGAACACTGAAACTGTTTCAGTTAAATAGAAAGCATTTCAAAGCCAAGGTTATGGATGGCAGTTGATATGCATCAACCCCAGCATCCAGTTTATTTCTGTATTTTGCTTTGCTTGCATAGAATAGAGAAATCTTGATTTAATCCAGCTAAGAATTTGCTAACAGCATCAGTTTTGTTTTAAACAAGCCCTCCTCCCAATCCCAGATATTCTTTGGTTACCCAGATGTGACAAGGACTCTTTATCCTGAGGTCTACGTGGACAGAACAGCCCTGGCAGTGCAGGTTAACACACCAAGCATCTGTAAAATCGTATATTTGCACCAATAACACATTCGCATGTTATGTTATTACTTTCGAATGTTCAGTTTTTAGAATAAGCTTAAAGTATGCATCCTTAAAGGAAGGTTAGAATCAAAGCCTTGTGGAGCTCCTTTGCCCCCTAAAACATCTCAAGAATTCCAGGTTCCCCAGAAGTCAGTTTGGAAGCTGCTGTCCTCATCAGCGGCTGCTGCTCGAGGGGCGGTGTCACCTTTGTGCAGGAGAGAGCAGCTTTTCATCTGAGGTCCACACCCCTGAACTGTCACCCAAATCCTGTCCGAGTCACGCTGGAGGCCACCTTCTGGGTTGAGCCTTGCCGCCTTTAGAAAGAGGACATCAGAGGGCAAGGACCACCCCCAACCCCCCGCCCCTGTGCGAGGCAGCTCTTTTCTAAGAACAAATCTGTGCAACCGGAACTGGAGGAGGGGGGCTTGGGCAACATTTGCGAGGAAGCCCATCCTTCTCTCAAAATCCCGACAAGCCCCAAATCTTGACGCCTTGTCTGTGTACATGCAAAGCTTCCCAACCCTTTCAGGACTTGAAGCATAGAAATGATGACATTTGTGCTCCCTTGGCATCACACTGGGGCAAACCAGTTGAAGAGGCTGCTGGGGCCATATTCATGGGCCTGGGGACCGTGGCTGCTTCAGGGGACCGCCCCCGCCCCCGGCCAACCCGGCTGAGGGGATCCACGTGGGCATTTGCTGTGCACTCCGGCCACGGCCAAGCTCTCTAGTTGGGAAGCTCTGGATTGGAGCATCAGCGTTGGGTGGTATGTGGGTTTATTTGTTTTTGGAACTTTGGTCAAATTTCCTCCTTTATCAGTTGGGAAACTGAGACATCGAGAGTTCCAGTCATGAGCTTGCCCTCCACTGTGAAGAGGACTGGCAAAATCCAAGCCACCTCTGTGTATCCCACTTGACACTCACCGCTCCACCCTCCCTGGCTGGCCTTCCCTGGAGTCCCACCCCTCCCTTCCAACCCCCTCCTCCACTCCCACCAAGCTTCTCAGAGCTTGTCCCCTTTTCCGTTCTGCCTGAAGCAGTGAACCGGGGCTTCCATGCTTTCTTTGATCTCCCGCCACCCTCCCAGGCCCCCCGTGCTACTTTTCTTGTGGCCTTCGTTACCATTTCCTACAAAAGGTTACAGCCATCACCTCCAGCCCCCAAGTGCATTCCCTCTTATTCAGCATCCATGTCAACTACCTTCCAGAAACTTCTCTGGAAGGATGACCTTCTTGCCGCACTTTCATCCTCTTTGCACTCTCCGTGGATTTGGTGAGTCCTCCCTGCCCCTGGGAATTCTCCCTTCACTCCCTCGATGCCTTGCTTTCCTGGCTCCCTTAATGTCTCAGTCTCCATCACTGATGCTCTTTTCCTTTTGAACCTTGACTGTGGTCCAGCCCCAAGGTTTTAGGCCTCCTGTGGTTTTCACTCCAGACTCCTTCAGAGAACTTTTCTGCCCTTCACAGGTATAAACACCAGCTATGCCTCCTGAGGTTTCTCAGGTTTTTAGCCCTTGTCCGTCCCCTTCAGCTGACCCCAGTCCGCTTGCAAGTCCCATCATCGACTTGGGTGGAGCATCTCCAGGTGCACTTGGCTCCCTTCCTGAAATTCCCCGTCTCTAGGGCACCGCCTTCCTTTTCCTAGTTCCTCAGTCTCAAGGCCTTAGAGTAAGGCACCCTTGACAACTCTCTTTGTCAACCAATATGGTTAGTTAATCGTAAAACATTTTCTTAATGATTATACAAACACCAGTCACAGAAACCAAGAGAAAAATCTAAGTTGCCCCAGCAAATCAAGCGTCTCAGTCCCAGTCAGGCCTGGCCTGGCAGGTGGGGTTTCCTCGTGGGGTAGCCCTTCTCCCTGGTTTCCCAGCGGGGCCCACGGAGTTCCTCTTTGCTCTGAGGGCTTCTGCAAAGAAGCTGGCATAAGGCTCGCTCCACTGACCTCCCCTCATGACTGCTAACCCCAATGATTCTGAGTGTTTCTGCACTGCCGTTTCTATTTTCTTCACCTTATAAAATATTGCAATAATAATACTCATTTTTAAAGTACACAGTGTTCATGTTAATAAGTTTAAACAATACAGAAATATATCAGAAGTGCTACACTCCTCTTCCAGACTTTCTGTCTTACACTGTGGGGGGAGGGCACTTTGCAAACAAAATTAATATTAAGCATATTTGCATATTTTTCTACAGCTAAACAAGAAATCTTGGATATCTTTTCCCTCAGCATATATAGAGCCACTCATTCTTTTTAAGGCTACATGGTGTTTTAGAGTTGAGATAGACCATCCTTTACTTAGCCAGTCTCCTGTCAGTATACAAATAGGTTTCTATTTTTTTGGCAATGAGAAACACATCGCCAGTGAAAATCTTTCTGTAAATATCTTTGCTTACTTGTGCCCACCTTTTTGTAGGCTACTCTCCTAAAATCGTTCAATTCCCATTTTAAAAGATTAAAGGGCACGCACATTTGAAATGTTGCTAGCTCTCGCCAAAGTGCCCTCTGCAAAGATTATGCTGCACACTGCCATCGACCGTGTGTACGTGTGTACCCTCTTCCCCACATCCTCACTTGCCCTAGATGTTTTTTCCTGCTTCTTGACTGAGAAGTTGTAGTTACAGCTCTATCTGTAGAAACCCAGTAAGCAGAAGTTCCCCTTTGGCTTTCATTGCACAAAACCAAATGTGACCCAACCAGTGCTGTGTCTTGCTGCAAGAAAACTTTCTAACTGAGCAAAAGCCCCGTGGCTTCCCTCACGGTCAGGGCTCCTAGAGGACATGCTTTGTTGGTTCGCTCTTGAAAGCAGCGGTCGTCCTTTGTAGAGTTTGATATTCAGTTGAGCATCCCTTCTGTTCTTTATCTCTGCCCTTTCCCCAGACTCCATCAGCAGGCAGGGCTCCCTTATTATGCACTGTCTTCTGGCAGTGATGCTATGGAGATAACAGCTTAAATTCTTAGCTTCTGAACTCCTGTAGAGACTTTGTGATTCTATAGTAGAGAAGAAAGTCTTGAAAGCCACGGAGAGTTACAAGAATTGTTGGATTGGCGTTTTTGCTTTGTTTTTGTCCTTTATTCTAAAAGCTACCCTTTACATTTTAAGAGCCAAAATGCTGGAGGACTTTGCACACAGCCAGCACCATCAGCAGAGGGACAGTGCATCTTGACATAAACATTTTTTTCCATAGAAAAAAGAGGTGGGGGGAGGGGGAATGTTGACCAGCAGGTATCAATAGAAAAGGAAGAACTAGAGGGGATATGACTTGGTTTTGAGGCTGGAAGGTCATGGAGAAGAAATCCAGAACCCTACCGCTCTGGGCTGAGCCCCAGTGTAAGAGAAACCCCCATAAGTTTGAGGGAAACCCTGATCTAGAAACCATTGCCTGGCTTCCAGCAATTAACCTGGGAGACTGCAGTCCCCGTAGAGAAGTGAGGTGTTCAACAAGGCACCTGAGGAGGAGAGATAGTGTCTGAGAGTGTTGTCCGGCCAGGTGGGCCCAAGGGCGGGCACACCTCACAGAGTCCCTCACACCCCATCATGGGGAGGTGATGGCTTCCAAGCTCTCTGAGCTCCCAGAAGTAATGAAAGGGCCAGCTCATTGGAAGAGACTTCAGGCTGGGACAACTAGGGTACAGATCAAGTGGCATATGGACATGAAAAGCAGAGGGTGGGGCTTCCCTGGTGGCGCAGTGGTTAAGAATCTGCCTGCCAATGCAGGGGACACAGGTTCGAGCCGTGGTCCTGGAGGATCCCACATGCCACGGAACAGCTAAGCCTGTGAGCCACAAGTACTGAGCCTGCGCTCTAGAGCCCGTGCTCCGCAACGGGAGAAGCCACCGCAATGAGAAGCCCGCGCACGGCAACGAGGAGTGGACCCCCGGTCGCCGCAACTAGAGAAAGCCCGTGCGCAGCAACCAAGACCCAATGCAGCCAAAAATAAATTAAATAAAAAAGCAAAAAAACCCAAAAAACTACGTTGTAGAGGCACAAATGCCAACCAGTGCCATTAAAAAAAAAAAAAAAAAAAGCAGAGGGTGGCATTCCTTGGCCAAGCAGAGCAAATTTCTCCTCCGTAGAGGCCAGAGAGATAGGAAGATGACCACGGACCAGGCACTCACCACCAGCCACCCCATCCTTGCTGCTGTGATGTCACGGAAGCCTCCCCAGATGCCACCCAGGCAAAAGGGAAGGTTGAGAGTAGTAATTACCCAAGAGCCACTAGTCATTTTCCAGAAGAACTATACTGTGAGCAAGACACTTTTCCAGTCTAGAGAGAAACGGGGCTTTACGAGCTAAACTGAGCTCAGTTTAAAAAAATAAAAAGAGAATTAACCTTTTGTATGCCAGAGTACAGTCACAAAACAATACCCATGACAAGTGCAAAAGGAAAAGTAACAGCTTGCTGCAGTGTCCTCGACATGGCATTTCCAGGAGCACAGCTGGACTAAACCAGCCACCCTAACTCTTGCTTCCCTTTGTCACCAGTGCAACATCTTTGCAGGATGCATGTCCGGGAATGGAGCTAATTGACTCCAGAGGCAATGAACTTGGGGCACTTGTCAAGTCTGCAATGCTCTCCACTCAGTGAGTCTAAGCCAGGGTAGAAGGAGGACCAGATCTTCAGAGACCTCACGGCAGAGCTTTGGTCATTATCTCCTCCTCCCTTCTTTGCCGGCCGGCCGGTTCCTTATTTGCTGCTTTAGTATCAGCACAGGTGTCACTCCCTCCAGATATCTTCCCCCAGTCTTCACCTCCCTCTCTCCACCAGGCTGGTGAGGCTCTCTTTGTGCTCTCACACTCTGTCTCGCACAGAGTAGGCCCTTGGTAGGTGCTGATTGAATGAATGGGTCTAGCAGGAGAGCACACATGAACCCCAAAAACTCTAACCCGGAGCAGGTTTTGGTAAGAGCTCTCAGCCTTGGGAGTAGAGGTGAAATGGATTCTGGGGAACAAGAACAGGGTATCTGCTGGTAAACAGTCTTTCAAGAGGAACACAAAGCCCAGATTCCTTAATGTCCATGTGTGATGGAAGGCCCGGGCTGCACTCCTATTAACTGCTCTTTTTATTACAAGCATGGAGAATAGGTAGGCATTGTGCCCTGTCTTGGGGTTTGTAAGATGATATCTGACATTCTAGAAGCTTCTGCTTCCAACACAGCCTGCTAAGAGCAGAAGGTCCTTTCTCAGATGGCAGACAGCCTTGATGCTAAAAAAGGCATCCCTGGAAATAGCAGAGTCTACCTTTCAGTCTTTGAAAGGCAAGGTGTTGAGATAGGAGTTGGGTGATATTTGATGGGTGTCTGGTGGTGCAGGGGGCCCAGCTGGGACTGAAGTCGAGTATCCCCGTCATTCTCAGGTCCAGACGTGCTCTTTGCACGCGGGACCTGGAAGCCTCTTAGAGAAATCCCAAGAGAGGAGCCCAGAAGGATAAGCCTGGCTCAGGGGAGAGGGATTTGGAATTCAAAGGGGTTTTTTGCTTGTTTGTTTTATTACTTGTCTCTTGGCCCAGCCCTGTACGGTTCAAGGTGAATCCTAGGGCGGGAAGCAGGCATAAAGGAAGCCGCGCTGCATCAGGACCACCCTGTAAACGCAACCAGAAGGGGCGAGAGGCACTTAGCTGCGGACCACAGCACAGCTCCGGCACCTCCAAGCTACGTGGCCCTCCCCCCGCACCAGCACCGGCAACGGCGCCCGGGGCTTTGGTACCCACAGCGGTGGCGTGGCTGCAGCCCCTCTCTAAGTGCCTGGTGGAGCTGATGGTGGTCTCTGCAAGGGCAGCCTGTTGGAGGGCCGCCGTGTGGGGCACTGTCACCCAACTTAGCAGAACCAGAGGCTGGGGCAGTGGGTGCAGGAAAAGGAAAAGAAAATTAATGGCAGGCATCCTCTGCATATAACCAGATTTATTTATGAGCACATGAGAGACAGAGACTTCCAGAAATACTTGTCATTGGTTGGGGTCATCCTGCAGAAGTACAAGGCAAGAGTCAATAAAATTCCAGTTAAGCCCCAGCTGACACGACCTGGGAAAACATGAGACTCGTGGAATTTTTCATTGGTACCTCTTCTCTCACCCCAAGTTCCTACCCCACCCCTGGCTAATTTTCCTCAAAACTGAAAAACATTTCTTCAAAGGCATGTAAATGTCTTCGGCAAGTCTCAGGAGCTCCCAACAGTACATAGCTGCAAACCACAGCCGCCTCCCGCTGGTGGGTATTCTGCTTTGAATTTGGGGGAGGAAAGGAATGCACTTAGGGACACCGGCTCCAGGGAAGGACAGCAGAGCCAACTGGCCGCCCCCAGGCTCCCAACTCTCCACCCTTTCCCACGCAGCCTACAGACCGAAATCCCCCAGGGTCCTGGAGGCTGCTTTTGGAGAGTGGCTGTGCAGACTGGCCAATTGTTGCCTGCACACCCTTCTATCACGCCCTTCAGCCAAGGAGCCAAGGGTCTTAACTTCAGTTGCTCAACTAAGGGCTATTTTTCTGGGCTGCAAGTCCTTGTCTGGTGTGAATACGCAGAACGGAGCCAGGAGTGCAAGTGTATTGATGTCGTTCCAACGAGGCCGTGAGCCCCAGCTCTTTGCAAAATCCCATCTGGGTTTTATTTTGCAGATGCCACGGCCCTTTTTCTGTGTAACTAGGGAGCGTTTGGGAGAACAGCTCTCAGCTTACACATAGGAGGCCCCAAGGGTGGAGCCTGTATTTGGGGTCCTCAGGTTCCCCACACAGAGGTCACTGGCCTGACTCCACCCCAAGCTTCGTTCGGTGTCTGGGTGAGCATCGCCACTGAGGCTGGGCCAGATCCCACCTCTCCACCTGAGCTGGTGGTCTCCCAGGTGAGAGGTCAGAAAAGGAGCCTGGGTGCTTCCCTGGTGGTGCAGTCTTAAGAATCTGCCTGCCAGTGCAGGGGACAGGGGTTCTAGCCCTGGTCCGGGAAGATCCCACATGCCACAGAGCAACTAAGCCCATGCGCCACGACTACTGAGCCTGCAAGCCACAACTACTGAAGCCCGCGTGCCTAGAGCCCGTGCTCCGCAACAAGAGAAGCCACCACAACGAGAAGCCCGTGCACCGCAACTGAGAGTAGCCCCTGCTCACTGCAAGTAGAGAAAGCCCACGCATAGCAACGAAGACCCAAACCAGCCAAAAATAAATAAATAAATTTTATAAATAAATAAATATTTTTTTCAAAAAAAGAAAGAAAGAAAAGGAGCCTGTGTGTGCCCTCAGGCCCGTTTCGCTCTGAAATGGCCAGCCTTTGGTGTCCCTGGCCTCCAGTTCAGGCCACCTTTGTGAGTCCCGGGAGCACAGAGGTATGAACCAAGCTCACCAACTCATGTGTGCTCAGACTCCTGTGGGCTGGGCCATGTCAGTACGTTTTTGTTTTTTTTTGTTTTTTGTTTTTTTTGGCGGTACGCGGGCCTCTCACTGTTGTGGCCTCTCCCGTTGCGGAGCACAGGCTCCGGACGTGCAGGCTCAGCGGCCATGACTCACGGGCCTAGCTGCTCCGCGGCACGTGGGATCTTCCTGGACCGGGGCACGAACCCGTGTCCCCTGCATCGGCAGGCGGACTCTGAACCACTGCGCCACCAGGGAAGCCCCAGTACATCTTTTTAATGCAGTTTCCTTCTTTATCGAATATGGCAGTTCCCTTTCCATGCTCTTTGAAACCAATAACCTTAATCGTAAGACACTTAAGGAAACAAAATAAAGTCCTATTTTTTTAAGCATTTTGGTTGACATGGGTGTATGTGAACGGAAGGGGGGACCTGGTTTAATAATAAGGCCAAGCCACTGCCTCGTGGTGCCCGGAGCCCAGAGACCCAGGGGGCTGAGACCGCAAGGTACCTGGGGCCCTGGGCACACGCGCCAGCGCACTGGAGCCCGCAGTGCTTTTAATCTGCTGTCTGGCTGGGTTTACTGAAAACAAGCTGCTCCAAAAACAATAAGCAGCCGCCGTTGTGGGGGGTCACGCCCTGCTCTTGTCTGACTCAACTCCTGTTTGGGCATCAGCTTAATTTAGTGGAGAAAAAGGGAAAATGGAGGATTGGCATTCATTGTGACGCAGCTTTGTTCCTCAGACCCTGCTGGGAGAGGCCTCAGAAGCCAGAAGCCAAGTCCTATGAGGACACCAGTCTCTGTGATCCAGGCAGGGGATGATGGCCGCTCGGAAAGGACAGCTTTGAGGAGAGGCCACTCTTTCGGCAGGGTCCGTGGTCTCGTTTTGTGCAAGTCACCCCGGATTTCTAGGTGCAACCCACATGCTCCTCAGAAGAAGACCTGTCTTCGAAGCCAGGCCAGGAGGGGGTAAAGTGGAATCCGTTGTCTTTCCCAAGCCTTGGTTGGAGTTTTTTGTTTTTTTTTTAAGAAACGTCCTTTGGAAAACATTCCGTCAGAAGATGTAGGACAACGATGAGCCCAGGGCATGGGGCTCTTCCCAAGGACTATAGCAGATATGCAGGGCAGACTCATGGCTCAGGGCTGACGAAACACAGCTGTCTTCCAGGGTCTGTGCCACATGGCTCCCATGAGGTTACAAAGGAAGTCCCTCTGCTCTCCCACCCAGGGGCACTCATGGGCAGGCTGAAGTCAGATGGTTCCTGTTGTAAGAACCCCTCTGCTCATCTCCAGCAGGACTGCCACGAGTTCACGGAGATGCAAGTGCAGGCAGGACACCTGGGCCTGGCCGGGCGTGCCCTGCACGTTCTCCTCTGAACCCAAGCAGCTTCCAGTCAGCTCCAGCTTATCTTTGAGCTCTTTGAAGACAGTCTGGACAGGAGAGGACAAACCTGGGGTCCCAGGTGTCTTCTGATTGGCTCAGCAGGGTTCTGGGAACCATGGAGGGGAAGACTTTGGTGCAGCTTCTCCGTCAGCGTCAGGTCCCCGGGCTGAATTCCTCTTCAAGCCCCTCCAGTTTCCTTTGTGTGTATCAGTGCTGGGCTCCTCTGTAAGGAAGGAGGCCAGGGTATGCAATCATTCTGCGCTTTGGGGGCTCCTTGGCAATTGTCCTGAGGCCTGAGGATGTCCTGATCTCTATTAAAGCCAAGATATTCTTCTGGGTTGGGGAGAGGTTATGTTGGGGATCAGACAGAACTGTCATAGGCTGGAGCTCAGGACATAGATGCTTCCTGGGTCCAGTTTGATGGCTGAGATGCCCACATGAAGTCCTGGGCCACCTGCTTGATGACCCCAGTGCCAAGGAGGAAGGGGTGCCTCAAAGGTGTCCCCTTGATCTGCCTGGACCCTCCAAAGCTGGCAGCTTCACACTCCCTTGCTCACTTCGGCAGCTTTGATGTCTCTGTGGATCTGTCAGAATGTGAGTAATCTAAGCCCTTCAGAATTCCCCTGAGAAGGTGGCAACTCAGGGCTCCCCCTAGATTCCATGTTTTAGCGGGTCCAGGTGGCGATCCCCCCCAAGACAGTCCACAACGATCCAGGCTTTGGTGGAGACAGTGGCTGCGCTGGCCTAGCACGATGACCTTCCTCAGTCTCATCCTCCTCTTCCGGACTGATGACCTTGGAAGAGGGAGCAATTGCCATCTTCCTGGACACCTCCTCCCAGCTGGCCAAGCTTAGGGAAGAGTTCTCAGGATCTACATGGGAATGCTGGTGGGCAAACTCCCTCTAGGGCGCCGAGTCCTGCCACTGCCAGCAGACCGCCTTTCCACACCCCCAGGAAGCTCTTAGATTCCTCCCGTGATGCCCCGGGCTGGGGGCAGTCTGGGATGTGCAGATGGTGAGGTCAACAGGGGTAGGGAATTGTAGCCACACAGTTGGCCCAATCTCTAAGACCCACTGCTTACAGTACGTCCTTGCAGGAACCATTGATCCAGGACTGTGCACGCTTGATTTTATAATCTGTTCCCACAGGTCCTGAATGAATGACCTCCAGCACACAGGCACGTACCAGGTTTTAGTCTCTATGGAGGGGATGATCCTGGGCTTTCTGGTCACAGTAAGCTGCATTGTACCAGCTGTGTGACTTGGGGCAAGTCAAATTCCTTCTCCGTTTCCTTACCTGAAAGTGATGAGTGAGGAGGGTAGGAGGGCTGAACTTTCCCAGCAAATCTCGAACATCTACCTGCTCGAAATTTGGACTTCACCAGTTCCCAAGCAGGACAAGGATCCTTTGTTTTTGCAAGGACACAGACTGGCCTGCTATGGTGGGGCGTGCAGCACGCCCACCTCTCATCTAGCCAGGGAAGTCCCTAGTCCACGGCACTGCTCCTCTCCAGAGCTGGCACCTGTGGGCTAGGTCTGAGCAAGCTCCAGCTTGAGGCCCTAGTTGGGCACCCATCAGAAACCCCCAGGGTACAGTGGCTGGTGGGAGGTGGGGACTTCCTATACTTACTGATAATCAGGGAGGTCTCTGTTAGAAACAGTACTCGAACTTTCTAGTACTTTTAGATTTGAGAACAGCCCAGTTCTACAGCCGGCAGCTACTGCAACGAGTTCCCACTCAGACAGGGCTTCTCTGTCTAAGGAGGAAGTCCCCCGTCTGAAAAGCTGTGACCCCCACCAGGGAGCCCCTGGCACTTCAGACAGCCGGTGGGCAGCCTGCTGAGCCCGTCCATCTGGTTCGAGGTCCAGTCTGCGCCCACGCAGAATTTTCCTGCCAGGTGTGGCCACGGCCCGTTCCGCTGAGCACCCAGGCCAGGGAGTGATGCGCTCCTCCCAGCTCCGCCCCCACCCCCCAGCCCCTGAGCCCCCTGAGGAGAAACGGAGTAGGTGCTCTTTTCCTCCGGGGCAGAAATGAGAGCCAGACACAAACTGAGAGCCCGCCCGGCTGAGCCAAGAGGCGGCTGGAACCATACGAAGCACATTAACTATTAATAATTTCCAGTTGTTTGCTCGCTGGGTTCAGCCGTCTCCCCCGGCCTCTGCGGGCCCGGGCTCTACTCTGCCTCCCGCCCGACGCCAGGGCTCGAGATACGAGCGCCTGCCGGCCTGGCTGGGCCAGGGCGAGGGGACAAGGCGCCCTCGGGCCCGGCGCAAGACGGGTACAGGGTCGGCTTGCTGCGGGGCGGGTGGCCGAGCGGAGCGGGGGGCCGAGCGGAGCGGGGGGCCGGGCCGGCGCCCCCCGTTCCTGTGATCGGCCGCTCGGGGCTGGCTGAGCGGCCGGGCGGAGCGCAGCGCGGGCTGCGCACGGCGGGAGCTCAGCGGCCCCTGGCGCCCGGCCTGGCGGCTCCGCCACTGCGGGTGGGCGGGGCGGGCGGGGCGGGCCCCGGGCGGGGCGGGGCAGAGGGCGGGCCCGGGAGCGCGGAGACCGGCGGACCCGGACGGCGCGCGGGCGGCGGGCAGGGAGGGCGGCCGGCGGGCAGCGGCCCCGGCCCCGCCGCGCGCACCGCCATGGTGGGCCGGCTGAGCCTGCAGGATGTGCCCGAGCTCGTGGACGCGAAGAAGAAGGGCGACGGCGTCCTGGACAGTCCGGACTCGGGGCTGCCCCCCAGCCCGAGCCCCAGCCACTGGGCGCTCGCGGCGGCCGGGGGCGGCGGCGGCGGCGGGGAGCGGGCGCCGGCCCCCGGGGCGCTGGAGCCCGACGCGGCGGCCACCCCCGCGGCCCCGGTGAGTGACCTCGCCTCGGCCCCTCCCCCCATCCTCTGCATTCCCCCGCGCCCAGGCCCCGGAGACCCCCAGGCGGTCGTGTCTGCCCTACCGGGGCACGCTGTCCCCGCCGCCGCCCGCCCGTCGGCCAGCGCTGGGAGCCCGCCCGTGGCCAGCGCTGGGAGCCCGGGGCGGGAGGCGCGGCGAGAGCCTGGCCAGCTGGAGCCGGTGGCTGGAAAATTGTCATCGCCTGGGAGGCCCGGGAGCCCCGGGAAAGGCGACCACCGCCTCCTCCCTTCGGGGTGATGGCCCCCGGGGCTGCCAGGCTGCGGCTCGGCCACATTCCTGACCCTGCCGGGCTGGAGGGGTCCGGGAACACCGAGAGCAGACTTCCCCCAGGCACCTCCGGGCTTTGCCCTCGCCCCCGGTGGCTCCAACGGGCCTGCTTCCCCTCCCGGTGGGTGTTGGGGAGAGGGGTGTACTCGGGCTCCCCGATTCAGAGAGCAAAGGGGGCCAGCTTTGGGGGACTGTTAGTGGCCTTGGAGGGGACCTTGTCGGATCCGTGGCCCCTCTTTTCCCGTCACCTAACCCGTGTCTGACCCATGATGGGTGGGAGGCCTTTAGGTGGGTGGAAACTCTCAAAAATGCGTCCTTTTGCTTTAATTTAAAATTTTTATTTAAAGAAGAAACACCAGGTCCCTTTTACCTTAGAAATGGCTCACATGGTGGTGTTTATTGCCTTTACCTAGAGCCCAGGGGACCCACATCCTGCCTACAGTCAAGCTAAAAGTGGGACTCTGAGGCCACCCCTCCCCCTTGGGGATGGGTGTTTGCAGCCTTCTCCCCTGGGTGAGGTAGTCAGCGGCAGCTGCTGCTCCTCCGGGACCCACCCACTTTGATGGTGCCTGGAATTCTTGACCAATGATCCTGTCTCTCGGTGGACATCAGTGCATCCTCTCATTTCCATTTAGAAGGCAGTACTTGCTTCATCTTGGCCTTCAGAACCCTCGCCATCTGGCCCTTTTCAGCCTCATCTTCCACATCCCCTGACCACAGGCAGATACACACATCGGTGCCTCCGATGCTCCTCCTCCCCCTGGTGTGCCTTTTCCCTCCCAGCCATCCCCTTCTACCTCTCCCAACACCCAGCTGGCTTTTCCACCTGTCAAACCCTTGCCAGCCCTGCAGTGCCCAACTTGTCACCTCCTCTGGGAAGTCTTCCTGGATGCTTCCCAGAGCCATGCCAAAGGCTGTGACTTCGTCCCCTTTCCCTGGTAGGCCCCTTGTTCATGCGTAGAACCCCTGCTGCCCCGCCCCACTCCCAGCCTGCGCTGGAGCAGGCTGGGTGCTCAGGGAGCTTGGGTGGCAGGGATGAGGGAGCAGAGGAAGCAGGAGCAAGAGAACCAAGTGCTTGTCTGGATACCTGTGATTGCTGGGTGGCACCTACCTCCTCTTGGTGGCTGCGTTGTCCTGCAGCCCCCAGGACTCCCGGAAGGCACCCTCAGGTTGGGGAGTGTCTGGCAGCTAGAGAGCTTGGGGCAGCGCAGGGCCCCCTGTCACTGCTGGGGGCTGTTTCCTAAAGCTCTGCGGCAGCTGGTGCCCACACCTTACCCCCTCCCCCAGCTGGGTTCTCAAGCCCCATTGGGGGCTTATTAAGCTCTCCCCCCACCAAGTTCAGGGCTGGACCCTGGGGTCCCCCTGCCTCTCCCTGACCTACCTGGTCCCCTTCGGCTTTTGCATGTCCACCCTATGCCCCCACTTGACACCTTGTCCTGGTAACATAAGAGTCTTAGAGTCAACCTTCTAGACACATCTGCTTCCTGGAAGACATGGGGGTGGGGCTGCCACCGCCATACCCTGGCCCAAGTGTAGGTTCTTCTCTCAAATCAGGCAAAGAAAATGACAGCTCCCAGTTAGCCCAGGACCCCAAAGGGCTGCTCTCTGTTGCTCGCTTAACAGAGAAGCCCTGATTCCAGTCAGGTCAGGTGAAAACCCAGCAGCTGTGTGGGGGATGGTCCCGTCTCTTACTCAGGCTACTTGGTGAATCAGAAAGCCCAGTGCTCTGACCAGGCTGGAAGGCGGTAAAACCCTGGGATGCTGTGTTCTGGCTCTTTGAGTTTTCTGGATAGTGGAAGGTGACATAGAGAACTTTCTGGTGTTCATCTTCCCAGTGAGTTTGCAGATTCCTCCATCTTGGCTGGGTATTGATCTGGTGGCCTCAGAGGCAGAGGACATGGGGGAAGTTGGACTGAATCTTCAGTGTAAAAAAAAAAAAAAATCCCTTGTAGCATTTCTCTGTGTTGGTTTTGGCCTTTTCTGAAGAGTTGCTGAGACAATGACAGGGTTGGGGGCACACAGTTGAAGGTTCTGGTTAGTGAAGTCCCAGTTCATGGCGGTTTTCTCACCGCCTTGCTGCGGGATGATGCAGCAGCCCCGGGGTCCGGCAGCGGTCACGACGCTGAGCTGTAATTTTCCTCTTTTCATCCTTCCACAAAACCTCATCGATGGAAAGGGACACCCCCTGGGTGTGCAGATAAGGTCACAGGGCATATGCTGTGACTCTACTGAGAGCACACATTCATGATAGGCCTGGGATTCGAGCAGACCTCTTGGCATCCTCTGTGCCCTGTACAGTGGTCTTCCCATGCTGTGGGTCAGCCCTTCGCTGGCATCATTCCCTGGAGGGTGACACAAATCTCAACTGGGCCCATCAGCTGGAGGCTAGAGCCAGAACCTTCTGCGGGGAAAGCATCGGATGGGCCTGTGATCTAACTGCATTTTCTATAGTTGCAGAATCCAGCTTCTCTCCCCAACGCCCTGGGCTCTGGCTGCTCGCCAAGGTTATGCCCCCTGTCGTTTGGCGAAGGAGTGGAGTTTGACCCCTTACCACCAACTGAAGTAAGGTAAATATAGCGGGCCCTGATTTCAATTTATTTCTATTTTCAATTTTTTGTTCCTGTAATTAACGCTTGTTATTAAAAAAAAAAAAAAAAGTCAATGACAAAAGTGTGCCAAAGACTCGTATAGTTTGGTGGGTACTCTTTCGGATGTTTTTTCTGTACTCGAACCATTTGAATATAGATACACTTATTAAAATAAAAACGAGATCGTGTTATACATAAAGTCCTGCAACTTGCTTTTTGCACTTCACTTATCATGGCCATCAGATGTTTAAAAATTTGTAATAGAGTAATTCCTCTTTCCAGAAGCTTCTTTCCACATCTCCCCACCCCCACCCCAGTGTCAAGGTGCTGTGACCTTGCCTCAGGTTCTGATTTCACTGGGCAAGTAGTGTTGTTCTTCCTCGGGGAATTTATCATCCAGGCTCATCTGGGGGCAGAGATCCATTGAGAGGCTCCATTAAAGATATGTCTCTTTAGAGAACGGAATTTTACTTTTGGTAGCTGGTGGCTTTAGAGATGGAGTTCCACTGCATGAATACAAAGGCCCCTTTGACACAGAACAAAGGAGGCTCACCAGTTTGGAGGTGAGCAGTTCAGCCTTTTATTCCTGAGGAGCTTGTATTTTGAACAAAATGGGGACATGACTTCATGACATGAGCTTCCCAGCCTTTTAACCTACTTGCCCAAGGCGAAGAGATGTTTCCACTGGACTCATTTTAAAAAAGAGTGCCGATTCTTACTCCCTGACCAGTGGGTAGGGGCTGGCGAGGGGCAGTGCTGTTCAGTTCGTCTATGTGTGATGCTTGTGCATATTTTTTTTTTTTTTTTTTTTTTTTTTTTTTTTTCTTGCGTTATGCGGGCCTCTCACTGTTGTGGCCTCTCCCATTTGCGGAGCACAG
>NW_006780838.1:2435525-2439982 GCF_000442215.2 Lipotes vexillifer | reverse complement strand
CAGCGGCCATGGCTCACGGGCCCAGCCGCTCCGCGGCACGCGGGATCCTCCCGGACCAGGGCACGAACCCGCGTCCCCTGCATCGGCAGGCGGACCTGCTTGTGCATATTTTTAATTTTATTTTTAATTTTTAAAATTTCTTGGCTGCGCCTCGCAGCATGCGGGATCTTAGTTCCCCGACCAGGGATCGAACCCTCACCCCCTGCAGCAGAATCGTCGAGTCCTAACCGCTGGACTGCCAGGGAGGTCCCGCTTGTGCATATTTTAGTATCTATGAAGATGCCATAATTAGGAAGTAATATGAATTCATGCTTTGCTTCCAAAAAAAAAAAATTCCCAGATTGCCCAAGAAGGACTTTAAAAAAATTATAAAGTAGCTGCTGAGGAACGTGGATGTTAATTTATTTTATGGAAAACAAGACTGTAATTGGCTGTGATGGATAAGGTCAGATCTCGGTTCCCTGGGTTTGAGGGAGTCTCCAAACCGAAGGCAGAGGTGGCCCCAATACTAGTATTTGGTATCACCAGGCTTTCAGAACCAGCATTCAGGATGTCTGGGTTCCCTTCTCCTCTCATTAAAGAGCTGATTGTTCACTTCAGGGGATAGAGAAACCACTCATCCCCCGTGGACAGGAGAATCTGCCTTGTTATATATAATCATTCCCACCAACAGCAGTCGCTGTGTTAACACTGTCCCCCATTCTATTGGGCACCTTTTTCAGAACGAGGAAACAGGCTTGGAAGTTAAGTAACTTGGCCAAAGTCTCAAAGCTTAAGTCAGTGGGAGCCGACTCCAGGGGCTGCCGCCTGCAGTGAGGAACAGTGAGTGCGGGTTGAACTTGGGAATCCTGCATGTCTGCACTGAAACCCCAGCTCTACCGCTGCCTCCCACTGTGACCTTAACCTCTGCACCCCGATTTCTTCTCCCAGGGTTGTTGGGAAGATTAAATTAGATCCTGGAAGTAAAGCGCTAGGACAGGAGCACACAGTGAGCACGTTATAAACTCCGTGCGGCTTCTCCCTAGAGTCTCAAGGTTCAAGGTCACGGTAGGGCTCCCTGTGCCCCCAGCTCAGAGGAGCGGCTTCACGCTGCCTTATGTCTCCCGCTCAGGTACACGTCCTCCATCAAGTATGACTCAGAGCGACACTTCATCGACGACGTCCAGCTGCCCCTGGGCCTGGCGGTGGCCTCCTGCAGCCAGACCATCACCTGCATCCCCAGTTGCACGTGGCGCAACTACAAGGCTGAGGTGCGCTTTGAGCCGCGCCACAAGCCTGCCCGCTTTCTCAGCACCACCATTGTCTACCCCAAGTACCCCAAGACCGTCTACACCACCACTCTGGATTACAACTGCCGCAAGACACTGAGGAGGTTCCTGTCCAGCGTGGAGCTCGAAGCCATTGAGCTCGTGGGCGGTGATTACCTGTCAGAGGAGAGCTGACTGCAGCAGGCCAGGGGGCTGGCCCGGCTCTCCTGCCCAGGTTGGGTTGGGCCAGGCTGCCCTTGTGTGTCCCTCCAGCCCCAGAAGAGTCTAACCCAGAGATACCTCTAAGCCCAGCCTGGGGAATAAAAAAAAAAAAAAAAAAAGTCACAACATCTTCTAATTATTGAAAGAATTTGATTTTTTCCAATTGTTTTTAAAAGGAATGTGTTTCCTAGTTTGCTGCTACGTAGCTTCCCCGAAGTCTCAATTTGATGAGAAAATAAAAGGATGGCTAGAGCGAAAGGAAAATGGCCACAGTTTGAAATAGGGAAGAGGGGAGCGCCCTTCGTCCGTCGGTCAGTTTGTCTGAGGAGGAGTGTGGAAAAAGTCTCTGACATGGAAAAAGTGAGTTGGAAGAACTTTCTGCCCCGGTGTCTTCACTGCTACAAAAGTGGTGCTAATTCAGTGAGCTGTGACACCCATATGGGTTCAATCTGTGGAGAGTTGAGTTCCATTCTGGTTTTTTAAATTTCCATTTGTATTTCCTGTTAACCAAAACTCTTGGAATTCTCTAAATCTTTTTTGTGATATCAAAAAAACCCCAAACCACAATATAAAATGCCTTTCAAAAAAAAAAAAAGAGAGGGAGGGAAAGGCAGGCAGGAAGGAAGGAAGGCGTTCACCCTGTTCTTGCCTCTAGAGTGGGGTCAGATCAACTGGTGGCTGAGTCTGGGGGCAACAGCTTGGTTCTGGTTCCTTCCACGGGTGGGTTCCAAGCTCGGGCTCTGGCGAAGCGCCTGGAACCCCTGGCATCTGGTAATGTCTCCACAGGTTTGTGTAACTCTCCTGATATGTATTTTGGGGTTTCCAAATACTTTCCTAGTTTTTTCATAAGGCGAAACATAGCAGAGGGTCCTTTGGAGAGAAATGGCATTTTGAAAGAATGCTTAGGGAAAACACTTTTGGGGGAGTCCACAGGGGGCGTTTCACTCACAGTGGGAGCCGACGGTCACACCTTGGGACTTGACACCCCCAGGGAGGAGGTGGACACACATGTTTCTGGTGATCTGGTTCATCAGGGTGGGCGTCCTTTCCAGTGACTTTGGGTCAACACCGCGGAGGAATTCTGCTGGTGCCTGAGGTCTAAGCGAAAAAGCAAGGAAATCCACCTCCCTGCCTCCAGCCAAGGGAAGCAAAGGAGAATTGAGCATAGGGAATGATGCCACATGTCAGGCTCCAAAACCTGGGCGCTGGGGTGACCGTACACGTCTAAGCGTTCGTTTTAGCGTGACAGCCATGACGTTGCGTGTGAATGGAAGAAACTGTGAATTCAGCTGAAGGGGCCACAGAAGCGGGGACGCAGGCTGGGCCAGGTCAGGAGGGCGCGGAGGCCAGGCCGCCTCTGGCCTTCAGCCTCCTGCCCGCCCTGCCTCAGCCAGTCCGTACTTCTTTCTCCTGCCGATCCCTGTGGATTTTGAGTAAAGAAAGTGGCAGGTGACTTTTGCTCTTCTGATATCGGAGAGGACAAAACCGTGGGTATTTCCTTTCAGTGCGTCCCAAGTTATGTCAAGTGCTTGGGGCTTGCAGAGTCCTGGAAGCTCGGGCTCCCGCTGTTATCTCCGGGTTTGTGCTGATGGCTTCCATCTGTCCTGAAAGCAGAATTGAGAGTTCTCTGGGTACCCTGGAGCCACAGCAGGGACTTTTGTTCTGAGGAGAGCAGGTGCGATGATAATCACTGTCATTTAAAGTCATCAGAGGCCCAGAGGGGCCAAAGGGTCTGCTACCCTCTTTGGGTTGAGTAGTGTTTAGTCTGTCGCGCACCTGGTTGGAAGCATTCCTTCCGTGGAGCCTGCGATCAGCTCCATGGTCCCGAGTTTGCCAACGTGAAGCTCAGCGGGGACCCCTCGAGGGCTCACTCCAAGACCCTGCAGTCTCCTGTCTTCATGCAGAGCAGCCTCCTGCGTTTGGAAGAGTAAATTACGCAGCATTTATTGATTAGAAATGGGTTTTTCTCCCTGATTTCATAATCTTGTCATTTAAGACAAGTGGTAAATGTGATTTTTAAACTATGGTAAGAGAATTCCCAAGGTTTTGCCCTGGCCCAATGGAGACACTTGATGAGCCCAGGACGATGTCATGGGCAGCTCGGCCAGAGGGGCGAGGGGTGGAGAACGCGGCCTTTAAACAGCCCCGTGCTGAGATGCATGTATGAGATTTTTTGATATGAAATATATCAGTAAAGTAAATAGAAGTGAGCGACTGTACATGTGTCATGTGAATGGAAAAGCAGATTTTGTTTTTAAGTTATTCACTAGGGACCAAACTGTAGTTCTCTCAAATCCTTTCTTTTCCTCCAAATCTGTGTTGCTGAAAGTTGCAGAAGAGGAAGCCTGTGAAGCCCTGAGGGGACACGTCAGGGTGGATAGCATGTTGTCGATCCGTGGTAGATTCACGTCAGTTTGCAAGGTGGAAGCGATGGTTTTTAAAACCCGCTGATTAAAAACAAGCATTCCTAAGGGAGTCTGCGAAATGCCATTTACTTATGAGTTAAAAAGTCTTTTTTCTCAGACTCTTAACTTACGTCTTTTATGTAATAAAGATGATGTGTATTTTCAGAGAAAAGTTTTCTTTTGAAATCACAGACCTTTGAAAAAGAGTAAGTACCTTTTCATTTGATACATTTCCTGTTTCTCACCTTAGGACTAGTATTTGATGAAAACGACTTTTTAAATTTATCTTTGACATCTGTCTCACTTCATTTTGTTTTATGACTTCTTCATTTAATAATAAATTATCCTTTAAAAACACTTGGAGATGCTTCCTTTTTGTAAAAGAAACTCATAATGCCTGGTTAAGAAAAGTGAGAGAAACGGTTCCTCCTCTTAAGAAATTTTAAGACGTGATTATGTATTAATAGTCCAATACTTCTGACTGGGGTGTGCGTTCTCCTGGGGGTACAAGAAGATTTTCCAAGGGGTTCCTGGGCACAGGAATTTTAAGGAATTTGTTCCCAGATTTGATGTGTACTCTTTC
>NW_006780838.1:2431588-2435443 GCF_000442215.2 Lipotes vexillifer | reverse complement strand
TGTTTCCCAGATTTGATGTGTCCTCTTTCCCAAAGCTGATCTGCTCTGAGATGCACCTGTGAATGATGTTGTCAGGCCAGCCCCTTCCCACCTTCCCTTTCAAATCGCCTTCCTCCCACTTTGCAGAAGAAATACACACCTTAGTCCACCCAGCCTGCATATTATTGTGGTATTTTGCTCTGGGCTGGAAAAAACCTGTAGGTGGGACAAAGGGACAGCTAGAAACATGGTGTCTGGGCACCAGGATCCACTGTAGGTTTTGTGCATGCCTGCAGCAAGCGTCCTGCACATAAGTTGTCATGGTGGTGGAAGCAAGGTGGGCCCGCGTTGGGAGTTCTCATTTGCAACATCTCATACAGTTGAGGCAGTCAGAATGATGACACTCCATATGACCACCCATATCTCTTCAATCTCAGACTGTTGTATTCCCTGAGGAAAAGTCCCTTTGGGCAAAGCAAAAGAGAGGGTCGGTAAGAGCTACTGAAAGTGAAGGCATCTTATTTCACTCCAGCCTCAAATTCGTGGCGAGGCTCTGTGCCTCATCCGTTAGTCTTTGAGTTGCGACTCAGAAAGAAACATGTCCCAGGAATACATATTACCATGCTTACAAATACATTTTAAAAGCCAGTCTCTTTTTAATAGAAATTAAGTCTAACTTGGCTGATTGGGATGACAATGAGGGCTAATTTTGCCTTTTAGGTTATATGGTGTAAATTTTCCATAAAATGGATGAGCTAATCAGCAGTTCCAAGGTTTTGATAGAAAGATATTTAAAGCCTGTAGGATTAAAGCTATAATTTGTGTGCGTGCGCGTGCGTGTGTGGCGAGAGAGAGAGAGAGAGAGAGAGAGGCAAAAGTGTGTTGAAGCTAATAATGTTTCAATTTTTCAACCTTTTGAAGTGTATCAGATTAAGCTGGTGCCCTCAAGAGAAGCAGCAGTAGGTATAATTAATAGTAATATGATAAATCTTAGCCCTTTTGGTATACTTCCCAGAAATTTAAGAAATGAATAACTCTGTTGATTAGGTAATGACTCCTATTGTGTGGGATGCCTCTTGTCAAAATTAAATTCTCATAATTTTATTTTGGCGTATAATCATTATCAAGTGGTTTGTATATATCGCTATTTCCTAGAGTGCTTTCTGTGGAGTAAAATAAGGTTCTGTGATCAAATAAGTTTGGGGAAATGAAAAGTTGAACAATGCTAAACATGCTTATTGAAGGCTTCTTGGAACCCGTGTATTAATCAGCTCTTGCTATGTAGTACCGCCCACAAAATCACAGTGATAAGACAGCAGCAAGCATTTTTTCCTTGTTTACGAGTCTGTGCGTCTGATAGGGCATTTCTACCCAAGGCTAGGTGTTGAGTTCAAGTTTGTTCCCCTTGTCTCTGAAGTAGGCTGGGAAGGTTGCATTCTTCTCGTGGAAGAGGTCAAAAGCTCCCAGAGGAGCAAGTAGAAACATACAATACCTCTTAAGGTCTACACTAGGAAATGGCACCCAGAGCAAGGTGCATGGCCAAAGCTCACATCAGTGGGTCAGGGAACCATACTTTCACCATGGATGTGAGAAGGAGTGAGTTTTTGCTGTAGAATAATCTACCTTAGTCTTTAATGTGGTAACATGCATTGATAATCTTCAAAAGGCAAGATCTAGTATGTAACATTTTCCAAACTCATTAGCCCAAAGAGCCTACGTGCATTTCATAGGGCTAGTGTTTTTTGGAATGCACTTTAAGAAATGCTAGTTCGTATGTATAACAATCAGAGTCCAGTCTGGAAACCTAAAACCATACAAGATATTTCCAACAAAGGGGATTTCATACAGAGAGTTGACCGCACAGATGCTGGAAGGCTAAAAGAATAAGGGGAAGTGATCCCAATTGTTAGGAACTGTAGGAAGCAGCTCCCACCCCTAACGCCCCCTTGTGGCAATTTCTGCCTTAAGACGCTAGAAAAAGATGAGCAAATTAAACCCAAAGTCAGAGGAAGAAAGGAAATAATAAAGATTCTTATTGATGAAATAGAAATGGGCAAACAATTGTGAAAATTTTAAGAGCAAAAATTTGAGTCTTTGAAAAAATTGATAAATCTCAGCTAGATTGATTAAGAAATAGAAAGCATAAATTACCAATATCATGACTGAATAGAGATCCTACAGGCACCAAAAGCATAATAAGATAATACTAGGAACAACTGTAGGCCAGCAAATTTGACAACATAGGCAAAAAGGAAAAATTCCTTTAAAAAACTTTATCTGACCCAACTGACATGAGATGAAATAGAAAATCTGAAAAGAAAAGCAAACTGTTTATTTTATTTTATTTATTTATTTCTGTCTTCAAAGGCTCCATTAAGAAAATATTGAATAAAAAATAGGCCATGCACTGAAAAAACAATTCACATCTGACAAAGGACTTATACCCAGACTATATAAAGAGCTCTTACAAGTCAACATAAGAATGACAACCCTGTTAAAAATGGGAAAGAGACTTGAACAGATAGATAATTCATAAAGGAAGATATATAGATGGAAAATAAGCACATGAGAAAGTGTTCCACGTCATTAGCTAGCAGTGAAATGCAAATTAAAATCACAATGAAATGCCATCAGATACTTACCCAAGAGAAATGAATGCGGGTCCATAAAATATATAATGTTCACGACAGTTTTGTTCACAACAGTCATATATTGAAGGAACTGAAATGTCCATCCATCAATAAGAGAACTGATCCACCCTGGTGTATATTCCTACAATGTAATACCAGTTAGCAGTAAAAGGAATACATTTCTGCTACATGAGACATTATGGATGAATCTCATAGACATAATGCTGACAGGCACCAAAGAATATATACTGTATGATTTCATATACAGGACATTCTAGAACAGGCAAAACTAAGTTGAAAAAAATAATAGTGATTGCCTAGGTGTATGTGGTTTGGATGACTGGGAAGAGAAGCGAGGGAACTTTCTTTAGGAATGGAAATGTTTTATACCATGATGGGGGTACATTGCATGGGTATATACTTTGTCAAGATTATACAATTTAGATCTATGCATTCTAATGTAATTTTTTACCCAAAGAAAAGAGAACCATAAAAGGTGAGAGGGGTGGGGAATGGTTGGGGATATAGATGAAACAAGAATGGTGGAAGATGAAAATTCTAGAAACTGGGTGATGGGTACATGGGGTTTCATTATGCTATGTCTGCTTTGTTTATATTTGAAATTTTCCATACTAAAATACTGGAAAAAGTATATCTTAAATAATGTTTCTGCGACACAAATGATAAGTGATCATTTTTAAAAACTGGAAAATACATATTAGAGAAAACAAAAATCACTCCTGTTTCCCTGATAAATCATTACTGATTTTGGAGAACTGTAGCTTTTGATGGTGGTTTGAATGGACCAGTCTAAGAGACAACATTGCTTTTAGTCATCAGAGCATAAAGGGTTTTGTTTGTTTGTTTGTTTTGCCTCGCTGTGCGGCATGCAGGATCCTAGTTCCCCAACCAGCGATCCAACCCAGTCCCCCAGCAGTGGAAGTGCCCAGTCCTAACCACTGGACGGCCAGGCAATTCCCAGGAGGTTTCTATTCTTTACGTTTGCTGGTTTCTTTTTCAGAATGAGAATGCAGGAGAATGCAGGGGTCTTGGGTGTGTCAAACCAATTGCTGGTAATTACAAATTACTGCTTTTCTCCAAAAGCACTGGGGCTTAGTACAGGTAATTAAGCTGGCGAGCACAAAGAACGGGATGTTCTGAATGCCAGCGCCACTGTTTCCAACCTGGAGAAGTTCTTACAAAGCAGTAAGGGTCCAAAAAGTTAGCTGAAATGAGTTCTTTTTTT